>NC_088315.1:14356826-14707692 GCF_910592395.1 Lineus longissimus
CGTACCTCCTTCTAAAAGGGCTTCCGGTAGCTCCATACCGGCGAAGGAGTTACGGGCATTTCCGGTTTCGGACTTCGTCCTACCGGAAATGCAGGCACCTTCCTACGTTGGCCAACCTCTTGGGTGGAACCAACCGGAAGTGCCACCCCCTCCTCGTAGCAGAGGCGTCGTTCCCATGGAACGAGCTACGCAGAGAGGACATCTGAACTCTAGTTCAGAATATGGGCAACTTCCGCTTCCGGAAGACCCATTCGCCCGCACATACGGCTTCCAGGGTTCGCTTATGCGCTCACCCTCGCCTCAACCGCCCGTCGTTGAGAGAAGCCGCACGTCGGGTCCCGAACCCGAGTCGGGACAGCAACTGTCCCAGCTCATCCAGATGGTAGCAGGTCTTTCTGATAGACTTAGCCATCTGGAGCAGGGTTCCGGTTCCTCTGGTGCGCCTGGTCCCATCGGATACCCACCATCCGACTCCTCTATTTTAGAGGAATTTTCTGAGAACGAGAGTTCTCAGCCAGGCTACCGCTCCCCCAATCAGGAGGAGCTGTCACCAGAGGAGGCCAGTATCCTGTCGGATATGAGGACACTCAGATCCTTGATCAGAGCGTACCTCCCGCAGGATCTGTGCCCTACCCCGCCGGAACTGCCAGCCTTGTCAACACCGACCTTTTCACTCTGGGGACAGGAAGTGGATCCCAATCCACAGGTTTCTCAAGGCTCCACTCGGGCACTTGAATTCCTTCCTCCCTCCCCGTCGGTGTTAGCAGTCTCTGAACTTTTGGAGCGTACAATCAGAGACTCACAAGGCGCCCACCAACGTACTTCCATCCCTGTCCTTCCGGCAGTCGGACCGGAAGCTTGGTGTAAACCGGGGAAGTTGTTCACGGCACAACTTCCTCCCGTTAGGCAGTACCGCGCTGACTATTATCGAGTCAGCTCGGCCGGCTGTCCAGCTGCAGCATCGACTTCCATATTAAAGGACGATGTACAGCTGGACCAACTCGTGCCTAGGGTGACTTCCTCCTCGGCTTACCGAGACCTTAGAGCACAAGAGGGTCTGGCCAAAAACACGTTAGCGGTGCTCTCCTACGCAGAGCACACTAACCTGGCCCTAGCCAGATCCCTAAAAGATAATGAGTCACTATCTGATGACACAAAATCGCTTGTGACATCCTACTCCGTAGAGACGCCGCACTGGGCTCTCTCAATGTCATCAGATCCCTCCAGCTGGAAGGGGCCTTAAGAACCGCTCCTATGGACGGTTCTTTCCTGTTCGCAGATTCTGTACAAGAGGCGGCTCAAGCACAGAAAGATTGGGACAAATTATATGCCCCCACTGCGACACAGAGGGCCAAGACCTCTCTACCTAACGCTAGAAAGATAGAGAGGCCCCAGCAGGCATCGGGTTCAATCCCGTACGCCAGGCAGGTCCTGCCTAGGCCTACCCCGCCTAGTCAGCCTGCTCCTGCTGGATCCTTCCGACGGGAAGCGGAGGGTCGCCGGACTGGAAAGAGGAAAAATACTTCCTCTAACCAGGGTGGATCCGGTCCGACTAAGCACTCCTTTCGCCCAAGGGGTGCTGGCCGGAAGAGGTGACTCCCCCCTCCTTTCTCCTCCCGGACGCAAAAAGGAGCCGACTCCGGTAGTCGGGGGCCGTCTGCAAAAATTTGCAGACATTTGGGACGATTGGTGCCCAAAGGGGTCCCCAGTCCCAAACATGTTGAGGTACGGAGTGAAACTAGATTTCAACCGTACCCCCCCGACTACCATATATCCAACCCCAGTTCAGCCACCGAAGGACCCAGTCAAGGCCTCTGCCCTCCAAGCAGAGGTCGCGACATTACTGGAGAAGCAAGCTATCCAGGTCCTTCAAGATCCATGCTCCCCCGGCTTTTACAGCCACGTTTTCTTGGTTCCCAAGAAAGCAGGGACATGGAGGCTGATCATAGACCTTTCCAGGTTAAACACCTTCTTGAATGTTCCTCATTTCAAGATGGAAACCACCAGGTCTATAGCAACGGCGATACAGCCCAACGATTGGGCGGTATCGATGGATTTAATGGATGCGTACTTACATGTACCGATCCATCCAGACTATCAACACTTCCTTCGATTCCATTACGAAGGAAAGACGTATCAATTCAGGGCCCTGCCGTTCGGTCTGGCATCGGCACCCCTAATTTTTACGATGATAGTCACAGCCTTCGTCGCTCCCTTTCACGTGATGGGGTTCAAGCTCCATCACTACCTAGACGATTGGCTACTCCGTTGCAAATCGCGGGAACTACTACTGCAACAACTTCAGGTTCTAAAGCAAAAAGTAGTTTCCGCAGGTTGGATTATCAACGAAACAAAGTCAGAATTCATACCATCCCAAGACTTCGTTTACGTTGGAGTTCGGTTCCTTACGGCCATAGGGAAAATGCTGCCCCCCCTAGACAGGATAAAGAAAATTCTTCATCTCATCGCAGAATTCAGAGGAAGGACTCAAGCTCCCGCAAGGCGATGCTTGAGCCTTTTGGGACTTCTGAATTCGGCAGCAGACCAAATCCCCCTTGGCCGTCTATATATGCGTCCCATCCAGATGTTTCTAATGTCTCTATGGAAACCCCACAGGGACCCATTAGACAAGTTGGTATTGATACCTCAATACCTACTCAAGAACGTCTGGAACTTCTGGGAGTCGGAGACTCGTCTCCAAAGCGGTGTAGATCTTGCTCCACCGCCCCCAGAAGTGTCCCTGTTCACAGATGCTTCCCTACTAGGGTGGGGAGCACATCTGAACAACGGGGACATGTCCATAAGAGGTCTATGGACAAGGGAGGAGACCATTCTTCCAATAAATATATTGGAAATGAAGGCTGTCCTTCTTGCCGTGAGGGCTCTTTCCCTTCGCCTGAAGAATCGGAGAGTAACCCTGTTCTCCGACAATTCTACAGTAGTAGCATATGTCAGGAGACAGGGAGGCACAAAGTCCGGCATTCTTTGCCAGCTAACTTGGGAGCTTTACCATCTTTGTGCCGACCTTGGAGTATCGATATGTGCCAGACACATACCGGGCAATCGCAACATCCTTGCCGACGCCCTGTCCCGTCAGAACAAGCTAGTTCAGACAGAGTGGACACTCCATCAGGAGATTGTAGACGACCTTTGTCGCCTTTGGCAATCTCCGAAGGTAGATCTGTTCGCCACCAGGCTGAACAATCGCCTTCCCATCTATTACTCTCCACTTCCGGACGAAGAGGCCCTGGAAGTCGACAGCCTTACAGCCTCTTGGGTCGGGCTGAACGCATATGCGTTTCCACCCCTCCCTCTCATTCAACCAGTCCTGAACAAGATCTTGACCAGCCATCCGGTGAGAATAACTCTCATCGCACCTTGCTGGCCAAATCAGGCCTGGTTCCCAGCCTTGCTGGAGCTCCTGATAGATCACCCCAGGAGTCTTCCTACTTGGAAGCACCTCCTGTGGCACCCCCTGGGGAGATGCTACCACCAGAACCCTGGATTTTTCAAGTTTCACGCCTGGAACTTATCCAGTTGCATCTCCACCAGAGAGGCTTTTCGGACATCGCTGTCAAGCGCATGTCCGCACCTCAAAGGGGGTCTACCCTTGATGTGTATCAAGGAAAGTGGTCTACCTTCACTTCCTGGTGCAGGGAGAACGGAGTTAATCCGATCTCTCCCTCTATATACAGATTAGTTGATTTCCTTATTGAATTATTCACGGAAAGACAACTATCTGTCACGGCTATAAAAGGGTACAAGTCCGCCATCGCTTCTACCCTCCGTGTTTTAAGCACCTGGGATCTTCGTTGGGAGGACCAAATAACCCCTCTTTTCAGAGGAATGTTATTAGAGCGTCCTAGACCGGTTCACAACACCCCTAAATGGGACCTTTCTGTTGTCCTTAAGGTGCTCATGAGGCATCCTTTTGAACCCATGTCTATTTCATCCATGAAATATCTGACACTCAAAACGGTCTTTCTAGTAGCCTTGGCTACCGCCCAACGGAGATCAGAGCTCCATGCACTTTCTTTTAAGAAGCTGGCTTTTAGAGAGGGAGGGGAGGTTATCCTGGCTTTTATACCAGGATTTCTGGCGAAGAACCAGGGACCGGCCGCCTCTCGGCCCCCGGTTACTATTCCCTCTCTGTCAGGAACGATCTCTTATGATCTTCCTGACAGAACTTTATGTCCCGTCAGGGCCCTAAAGTTCTACATAAATAGGACAAAACCTCCCGGTATCCGCCAGGGGAGAGAGCGTTTGTTTTTGTCCTATAAGGAGGGAAATAAACGAGAGATAGCGGCCGCCACTATTTCAAGGTGGATTGTGGAGACTATTCGTCTTTCCTACAACACCTTGAAGACTTCCTCTGATCTTCGTGCGCTAGCTAACATCTCAGCGCACGAAGTTAGAGCACTAGCCACCTCCTGGGCTAACTACCGAGGAGTTGCTCTTCAAGAAGTCGTTTCCGCTGCATGTTGGAGTAATCACTCCACATTCTCTCGTTTCTACCTACGAGACGTTTCTTCCCCCGTAGATGGCATGCACACAATCGGCCCGATTGTGTCTGCGGGGCATGTTGTTTGATCCTGGCTAGATCAAAAAAGGGGGGGAAGCCCGATTGAAGAGTCAAACGCGCATCTTGCGCCATTTTTGATATGCCCTATCTTCAACATCCAGGCAACCCCTAGTAGACTAGAAAGGACGCAATTTCTTATTGTTGTTTAGCAATAATTCATTCTACACCCTTCAACATGCCTTACTTGCTCTAAGCTCTGTTGCCGGAAAGAAGATGGTTTTATTACGCAATTCTAGCGCTTTCCGGAGAAGGGGTCTATTACTCTCTATAATATGATTGTAATACCGAGATCAAAATACCGGTCCTCCGGTTCTCCCCATTTCTTTCCCCTGGCGGTCCTCCTTAGCTAATATGCCGGTGGTGCCTCCTGGATGGAACAACAGCTCAGCCTTAGGTAAGTCCTCGTTTCCCACCTCCAATAGGTTGCTGGGATTCGATGCAAAAGTGTTCCATAGGTAAGTTTGAATGACACAAAATGCCCATTTCCTTACAAGAAATGGCCATTTTGTTAGTTCATACTTACCTATGGAACACGGCCCTCCCGCCGTCCCCACAAACGGGACATACTCTTTATTAACGCTCAAGAGTAAAGACTAAATATGGCGGCATGAGATCGGCGCGATCTCGCGGGATCGGTCAGGGCGCCGCCTGGCGGCCGAGCTGTTAACTCAGTTCTCCCTTTAGAAAATTAAAGGGATACTCTTGTGTTTGAGCCCAAATGGAGTAACATGCAAAAGTGTTCCATAGGTAAGTATGAACTAACAAAATGGCCATTTCTTGTAAGGAAATGGGCATTTTGATTTGATATTCCGGACAGTCGGGCAAGTAAATGGTGAAAAATAAACTGGTAGTTGACCACAGAAATTTTTTGATAATCGACAAATTAGACAGACTTTGATATTTCCACTCTTTTCAGCCAACTGGCAGAAAAAACACAAAACACGTCCCCTATTACCCAATTAGCAAAATTCGAAATTAATTTTTTCATCAAATAATTTCTTTATATCCGTCGACTTGCCACAGCAAATATTTTTTCAATACCTCTCCAACTATGTACTTGAGAGTTAAAAACATGCACTCGTCTAATTGATAGGCCTCGACCCTCCAACCTATGAATATTCATTAGTGGTCTTGTCTCGGGGCCGGCCGTTGGCTTGGGCGGTACCATCTTTTGCCTATCCTTTGCGAGGCGGATCAGGTCTTCAGTTGTTTTCCCCGTTCAATCTTTTACATCGTCCATCCACCCCCCCCCCATGCTCTGCTTCGCGTGTTAGATTGCCAATAGTAGTTTTCGTAGGGTTCCTTTTGCTCTTGTCATCCTGTGGCCGAATCATCTCAGCTTCCTCTTCTTAGCCACAGCCAGCAAGCTGTCGAAGTCAATCAAAACAATGATATGTACTGTGTAGTGTACTTGAACCTAAATTCTTATAGGAGTTGTTCATCGATAGCCAAATATATGTACATATTTACGACAGTCATCACGGAAAGCACGGATAAAAAAGCCAAGAACCCCATTAACCTTTCTATCTAAAACTGGAACAAAATAATGAGTTGACAGATATTAAGGAACGGATAACCTCTGCAAAGTGGCCTACTGTTGGGGAGTGAAATTTTATCAGATTTTATTTCAGCATTTATACACTGATCAGTTACTGATGGTATTCGGTAAAGCAGTGAGGAATATGATTGTCTTGTCAGTTTCGTGAGTATTTTGTTGATAATTCCTAAACGAATTTGATGTCTTGAAGCAAGTATCTGCCAGACTTGGGCGAATCAATCTCAAAATAATTTATCAACTTAACGATACGGTATAACGAACCGTTTATATCGATGGTTAAGTAGGTTTATAGTAGCCGTCTCCGGTAAGACGTTACCTTCTAATTCAAAAGCGAGGGGAACATTCTTTCCTTGGGCCATTTTTGCGACTGGTAGATCAATAGTTGATGTGTTTGTTGTTTAATGAACGGTCTGGTTTATAGAGAGAAAAGCAAGACAGAAACATATGACAGTGAGGTTCACTAAATTTGAACCTAGTCGAAGGATGAAGCAGTGGTCATAGGATGAAACCCCAACAGACTTTAGCAATGCTGTTCATAATTTTGGAGAAGCCAGAATTCGTCAAGAGCAGGAAGTTATTTGACATTATCACTTTCAATTATTTCATTGAACAATTTTGGTTTTGAGCAACCAAGCCAAGATGAAGTGATATTCTTCCTTCTAAATATTATACTTGATATGTCTCTATCTTTATTTCTGGAATTAAATACATGTACCTCATAATGTTCGCGTGGGAGAGTAATAAATTGATAAATCAGTGATCTGCTATCTGCCATTGCTTTTGGACTATGTACCCAGTAACATCTTGTATCATATGTTGCCGAACGAAGATACATGCCAAAGTCTATGATACTCCAACACAAATTGTGCCATTCATTATTTCATAATGAAGTCTTGTTGGACTCTCAGATCTCTCCCCTATACCAATGGTAGTAAATCTCTGAACTAACTCAACGATGTACGGTACCTGCTATCCTCAAGGGCGATATAAATTCTTCCAAATGTGCAGTTCCTCAAAACAAACAATCCTGATCTTTCATCGATGTGGGAATAGGTGAGTAGGTAAACTAACCTACTAACTTCCCGGATGAACCCTGTTGTTCAATCAGCACAAAAACGAATTCCCGTTCAATCAATCACGATGTAGTTGCCGAATTTGTTGTGTGTTTTTTTTAATCATAAACTTCCTCAAAGGGCAGAGACCTTGCTATGACACAAAATGATGATTGTCAGGTAAAACTCGTGTGGAATTCATTCCCACGGGACCTTTCTTGTGTCTATAGGGATGCATTACTTTCACCACTCGTTTACAGTTTCCTAATCGTAGCCCTCCCCAAACTCCAAACGGGTATCATCTATTCCTCAAACTCGAAAAGAGTCATCGAGAGATATGTTGTTCTGTTTCTACCAACAAGGAGGCACTGGAAAGCCCGTGCGAAATGGGGAATGGCCAAGTGGGAAGGGGAAAAGTTCAAAGTAATTTTCTGGCTTTTGGATTGGTCTCATTCTGATACCAAATCAAAATATCGTATGGCGTACACTAAATCCAATCGAACCCATCATACTCCGTTGAAATGTTTATAAACGGTCTTGTTATTCACATTCCATCACCATACCTTCCTCGATTAATCTTATAATTTAGTTCAGGATGCTGTAGAAAATACCAAGTTCGCCGGGATGGCATATCGGGTTGGATCTGGTGCAGCTTTCAATAACATTGGTGGACAGTTTCTCCCGGGCAGCAGTTCCCGGGTTGATTTCGGCCAAGATGATAATAAAGATAACTTCTAACAAGAACAAATAAAGACTAGTTAAATTAAAATATTCTTGCTTCATATTGGATTACTAACTTGGCCATGAAAGCCTCCAATCGGCGTTATACAAGCAATGCTTGATCTCCGGGCGTAACTGCTCGATCGAGCATTTAGACGGGCGATGGACGGTCATCTTTTCCCCGCAGGTTTCGTTTGTTAGTATCGGAGTTTTTATGTTGAGTGTTTTCACATCCTACGAACTCCGACGTACCGGTACCAGCCGCATATGGCTTGGAGAGTACGTCGTAATTGGTACTTTCGAAGCCGTGAACAGTTGCGAAGCTTCACAAAGAGTCATTTTTGCCAAAGATGACAGATAGTGTACGGAGTCAAACTTCATATCAAGTGAAGTGTTGTTGCGAAATCTCTTTACTAAGGTTAGTCGTTGCCAAAGTATCAATGATGTGATGAGACGTTCTTCTATCAAGCACTTATTTGCTGAACAAATAGGAACTATCATCTTAATGAGTCAGATCTCGTCGTTCACTCATTAGTAAAGAACATTTGATACCAAGGAGGAATCCAGTATGCAATGGAATTATTCACAACATCCATTTACCATTCGGTGGCCACATGATCCATCCCAGAGTTGACTGTAGCATTGTCTGATCCATTCTCGCATTCATTCTGATCCATTCTCTGATAACGAAACTGGTTGTGTGAAAACGTCTTGCTAAATAAACTTCGACTGCGGCATGCACTTTTCAGCGCCTCGGTGCAAAACTAAGCTTTTTGGACGATTTAGAATAGAAATGGAACATGGAGTTGCCTATGATAAAATACAGATTTCAGAAGTATCTGCAAAGCTTTCGGCACATGTATACCTGTATGCTTTTGAAGGGAACTTGTGCAGGAAACAACATACATGTATACGTACACACTGAGGAATCTGATGAAGTCTGGTAGTCATAAAGCATGTTTTGAAGCAAATGAACAGAGGTAGGGAGTTCAGGTTCGGAAACCTATCACATATAAATGATGTTATGGGTTCCTTACAATTATACTTGTTTTGTGTGCATACATCTACAGCGATATATATATGTGAACATGCAACTATGGTTAGAATCGAGTTGTTTTCACCTTAGATAAACTTCAATTGTGTGGATGATACCAAAGTTGTGTGCCCTGAAAATTACAACATCTTGGCTTGAATAGATGTTAGGATGTTCTGAAAGTTTGATTACCATGTAAGCGATGTCTACCAGGTGTAATGAAATATCGTTCAATTTGATTGGCAATGGATCGATATTAACCCACATAAATTTGTAGGATAGTTAGTTTTTAAGTTTTTTTAATTTGGTGTTAGGCCTAACCTGTGGGCATCCACAGCCAGTTAGAAGAAAGAAAAGAAGAAACGGCGCATTACCATTCCCCTAGAAATAAATTCAAGGGGGACAACCCTGGAGGAAAACACTGGCTTACTTGACATTTGTCGGCCCCGTTTCGAAACGGCCCAGGCGAGATCATGGTAAGGTCGCCAATCCCGAAAATAATTAATTCGGTAGCCACCTGCGTTCAACCCTTGTTGAGGCATCAGCAGTAAAGGTCTTATAAATATCAAATGCTGCAGTAATATAGATTCAAAGGCATCTTACGCACGAGTGCTTGAATTTAGTGTCTGCTCCATAGCAGCCTACATGTATGCGTTTCGTGCTGGAGCGTCTTGTTTATCTGTTGTTGCTTTAGTCGTGGCTATCCTCTTTCTTCAAGATATAACACTTACCTTGAATAGTACAATTTTTGTACATCTTCAAGAGCATATTCTCAAGATTGACAAAGGGCAATGCTTGCAGTCATAGGCCTATACTTCTCAGCTTTTTCTGCAGTTCACCTGGGGAATGAACAACAAAGAGTCTAAAACTTTTTACACATAATACAACAGGTAATGGCCTTCATATTTCGTCATGTAAATATATAAATAAATATAGAATTTGTAAAGCGGCTTTCCAGGTCACCCTGCTCAAAGCGCTACCTCCTCCATTTTTTGAAGTGAAGATTGAACAAGTGTGTTTTAAGAGGGGATTTGAATTGGGTGAGGGTCTCAGCAGATGTAATTGCTTTGGGGAGTCGATTCCAGAGATAAGGGGCAGCCACGGAGAAACTGCGATCCCCGTACTTTGATTTTGAGCGAGGTACAAGGAGACACTTTGAACAGGATGACCTGGTAAGGCGCCCACCTTCGTTACGCTGCAAAAGTGAAGACAGATATGATGGCGCAAGTCCACTGAGGGCCTTGAAACACATCACCAGCACCTTGAAGACAGCTCGGCTCTTTACTGGGAGCCAATGGAGCTGCTTCAAGATGGGGGTGATGTGATCACGCTTCCTCGGACCACAGATAAGCCCAACGGCTGAGTTCTGTACCCGCTGGAGCGGAGCAATGGTTTGGTCCGGTAAACCGTACAGAAGCCCATTGCTCATATCCAGCCTCGAGGTGACGTAAGCATGGACAAGGCGTTCAGCACTGGCTTGGTCAAGGAACTTGCGGATCCGACCTATCCAGTACAAGGAGAAGTACATGGATTTACACATGTTGCGAATATGATCTTTCATAGTCATGTTTCTGTCAAACCTGACACCAAAATCTCTGACTGACTCGGAGCTTGAGATGGATACACCATCAATGGTGATTTCAGGCACTGAACCAAGTCTACGACTTGATACAATGTCCATGAACTCAGTCTTTGGAGCATTTAGAGCTAACTTGTTGACGTGAAGCCACTTTTTGACATCAATGATGCACTTTTGAACCTTTTTTACCATGGCAGGACCCTGGACAGGATGACCAGATGGGAAGGAATCTACCAGCTGGTTGTCGTCAGCGTAGAGCTCAAATGGAACCTGGTTATAATGCATGACATCGCTGAGTGGTATCGTGTAGATGGTATACAACACGGGTCCCAACACTCAGCCCTGGGGCACACTGTATCGTAGGGGCACACTACTCGAGATGTTACCGCTGACGCTAAGAGAAAGTTCTATCTTTCAAATTGGAAGAAAACCATTCCAACGCCTGACCCTGAAGACCAACGCATTCTTGGAGCCTGTCCAGTAGAATGTGATGATCGACAGTATTGAAGGCTGCTAACAAATCTAGCAAAACCAAGAGTACCTCCTCTCCCCTGTCGAGATATGTCAAAATATGGTCCGACATCTTTAGTAGAACAGTTTCAGTACCATGATTCGGTCGAAAGCCAGATTGAGAGAGTGCTCTGCCATGTGAGATCGGAGGCGAGCAGCTACTACGCGTTCAATCAGCTTGGACAAATATGAGAGGTTCGACACAGGGCGATAATTTGATAGCAAATCCTTGTCGAGTGATGGCTTTTTCAGCAGTGGCTTGACAATGGCAGACTTCAAGGAGCACGGGACACTAGCACAGGTCAATGATTTGTTTATGATATTTACCAGAACTGGGAGTACAGGGTTCAAACACTTCTTCAGGAGCCAGGTTGGAATGGGTCCAACTCACAACTCTTTGCAGGAAGATGCATTATCAGCTTCCTGACCTCATCATGTTCGTCAGTTGTAATGTAGTTTCAATTGTTTACCATGTTTTACCCATCTCCGGGTATTGTCGGAGATTATTTTTGAACTATCTTATACCTATGTAACCTGTATATCCGGCATTTGTGAATGCTATCTCATTTTGCTAGTGGTCCCTCCAATTTAAAGTTCGACGTCGTTGAAAGCTCCCTGCAAATCCTTGAGCGTCTGACATCAGTTGGGTTTCCAGTGAAGCAAATAGGGGATAGCGCTACAGCACCATCCACAAAGAGTGTCAATCCCTTTTTCTGAACGATGCGAGGTATTTCCAGTAGATTAGGCATCGTATCGTATAGCAGCATAATGTAATGTCAGCTAAAGGCTATTTAAAGATAATTGCTGAAGGCGCTACAACGCACATTTTACATGCGCTAAAGTGCATGTACATGTCCAATGGTAACAATTTTCGCCAAAAAAATTTTATGCTAACATCCCGCGAAAGATTTGAGATGAAGCTTTGAAGCAAGGACCTGGCCGGAAAAGTGCTCTATCAGAAATCAAACTTACTTCACCAGATCCTCTCTTTCCATTTGCTGTTTGAGGCAAATATAGTCGCATAATGACGTGATAAGCAGGTATGTTGTAATCTGGACCTTTTTTGTAATCAATCGCTGGAGGAATGATTATGTAAGTCAACTGCAAAATCAGTTCATTGATACTGATATCATAGGTAGGACACGACCCTTCAGAAACAGTTGGCAGTAAGAGGATCATATACCTTCTGTTTCTAATGTTAATGGTAACCTGACACATTGAAGGTGATACAGCATGACATGTGTAAAAGGGCGGCATTTTATAAAACAGGCCACTGGTGTGCTAAATGATACTTTGAGTAAAATATTATTTTTAAAATCTGAGAGGCAATACAAGTTTCGTTCGAGTTTCAGTTTTAGTGGATCAGTTGGCCCCGATCCCAATTTACAGGATTATCCTCCTTTGGAGGAATGGAGTACATACCTAGGTTATGTCCAGTCTGAACATACGTTTCCACGTTGCACATAAGGTATAAAATCCTAGCCGAATGCAATATGAGGTTACACTGATGGACTGAGCATATCTGCGGATGTAGGCCTCAGAAAATATCACGTGAATAACAGATTTGAGGAGAAAAATATGACTACTATAATTCATGTGGCCCATATCGTTCGTTTAAAGGCCACTGCAGTCGAGACGATTCAACCATTTCGGTTTCGACAAATCTTTAGTGTTCAGCAAAGACCTTGTATTTGTTCAATTTTGTTACGTTTTGAGAAAATGACAGGATCCCCCGAAAACAGCTCAGATAGAATAGAGAAAACTCAATGGTGCAGAAAAGCAGATTTAATGACGTCTGAAGACAAATACATGTAGTTTGAATCGATTAAAAACACAACGCGATGCAAAAGTTCAAGATTACATGATGGGGAAAGGTTCCATTTACAGCAGGTTTTCGCCATGTTTATATTGTTTGAAAAGCTTTTGGTTATAGCAAGATACTACAAAGATACAAGCAAAAAACCAAATTCAAATTTCACACAGAACGCAATGCAAACACATTGATTTTACAATTTATAAAAGTCGTTCACTTTTCCTTGTTACCCAAAATTACAAAACGACATTGTTTGAAGCTATGATCAGGTCTTTTATCATTTGTTGATTTGGAAACCTCACAGAAACTGCATTTTTGCATGGACCCAGCTCTTCCTAGTCCGCAATGTTTGTTTCCGGTCTTTTCTTTTCACTCCACAAACCGCACACACCGGGGTGGGTTGAGATTTGGGAGCTAGAAAGTCACGCGAGAAAATCGCATTCGACGAATTCGACTCGTCGGTGAACATCGTTTTCTGGTCGAGAAGGGAGTCGAATACAGCCCTTCGTCCAGCTGTCGTGCTAAACAAAGCATGAAAACTACGTGCCGTTAATACACAACCCCGAGATTACGGGTACCTCTACTCGATATACGTCATACTCTCAGATGCCCTCAGTTGGTTCGGGGGCCTGTTTGCACTCACCCGGCGGGTTGTGGTAGTGGACATATGGCCTGCCTGTTTGTTCAGGCCATGACGGGGAGTTGGGATGATCTGCCCGGAGATCGCAGCAACTGGTGAATGTCCATTTACCGAACCATCAAACTGCTGGGAGGGCTCCTGGCTGTAAGGTGGTGGATGCAGGGGTGATGGTGTCATCACGTCTCTTGGTGAGGGAGAAGCCCCATGCCAGTTGAGACTTATTGCATCTTCGTTGAGTGGATTGATGAAGTTGCGACTTGGAGTCTCTGATCTGCTTTGCTTTGTCTCCTGGTCAAGCTTGTCTGAAAAGAACGACAGATTATATCAGTCTTCACGGGGTACGCACAGTTCGTGGTTACTTGTTGTCCACGAAAATTGGAATGCTGTTCTACACAATGACGTAGTGCAGTTATTATGGTTACGAATTTGCTGAAACTTGGTATACGTGAATTTGTGTATCTGTCTACATAACGGTACATGACAAATTCAATGAGAATGATTGGTGATCTTCGGTAGGCTTGATTTTTCTCCTCACTTATCCCATTCCTTTTACTCAACTGACAGCTAACTACTATCATTCGATAGAATAACAAATGATAATCAGACATCTGTCAAATATTACTTACCTTTCCTTTTCTTTGCACAGTGAACCGCGGCACCAACCCCCACAATTATGCCACCAGCTACCACACTGCATACCACGGCTATGATAACAGTGTTGGTGTTTACGTCATTACTCCTCTCCTGAAAAATCGAATTCATTACTTGATTTTAAGGAGCAAATATACTCTCTCTTTGGTTTTATTAGCTAGAGTTATCGAGCATTGCATAGCTGTCGGTGGAAACCATTTGTTATCAATAAATTCAAAGGGAAGACAAAGCCTTACCTCTGTGTACAACCTGCCATCTACATATAAGGTCCCATCACTCTTCATCGTATAACCACTAAATGTGATAGTGTAGTTGCCTAGGCTGGCATACAGAGTCTTATGGAAGTCATCTATATCGGTCACACTGCCGTGGACTTGGAAAGCCACCACTATACTTCCTGTAATGGACAGAAAATGAAGTCTTAGTCTACTGTACTGCGTTAAGGACGGTCTATGGTCTATGAGAATTACTAAACTGAACATAAAGTGACCATAATGTTTCTTTTAGACTTAAGTCTTAGTCTACGAAGTCTTAAGTCTTCCGTTCTTTCAGAGGAGATAACCACGATTCCTATTACCTTGACAGTCCCAAATGTTTCGAATGCCCAATGTCTTTTGCAGGCGTAAAAATTCCACAATCAAGTCATGCCCTACTCACCCTTAGATGCTTGGCAGCCGCTGAAATGCACCTTGGAGTATTTCACTGTCATGTCATTCTCCACGGTGGTACAGAATGCTTCCTCATCGCCATCAACAGTGCTGTAATCAGTTATGAAGCGAAGTTTGCATTCCTTGTTTGACTCGTATGAGGTACCATCGCTGACCGTAACCCGTTGCACTAACTCGATTTCGTATCCTGTTGGATTTGACACCAACTGCACCACTAACGCATAACTTCCTTTCATGGTGAAAGAGAGGTCAGTAAACGTTATCACATTGTTGGTCAAGTCTATGGTTCCTTGTTTGTGTCCTTGTAGTTCGCCGAGATGCTTTGCCTTCGTGTGCAGAGCTATAGACGCTGTCCATGTATGGCCCTGAAACAATTTTTAAAAAGCCCCAACTAGACGTGGTTCTTTTGCAATTTTTCCAAACGCAGCAGTCAGTATTTATTACGGTCCTTACAGTTTACTTTGTCTATAGACACTTAATATTATTAAAACTATATGACCCAAACAGAAATGCTGAACTGAGAACAAAATGATGTGGCAACAAAATTGGGTAAAGCTACGCCAAAAACCCATCGACTTGACCTATATAAAGAAAATCTCAAATTACAGTCAGTGGTTAGTTGACTAGTTGGTCGTTTGGTGAGTGCAGGTTGTTTGCTAAAAATAAAAAAATGTAACAGGAAATAAAAGTCCAGCACAATTCATCACCTACCTTCCAATTCAAATTTAGTCCCGCCTTCGCATCCCCCGTATCGGTGACATTCAGCTTCATATCAAACATCTCTCCCTTCATATAGTATTTGACGAGATTCGTTACGGTGAGTCTCAGTTTCCGACGGTGGACATCCAGCGGCTGGCTTGCTATACTCTTCCGTTCTGACAACGTGGGGTTAGTAAGAGTGAAATCTATAATGTAGCCGCTGCCATGATGACGTATTTGCAGATCGGTAAACTTCACGACACCGTCAACAAACGTTGCTGTTGATTCTCCTATCAGTGTAGTCTTTGGGTTGCTGCCGCTACGAAGGGTGGCAGAAACCGTCCAGTTTGTTGTGGCAGTCCCGACGTTGTCGAGGGGAACACCCTGTCAAAGGAAACAACGTTATTGTCAGTTTGTTACCATTTCACAACTGATTGACTATGTTACAGAAAGAATATAAGCTGGCCGTCTGACCGTGTTCTGCGCTGACGACTAAGAAACAAATGTCAAACCGCGAGAATAATCACCTAACAGCTTTGGAAGGAAGCATATTGTTCCCCATCTCAAACTATTTAGAGTTCCCTTTTTGGTCGACTCTTGCTGGCCTCTACCGAATTCAAGTAGTGGCTGCATTTGATAAGGAAGAACTATTCACATGTTATATTTGCCTCACCATAGGCTCCATTTCCATACATACATCGTTCTGGTTTTCGCCCTTTTGTGTAGTACTGTGTAACAATGATCATGAGTAGAGAACAAAAGAAAACAAAATTCTTGCAGCAATCTAAAGTGCCAATCCTCTCACCTTAGCATCTGTGAACCTGAGCCAAGGCTGTGTTTTGAATGGCAATCCCTCTGACAACCCATCAGGATATCGTTCAAATATGAGGCTGTCAGGTACACCCACTGGAGGCGGTGGTCCTCGCCCCATGTTGTTGATCTTCGAGATATAAGCAGCATACTCAGGTGATCCGACCTTTGGGGGCGGAGGCGAGACGGTGGTCGTATGGATCGTGATATTTAGTATAATTGAGAGTTGGTTCGTCTGAGTTTCATCCACCAGTTTTTGAGATAATTGAAACAGATTAATTTGACTTCCTCCAGTGTTTGAAATAACTATTGTCACGACCATGGATGTGGTTGCTCGGCGACGTCGTCCAGCACTCATTGCACCAGACACACCAACAATCTTAATCGTATTCTTCGGAATACCGAGAAACATAGCAAGATTAATAATAATATTTGTCCCATAAAACTCTGCGGTCGTCATTTTAGGCAACCCGAAATCGACTACGATTCCCTCTTTAATTTCGATATCTATGAGCTCCTTTCCTCTCATAATAACTGTCAACAGTTGCGTTTTTCCATCGAAATAATTTGTTCCAGCACTGTCCGTGATTTTCGGTTCCGAGAACCCGGTAGACTGGTAGATCTTCTCGTTTTTCTCATTGACCTTGACATTTGCGGGGTCTACCAAAACACTTTCAGTACCTTTGCTGACCTCCAGTTCCTGACGTGTTTTGTAAAATATGGACACCATCATGGAGTCTGTGGCTGTCACATCTAAGAGACGCAGGCGAAGCTTCTGGGGCGCTGTACTGCTGAAGAAGATTTTGATGCACTTCCCTGAAAAGAGGACAGTGTGTCGTGATATATCACTTCTTGTACATAAACTAAGTGACTCAACAAATGACAAGAACCTAACCGAATCCAATGGCAGCCAGTCCAGCAATGTGATGTCATGTTAAGACATCTCAACTTGCTGATACCACGTTCTTTTAGAAGTCAAATTCCTGTATTATGTAGCGTTAATGTTTTGCCAGACTTTATGACTCTTTGTGTTAGTAGTATTAGTAATGTTAGTGGATGAAAATTGCTTGGGACATTTGCAGATTCGAAAAACAAAGACCAAGTCTTGATATTAGTATATCAATCACACTTTCATACAAGTACTTACCAAGAGGCGCAACCGCCCAGAACGTTGATATCCGCTTCTGACAAGTATAGCCAGAGCACCATCCGTGATCCATGGGTCCATTTAGAAGATCCACGTATTGGTCACTTGCCCCATTACAACTGATTATGGCCACTGGTGAGAGCCGCCTCGTCTCGGTGTCTGCGTCCATGCTCTCAATAACAAGCTGTGCGTACCGTAAACTATCCTTGCATTGGTACGCCTGCCATTCCTTTAATAGTTTGCACTTCTTGTCTCGATAAATACCTGAAGAGTGAATGATTCGAACTGACACTGAGAATGAACCTTTAAACAGACAGCAAAATAGTCTTTATCAGTATTCTTTTCTCTTGGTATCGCTTTTCTTTTCTGGGTTTATAGAAGACGTGTTTGCAGTAGACCTTCAGGTTTTCTGACGTATTATCTCTGTCTAATGTTTACCGTAAATATTGAGGGATACCTCAACATGGTTCCATTGGTTAGAAAAATCTTGTTTTGAAGATTGGTTTGAAATAGAGTGATGATACAAATCTGAGCTGTTGTGAAAAAAAGTTGGTAGTTTGTACTTGTCTCACGAGGATTCATTTCTTGCTGGTTAGCTTGTTGATGTTCACTGGCTATCTTGCAGAATGTCAATATCCCTGTTGTCAACAAAGCCCGAACAATTTGCCGATAGCCATGCAGTTTTCATACTTGAACTAATAGAGCTAAATATTTCGTCTTTCACAAAACACAAACCTTTGTTTGGGCAGACATCAGTCACCTTTAGCTTCACCCCATTCTCATCCTGCAGGGCCACCTTCGGTATCCTATAGTCACCAACACCTCGTACTGGATCGCCGCCCCACTCAAACTCCGCCTCGGGAAGGATGGTACCTTCCCCTGACCCACCGGTAAGCGAACCATCTTTATCTTTGATAAAACACTTCTTTTTTGCATCGCATTCCATGTCTACGCAATCGCTAGGGTTGATTCGTCTGTGGAATACAACAATGTGATGAAAAAGCTGGGCAGATTTTCATTGCATGTCTACTAATAGACCTAATATCGTTGATTTGAGACTCTTTGTCGTAAAGCTGTGTCCTTAATCTGCCTTCTATGATAGAAAACCCACTTTCATCACGTTAGTGGCGAACACGTGTACCGGTAGCCATTTCTTGCCCTACGATTGCCGTCTAAACGAATTGAAATGGTTTATGAAGTATCAGCTCAAACGTAAAGGGAAAAAAACAATTGGGCTACCAACGCTGCGGCAAAGCAGCGTATTCCTGTGTAGATTGTGTCTATACCAACAATCAACTGACTTGAGGTGAAAGGAGAGTATTTACCCTTTATCTGCTCGGTGGAAAAATGCTATGCTTTCGTCCTCAACTTCATCAAGTATTAGGTTATCTGTACTGATGCTGTGTAAGTGATCCTCCTGCGCAGGGTTGGTACTAAATATGTAACTTCGCCGCCATCTTGTGCCACATTGCCTGTTTTTGAAACCATGAAACATGGTGTCTGAAGACAAAGATAGTTTACTTGTGTAGCTACATGAATGTCGAACTCTGAATGAGAAGACAATTCTACGACATCATGGGGGAATAACGGTGCCAATATTGTTAAGGTCGGATACCAAAAGCCTTTCAAAGCCGTTGTTTATTTCGAAAGTTAGACAACCAATGATGAAGCAATAATGTATCACAACATCACACCACAGACTCCTATGTAAAAGTCGATGACTACTTTCTCAGCTGTAAACTACTGCTTTTTGGGCCTATTTTGATAAGAGTTCGTGCAGAAAGCAATTTCTACTTGGTTACTTCACGGTAACCAACGTGCTTGCTGTCCCGCCGTCGAAGAAATAGCACCCCTGAACTGCCAGTCCGATACAAGATGTTCACTTACCTTTTACCAAAGTGTGACCAGATATTGCTGGGTACGACATAGCTCCCTTGAACTGCTTCATATTTGAAGGGGCGCCATTGTATTTGGACAAGAACATTGGCCATCCCACACCAGTATATCCACCTTTCACGTCCCACGACCGCGAATTTGCGCTGAATTCGATATTCTTATCGGTTCTGTGATCCACGTCGTCCTCGCAATGCAATTCACCACTCTCCGCTATGAGAGAATGCTTGATTGTGACGGTTTTTTCTTCGCAGACGTGGCTGACTGATGGAGGCCCAATGACGATGTTTAAGGTCCCAACTGTGTTGTCAGAAAGCAGAAGATTGCTCATTTCTACTTTACTTTCTGTTTGGGAATACGCTCCATAGTCGAACGCCCGCCATATTTTGAAACCTGAGATCAAGGTGCAGTCTTTTTGCTCGTCGCCGGGTAGTTGAAAGGTTCCTAAGGTGCAAGAAATGATATTTTAAGTATGTCGGTTATCTAGTGTACGATGTTGGGTGGGATGCCGCAGTTTAGCAGCAATAAATCGACACCGCATACCTCAAAGGGTGTGGGTACATGTACACTTATCTGAAATGGGACTGGCAGATTTGGACAGCAATTATAGATCGAAAGCTCAATACGATGATGAACATATGTGCACATGATTCGAATTATATTTTTCTATTGTGATTTTTTCCTGCCTTTATATTGCCATACTCTTTATAAATCTGCATACCAATTAACACTGCATGGGCTTCATTATTCTTGTACTTGGGCGCTGCAGAGCAGATCTCTCCTCTGATTCGATAGCCAGCTCTGTCCGACCCGGCCACCACGTTCCCTTCCAATGTCAGATTATCTGCTTTATTAACCACGATCCCAGCTGGCCACTTAGTATTCGTTGGTTCAATTCGTCCGTAGTAATGTCCTTGCCAAATTAGTTGGGTGACGAGGTTGTCGCGGATGACATTATTCATGCCTTCAACTTCGATTCCTGTAAAAAGAAGAGTGTTTTTATGGCATTTCAGATTTTCAATTGCTTTGCAAAAATTTATGGTCAGTTTAGTGCTGTTTATTTGTGTATGATGGAAAGATGGTGACCTATTTTCTGCTTAAAAATCAGTTTAATTAGGTATAGGCTAGCTTTCACCGGGACAGAGGTGAAACTGTAAACCGTGAGACCAACAAGTAAAAAATTACTGAATTACCTGATCCAACTGGCCGAAATACAACATTGTTCTCTAGGGTGACTCCATTTGCTCTAAACACACCAATTGCCGTAGAAAATCCGTGACTAAAGGAACATCCTTTAACGAATGATGGATTCTTTGTCGTTGAATCTCCAGTGTTGAGAAAAGCCAAGCCAAAGCGAGGATCGTACGAATCCGAAAAGCCCAACTGTCCATAGTTTCTAAACCTGACGTTGCGGATTCGAGCCGCACCTGAAGTATAAAAAAATTGTGTAGAACAGCTTTTCATAGTAATAACAAAACTTACGGCGAAAATCTAGATAGTCACTTTAAAAAAGATTATCGCCCTCAAGATATCATAAGATATAACAATTTGATTTGGTACAATTTATTGTATTGGTGGTATCGTTCTACCATTGTGCTAAAATTTGGACTTAAAGTGCGAAGGCGTATAAAACTGCCTAAATCACATGGCCACAAGTACCTCATAACATTACGATACCTACCAGTTGTGACAGCAGTGCTGGTATAGGCCGATCCGATGAGCACCCTTGCACCAAACGCCTCTGCTTGCATATTATCGTACTCTGCACCAATGATTTCGATGGACCTGGAAAGTAGCCCAACCTCCGCAGCAAGCCTGAACTCCTTATTGCTTGACTTGAGTTTTGCTGACGTCGCATTTATAGCTGAAAAATGTCGGGATCGTTGAGCAGTAAATAAAACGGTACTGTCTTGATCAGAATTATGTAAAAAACTGTTTTGTTTCATCATAGCTGACGGATAACTTAATTACAGAAATTTATTTCAGAGTGATGTGGATGATAATGATACGAGAGGAAAGGTAAAACTAACAGATTCGCACATGCAATTCTCGATATTCTGATCGGCATAGCGTAGCTAAAATTACCCAACCAAAAACTAATATTTCGAAGCCATACTTACCAATATGATCGTAAGCCAAACTTGCATTTAAGGTAAGTGAATTTCCTGATACATTCGTTATCGCAAATGTCTCTGTTTCCGAGGTTTTAAATGATGTAGACGTAAGAACAATCTCATCTCCAGCTCCCCAGTCACGCTTGTCATCTATTTCGATTGTGTTGTCACCTTTTTTGGCAGTTTTTGCCAGCCTGGCCAAGGATCTGTTTGGTACACGTGGTTTTCCGAAGAGGTCCAGCACGCCGAATACCGCTGTTTAAGTATATGATAAGAATGTGTTATTTTATTCTTGCTAAATTATATGTATATTATTTCTAAATATTCTAAACAGTTGTTTCGAAAAAACCCACGTCTAAGCTCTATAAATAGCGAGATGAAAGACATGTAGTATCCCGAGTAAGTTTTTAGTGTTAATTTTCGCTGTCTTTGACGGAGCCCACTTTGTCAGAATAGCTTGGATGGATATTTAACAGTTAGCATATGTAGCGACGTGTATGGCAAAGACTTTTCAATGAAATCTGGCAAGTTCAAGTTTTATTAACCTAAAACTTTGGATCCGATGGATGGCGCTCCCTGCAGCTGTACCCAGGGAGTCGATTGAGTGCCAAGTAATTCTATTTTTAATCTCCCGTTCAAAGGAAGATCCGCTTTACTCCCACTAGTGAAGATCTTGCCGCCCAATAAAATCACGTGGGTGGCTCTTAAATGGATGAGATCTGATTCCTGGTCGTTTGAAAATTCCAACCATCCATGTACGAAGAGCTTCCCAAGTCTTGGCAGCTGCCGTCCGATGCTGCCACTGACGAAAACATATTGATCTGAAAAAAATGGCCATTTTCCAGGTTTAGGTGGATGTGAGAACAAATTGGGTCGATGTTCGTAGACTAGTCTATTTCTTTTAAAAACAAGTAGTGAAACAGGGCTATTTTATAAGCATCATTTCTTCTTCTTCGTCACTGGCTTCTAAGGGCATTAATTTTGTTAAGCGTCGCATCGTTTGGACTACGATTGGGGAAATGACCTGTCGATTTAATCTTCAGGCAGAAGAACGACTTTTGTGGCATGCTGATGGACGATTTCTGATAGGTTGGATTTCAGATTTAACATTATTTGTCGAGTTGTTGATTAAATAAGACTGACCTTTCGTGATAACAACGTCATCTCCATCTTCTGGGAGGCATGGAGCCTGACTTGTTCGACAGTTATTGCCGCCCAAACCTTTCGTAGCATTCTTCCAAGTATCGAGATCAAACCAACTTGTTCGTTGAGACGGTGCAATACTATACGGGTCGGGTTGGATGCAGCCTTTGAAGAAACATGTCTCGACCTTGAAGTCGATGTCTCTTGTTACTGGGCCTGGCGGTGCACCGATGCTCGTGATCCTATCCCGGCTGCTGACTGAAAGAGTCCAGTAGTGTCAGGAAGAAAATCATGGTGTTCGAGAATCATGAGAGAGAATGTTCCAATCTTTGCAAATATCAAAGCGAAAGATTACTCTTGTTTCTTCATGACCAAGGATTATCATTTGCGTAGGCCTAAAACAGGAGGCTTCGGGAATGCGTATCATAAGAAGAAGGATTTTTGAAACCAGCGCTTTCAAAACACACCCCGTAGGTATCATTTGTAAATTTCTTGCTCACGTTCTTTACCAGATCGCTTATTTGTAAACGGTGTCAGAAGTAGTTAGGTGATGGGTTAAGGACTTACTCAGATAATTCAGCTTATTGGTCGACCTGTCGAAGTAATAATCTCCATTGAAGTTGTTGTCATAGGTCACCATACTGTTGCTGCTGTTAGCATCTTGGCCCGGGATAATGGAGAAACGGTCTGGTGCTTGAGTTAGGTTGTGGGCGATGATCACGCTATCAGTTACCTGTGAAAATAGCCTCAAAATAAACAGGTGTAACTGGATTCAGTGTCGCCCTAAGAAAAATGCCCTACCTATTTTTTTATTTAATTCCACGGGGTCTTGGTTCACAGATGCTTTAGAAAAACCCTTCCGAATTATTCACCTTGAGCATCTATCGAAATGTCACAAACAACTAAAAAAGATGGACACTGCTGGTTGTTTAGCTCACATGGCTGCACATCTTGATAGAGGGACCTCAGAATTGAGTTAGACTCGACGCAAAGGTACATATCTTACCTCAATGTTATAAACATTTGCTTTGTAGGATATGTTGGTAAGGTGGTTACTGTTCTCAAAACACATCATGATTGGCTTGGTGTTGTTATCGACAGGCAGAATAGCCATCCATCCCTTTTTGTGAGTCAAGCGTTTTACCCTGAAAGGGGCTGTCGCCGTCCCGTGTTCGTTTTGAAACATCATAGTCTTTGCACTCAGTGAAGTTGGTAGAGCATTGTTCAGCGCAATCCTGAAGAATCTGACACTGGCATCGCATCCACTGGCAGCAACACCTCCCGAAAATTCGGACTTGTCTTGGCATTTTGAGGGATTGAGAAGGTCAGTTTTAGGAACAATTGTCATACCTTTTGTTCCAGACAATGTCCCGTCCACATCCACGAGACGTCCTTCGTGCAACCACTCGAATTTTGCCTTGTTTGGAGAGTTGCGCCAAACCGAATTTGAGAACGAGTACGACCACCCACCACACTGATCTATGCATTTACCGTCAACTCTCGTTACTCGTATTCCATAACGGCCATTTTGGTTGAAGTTTGAGAAGGTAACGCCGTTGCACTCTAAACCTGGACTAAACGGCAGAGACAATCCTGCTGCAGCTGAACCTGGTATAGAATAACCGGGGACATTATCTATCATGTGACTGTCTATAATCCTTGCGCTCTGTCCGTGTTTGATTAGTTTTATTTCAAGGCCAGATTTATCATTTGACACCATGACAAAATTTTTGAAATGTATGGCGCCAGTATTTACCGACTCTGCGCCTTTATCGCAGCCATATGTGTGAAAATCCTCAAACGTTGCAATCTCGGGTAGTTGTGCATCGCACGCGCCTCCTTGCATTGGATGATAAGTAGGGAATATCCAAAATCCAAACCAACCTAAAGAATGGGCCGAGTTATTCTTAAATACACCCAAAGGCACGTTTCTTGGGCATACATTAGGATCGAATGAGGGTCCTTCTGCATGCTCATTCAAACGGTACCAGTAGCCGAAATGTGTTCCGCCAGCTGCCACGTTTCCAGTGACTGTGTTGTTTGGATTGGTCACCCATATGAAGGCAGGTGTGATGTCTTCGTTCAGAAGACTTGTACTCGACCGAACAAAGAGTCCAAGATTTTCATTGAAAGTATTACCAGTTTCTACCCCGTCTTCCAAGAAGAACGCACCACCCATCACGTTGTGTAGCACATTCTTCTCAACGACGACATTGTGTGTCCCGTGGATGTTCACAGCCCTGTTGAAGGTTTGATGGAAGCTGCAGCCCCTGACGTACGAACCATCCTGCCTGCCGTTTAAATGGAAATGTACTGGGTATCTCCCGAGTCTGAAGGCTTGCCCCACGAAGGTCAGTTCTGTGTAGGATATCCGTGCTGTGACAAACCCTTGGTTGGGGTCCGGAGCGTGTATCAGAATATGGGCACCGAACTGGTCACTGCCCATCTCCTCACCGAATCTCCCCTGAAAACAGGTCTGCGTTGCGAACTCTCCTGAAAGAGAAAAGAATCATAGACAGCCATCATGATGGAACTATATGACTGCAGTTGCGTGCATCGGGAAACATCAATAGGCGGAGGCTGAAATTTGCATGATTGTAAGGAGCTTTTGGGTAGGGAGGAGGGAACTTATCTTCATCATCATTATCCTACCTGAGTGGAACCCTTTGGGACACTTCTCTATCTTAACGTTCCACTGTGGGTCATCAAAGCCGCGTATAACAACATTTCTGCTCAAGAGTCCGACCTCCGCTTTGATATCAACTATGGTTCCATCTACCGTCTTGGATTCGCCAAAGTGCTGGAACTGCAAGGGTCTATCCAGTGTGATAAGAGCTCCTGGAAAATAAACATTTATATGTTAATATTTCTTAAAGGACAGCGAGGATTAAGGCTGAATTTCGGACTCGGTTTCTACGGTGTCATGCTGAAACCTACAAAGATAACTGGAAGTTGGTATTTTTTTCCATCGGAACTTATAAGTTGGAGGAGTCAACCTATTGTTTCTTTACACTATATGTATATCATACCTGAAACAGTGACAATTTTGCGCTTCTCAGTCTCAATCTGTGAATGCCTGTCAGATGTTGTAGCTATGACAATGGTTGCATTCACCGGCCAGTCTGAGACATCATGTGCAACCGTAATGGTCGTTGCCCCGGTGAGTGCGGTAGCCTCTAGTCGTGTCCATGTAGTCCCAAGCGATTTCCCTGAAGGAAAAAAAAATCATTTAATCTTTTCTATGAGGATGAAACAAGTATTGGGCATAATTGCGGTGGAAAACCAGCTGACTGTATATAGATGTTGCAGAAAATGCAATTGGCCGACAACCTTACCATGGATATCCAGCGTTCCTTTCCTTAAACCGATACTCTTTGAGCCGTAAATGGGCAGCTCTGGTGACCTTGCACTTCCATACATGGTTATGACAGCCCGGTGCTGGTACGGTTTCGTTTCTGATCCGATCTGGAAGAGGCCTCCATCAGTGATGAGGATGTTTTCTGAGTTGAGATTGATGTCTTTAGTGTCACTCACGATGAGTGTTCCACCTGCAACACAGAGACAGTTGTCCATGTATATGAAAGACAGCCCACAAATAATTTAAACCACATTAACTTTGCTTGTATCACGTTTAGAAAAAGTAAGGATATGTGCAATTTCGAAACCATTGTGCAGGGACGCCTCTCTCTTCTCCATATACGTTCCCATTAGCTTGCTCATCTGGCACGTCTATAACCAACCATTGGAATGAGAAGACATCTCTCTTTTTCATACAGTTTGCCTTCCTCTTATTATTTTCTGCTTATTTTGTGAAATATGAATTCATTCACATTAATCTAAATTGTATTTGTCTCACCGTTGATAAGTAGCATCTTGAGTATGGCTGTATCAGTGTCAAGAATCATTGTAGCACCCCGGTCAACCACGATAAATTCACCCTTCGTTGGCAGCTGCCCGTTAGGCCATGTAGCATTTGCAGACCAGTAGAAGGCATAGTTGAACTTAACACTTCCCTGTAAGATGTACAAATCGATCTTAGTGCTCTGGGTCATCATTTGTCAGAGAAAATTACCCGAACTCTAAATAACCCAGAGATTTATGTCACCTAAAAGGTACTAGTAGGTCACTCGACAATCTCACCTGTCAATCAAAGTCACCAACAAAGAAGCAATACTTCCGTGGATGGTGTTGCTTTCAAATGATTCTAAATTGTCCAGAATGTAATCAGTCTGTTACGGGAACTCTCTGGGTTTTTGACATTTTTTACTTTGTTTACTCACCAATGCCAGGCCATGCTTTTTTGAAGTGATGACTACAGTCTCCAAAGTGGACTGGGAGTGAGGCGTCGTCGTACATTTTACCTCAGTGTCAGTGACACTTTGGATAGTACAGGTTGAGCCACCGATATCTATTGACAAATCTGTAGCATCGGTCCTGAAGCATCAATAAGTGAAGATTTTCATATTCTTATAGTCAAATATGTTAACCTGGTTGTCATTTTAGGCCAGAACCAACTGTTGGATATTCACACTCCCTAAGCTTTCATCGAAAAAACCCACATCAGCAAGCAATTTGTTAACACGGGCTATCCCTCTAACGCAATATTTAGTCTGTGCCCTTTAGTCTGGACATATGCCAATGATGAGTTTTTCATTATCCTCATGTTAGAGTTGAGGTTGATGCCGCCGATCACTTGCTGGTACTCCTTTATTTCAAGGATCATGAAAGTAACTGGTACAAAAAACATACCCAAATTGGTCTCCGTTGATGGTGAGCACAGTTCCTCCTGCCGTTCCACCGATTTGAGGGGACACACTGGTTAGTATTGGTGTCTTCAGGAGACTGTACGTGTACCGTGGACTTGCAGTAATGGAACCAACGTAACCTGCTTGGACTTTGACGTCACACAACTTTGCTGCAGTACCTAGATTTAGAAACAATATGATGATCTCAAGGAATTCTTTGTGAGTAGACTGATACGTGTATCTTGTTTGATTAACCATGTTTATTATGTTAATTTCCTAAACTGATTTTCTACTTTTATTAGCTTTTGTAGATATTTCGACAAGACAGATACGCAACATACCTTTTGTCTTTGGTACCTTACAACTTATTTTCGTGACAGTTGCAGGATAGGTAGCGCCGACGTCATTGACGACAGCACACTCAACGTCACATACGGTGACCTTTGTTGATGTCTCTGAAAACCCTTTTCCTTGGAGGGTGATTACTTGCCCTCCGGCAAGACTACCTGTAAAAGCATCAGGGAGATACGAGCAGTGAAAAGAATGTATAGCAAAAAACTATTTTCAATCAGAGATCATGTCGTCGAATTCACGACAATCAAGTGTTCACGTACACGACTAACTTGAATAGACTGAGAGAAAGAGAATTTTTTATTTCCCGCTTTCCACCAAATGAAAAAAATGCCCTTTGAGATTTGGAAAAAACTAAAACGACGCTTACCTTCAATTGGCTGGAAACTGGTGACACCGAGATCTACGTAGATTTTCCCTCCGGTCACTTTCGTAGCATATCCTTTTCCTTCCACCAGAACAACCACCTCAAACTCGCCAGCCGGACAGGTGTGCGCTTTACAGACCAACTGTGAACTGCAGCCCGTAGTCGACGTGACGATGCAAGCGCAACATTTGGTTAGATCGCCTCCGTGACAGAGCTGGACTGTGTTCTTTGCACACGTCTGATGCAGTCCTTGGCCAATAATGGTCACTATTGCCTGTAAAGGATCTCCTGGGACAATGGTAGTCGGCGTCACAACAGTTAGCTTCGGAGTCCATGCATCAGTCGAATCATAGGTGAAGTCTACATCTTCTGTAGTCTTCTGGGAGTTAGAAAAAACGTGAACCTTGTAAACACTTGCTGTACCAACTGGAGTAACAAATTCTAAATTTGTTGCATCTATGACTTTGACTGATTTGGCGAGGAGGACTTCGGATGTAGATTCGAGTTTCACCACTGGTTTTCCCCCGAACCCAGCTCCAGTTGCTTTGACCTGTAAGCCGCCGTTGATGCTGCCCTTGTCCGGTGTTAGTCTTAACAGACCAGGCTGTAGTGTGATTTGTTTCGGGACGGAATAACCGCAGGAATGCCTGTAGACTACCACGTCGTGTTGGCCTGGGATTCGATTTTGGAGTGTGCAGCCAATCTGGGTGGCTGTGCTGGTTGTCAGTGTACACTTGGTACTACCAACAAGAACGTCGACGCTTTCGCCAGCTGCCCATAGTCGGTCGCCTCTTACCACAATTGTGTCCGTACCAGAGGTGTAGGAATGTATCACATCGGTGATACTCGGTGTGCATGACGTAGTACATTGAAAGTGAAGCGCTGTATTTGGCGTACTGCATATTGTTTTATAAGCTACAACAATATTGTGGTCACCTGCCACAAGGTTCGGCGTCCGGCATCTGATTTTGTTGTTCTTCACATCATTGACTTGACATTTGAGACCACCTACTGTTATGCTAGCAACGTTTGAAGAAGATGTGGCGTCCAGCAGATGAAGTCCTTTGCATTCGAGATCAGCACCTCCGCAGGACCCTCCGGTAGGACTACAGCTATGAATATAAGGCTTAAACTCAAAAGTGTTTGTCTCGGGAATCAGAACAATCGCCGATCCGATTTGTGTCCTCGCAGTCACAGTGTGTTTCATTTTGTATGGAACACAGAGTTGCAGGTTAGTCGTTGGGTGGTAATCCACTTCCACTGCCTGCCCTGTAGGTGATCCAGAGACTGGGATATCTTTCATAAAAAGTGCCACGGTCAGACCAGGATTTCTAAGTTTGTTTCCAGTGAGTTGGACAGTGTAGTGATCTGTATCAGGTCGGAAGGTGATGTCGTTGACCTCTGGTGCGCAACTTGTCGAGAATGTGAATGTTCCAGAAGTACTTATTGTACTGCATGATGCGGTTGCTCGTTTTCGACCTAAAAAGTCAAGAAAACTCAAAAACACTTGAAGTTATGTTTCGTGCAAGAAGGGTGCTTCCTGTTTTGTTTTAGGTTATTTTGATAACATTTTTGTATTGCTCACCACACTTACATATAGTATAATACGGATGAAATTTACAATGACAATAAAATCAATCGTACAAGTTAACGGTGATCCTAAAGTAAAGTAAAAGAAAAACGGAGTGCACGAAATGCAACCAGGCATGTTATAAGACATATGCATTCTGAAGAGTAAACGGCATGTTGTTGGCATATGTATGCCTCCTCCTTTTCCTTCCATGTTCCCTTTTCAAAGAAGAAAATCAATAACATCAAAGTGTTCTTACGTTTAGATGTAATCATGGGCTTGTGACCACTAGCAGTGACAGACAGATCGCCTGACCAGGTCGACTTCAATGGTAGAACAGTCACTTGACCATGGTTCGATTTGTCCTGCTGCATATTAAGCAAGTCACTCCAATAGAAATATGTCCCAGCTGTGTCAAAGCATGTTGTATAACTCCCTGAAACCCCCAAAAATTTAGACATTCATAAAAAAAGTTAAAACTGTTGATAAACTGGCAAAAAAATCAAAGATTCACACCTTAACATTTATTTACATCATGTGCGAATGATTATTTCTTTCTTTGTTTCAGAAAATAACTCTGCTCCTATTTCTGACATCTTAGGCAAAAAGTTCTCGTGATGGAGTTGGGTGCAGTAATTGTTTTGGACGCATATGCATTGACCTAGTACCTTCCGTAGATGATGCTTGGCTCTTGAAACCACTTCCTTTGCATGTAGTAGATACTGCGCTGTCTGTCTGACACACTCGCCATTTCGGCCAGTCAATCCTTGGTGCTGAATTCCACTTCCATTCCACGCAATCTTTCTCTTTGATGGTGAGTGCTCTTGGAGTCCACGCCAGATGCTTCACACCGTAATCTGGAATTTATCAAATACATGTTTGCGTTAAATCACGTTGAGTGATTGGCAGGAATGTCTTCAACGAGTGTGTTAAAAATGTCCAACGTTTATTATGCTACATATCAGCTCGATGGGTGCTTACTTTCACAACAGCCAACAAATGCTGCTAGAGACTTGGTCTTTCTAATTACTACTTTTACTTGGAACCGGAGATCCTTCTCTGTGATACTAAATATTCGGTGGACCTTTGGTTCTGTATTGGTACCTGTATTGTAGCCTTGATTCGTGACCAAATGGGTTTTCTTCGTAGAAGGAAGCTCCCCTTTAAACTGAGTAGGTGTTAGGTCCGTGATTTTCACTTCAAGGTGACCGATCTTGACCTTCCATACATTATTATCGGATGGAAACCCCTTTCCGATACACGTGATGAGGGAACCGCCGAAAGCAGATAGATCCGATGGTGTGCAGCTGGTGATTTCAAACTCGTACAGTATTGGTTGAATATTATTCGTCCTGAAAAAAAGGTTATAATTTATATCCATCCGCAGACTATTATTAGTATACACTGAAATGTCTCACAAGTGGTCCTGTCGATAGTTGTCATTTTGGTCTATGTCTCTACCCAGAAACGTTAATATCAACTATCAAAGAGCATTAAAGACCAATTCTTCTAAAAGCGGCAATAATTCAGGTCTCAGATCGATCACCCAGAGACGATTAGCAGTATCATTAGGGGGAATTTATCACTTACATTAAATCAGCGAAACCATCACTGCCAGATTCTAACTTCACTGGGTAAGAACCTCGAGGAAGGGATGGAAGTATAATATCAATTGATGTGTCTGATGTCGTGATGATAAAAGCAGGTTTACCGCCAATGGAGACTTTAGGATTGGAGCCAAAGCCACGACCAGTAATTCCGACTGGTGTAGTACCTTAAATCAACAAGAAAATATTCTAAAAATCCATTTTAGAGGTCAGACATCAAGCATAAAACTTGCATGCTAAAGAGATTTTGAAAGGTCACAATATTACCGTATTGTGGTCTTTGGCTTTGTTATCAATGGTAGCACTGAATCACTCATCACGATGAACGCTGGTGCGGATTACAAGATTACATCCAATGAATGAAACACGTTGGTAACTCATCACCTGTGTGGGTTGGTTGTGCAATGTAAGGGAATCCGCCCCGAATGCCTGTGGACTTCGAGCAATTCGACAACGAACGAATTCAGGGTTCACTAAATGAAGATAAAGAGCAAGTTTGCTTACCATCCACGCAAGCTCTAGTACTGTTTATGTCAGTGATCACCGACACGGCTCGAGTGTGTCCGAACGTCGAGGAGTAAATAGATTTGCCGTCAGGGTCTGTGATAGCAAGTGGGACGTTCTCAGCTGCGGCCTATGAAGTAGAGTTGAAGTAAGATTTGGGAAAATGTATGCGAAAAGTAGTACAGATCTTAGTGTGACACAGAACAAGCCACATCCTCAGTTCCAAATCTTCACAGCTTTTTGGGGACTTTCGTATCTACAAATAAGACGCCATGCCATATACAGGTAAGGCTATGAGAATGCAGTCGATAGTTTTTCTTCGTTTTGTTATATTAAAGAAGTGACACCATGCCCATGACATTATTGCTTAACTGTGCGCACTGTAAAACCTACCACTGGCGGAACTTCGCACTGAATTTTCGTTCCATCTGGGCGTGAAAAGAGCACCTTACATGGATTCAGCTTGATAGTAACCACATGACGACTATCCAAACCTTGCCCAGTCACGTCAACCTTTGTACCACCTACAATAAGACATATCGTCTGGATACATATTTTGCACATTTCAATGCTCATCAAGAAATAGAGATGTATTGTTTACTAAATTTCAATTCACCGCTATATCGTATTAATCAGTGGATAGTCTGAGAAGTTCTTATAGGACTTGTATCGACATGAATCATCATTTGTAATTGAATAACTTAACAACTTTTTTATCTTACTTTTTTCAACAGTGAGATTCTTTATACGATTATGAACACACTGATTCAGGTCTTATATGCGAAGTCTTATCATTCGCCCTGAAACGGCTATGTGGACAATTGGATGCAACACAGTCTAGCCATCTTGTGCCCGGCCGCGAATTTTTTTTCCTGAACCTTTGGGGCACCATAGTGTACATTTGTACAGGGACTTTCAGCCAATCAGATTTCGACAAATACATGACGTCAGAAGTCTTAAAAACTTTTGAGCAGTTGGTAGAGCGCTCGTCAGAAATGGCAGAATACGATGTTTGGATTCTGATTGGCTGAGAACCTGTGTACAAATGAACACTGTACTGCACGAAAGGTTCAGGAAAAAAAATCGCTGCCCAGCCCGGCCACTATGCTTTGCTTTTGTATATATGCATTAGCCTAAAAGATTCGTTTTTATATTTTCTGTTTTGCTTACCTCCTGTGCCGCCATTGGTGGGATTGACTCCAGTGACTTGGGAGTCATACTTGAACACTGCACTTCCTTTTGCTTTGCCCTTCCCCGCCACCGTCACATTCGCAGGGTAGGTCCCAAATATTCCTTTTCCCAGCTTGCATCGTATCTCCGTCTCACTCGAGCTCTCCACGGAACAAGTACTGGTTCCAAACTGTACCGTATTCTCAGCATTGTCTGTTTGGAAGCCAGTCCCTGTGATAGTTACAATGGTATCTTTGATACCTGGAAGAATGTTATCAACATTTCAAGTTGATACATAAACTATGCCCGGAAATTCTGGATCATTTGAAAAATTATTTGACAAAAGCCGTGATTGTGGGGACTAGTGGGCGGGAAGCAGCCTTTCTTTGGTGACAGCCGAGAACTTGCATGTAACGAAGATACATTGCCACGGACATCAACGATCTAATACAATTCTTCAAAAGGTGTCTCAAGTTTGGTTTTAAAAAGTACGGATTTTCATTGCTTTGCAAATGTTCAACTTTCAAGGGTTTGGCAGGAACGACAAGTTATTCTTGGAGATTATTAGACAAGAAGGATTCTCAAAAGACACAAAAAATCTAAATCACATGACAGTGTCTGTGTCCCTTAAAAACAGTTGATTCAAGTGAACGTGTATTTTTTCAGTAGGCAAACCGAACTGTATTTTACGCTCTTACCTTTATTTGGCACGACCGATGAGACTACTGGTGTATTGCTTGGATCCCAAGTGAAATCACACTTTCCTTGTTCGCAATTTGATGGGATGTCATTGATCGTAACGACCACCTGACGAACAAATTAGACACGGAATATCAATCATGGGCACACGACGTTTAGAGCGCAGGAAAGCTGTTCTTCATTTATTCAGAGTGGGTTAACATATCGCGGACTCGAATTACCAGATCACTTGGAACGCTTACCTGTGGCTTGGTGTGTGACGTAGCAAGCAAACGATCAGGAATAGGGTTCAGAAACAAGCTACCGGTGGATATTTTGTCGGTTGTTATCGTGGGATCGGTTCCCTTCAAGTTTGAATCGGATATCTGGAACGGATTGAAGTTCAAGCCATTAAAATACATGTACATGTTAGTCTGCAAGACATATTCATACTCATCCTGAACTTCACTCGGCACCAGCTGGCTACTCGATGTTATGATGGAGCTCAGTAACGTGTGCGATGGGAGGATCAAACGACTGACACTGGTTTTCGAGGATGATTCATACCCAAGCATATATCTTTAATCCATACTAGACCTAAATAAGGCCAGGATGATACAGTACCGGTAAATGATCGTTCATACCGTTATCAGCGTCCTGCTGCCACCACCATCATTGAAATAGATATTCCACTTGTAGCCTGCACATGTCCCGTGCCTCCCAACGCCAAATGCCCCTAGCCCGGCTGTTTGTAGCATCTGTCTGAGTTCTCCAGCACCAGCCTGAGCTGAAACAGCTAATAGAGATAAAGAGATAAAGTTGTTAAAGAGGCCTAGAAGGAGAGGAAACACGTTTTGTAACTTGTAATTGTTCCACTTGCTTCTCCAAATTGTTTCATATTGTAGAAACTAAAATAAGTCTGACACAGCCCAACTCTTCACCCAAGGCAAGTGTTACAACGTACGTGCATCCAGCTGATTGGTATCAAATAAATATCAACTGGTGTACGTTTATATCGCACCCCTCAGTTGTAATCCGTCCATCAATGACACCATTGGAAATGGTGGTTTACCTGTAATTGTCGTTCCATTATAGGTTAGGTCGAAAGTTCCAGTGACTGGGAGTGAAGCACGTGAGAACCTTCTCACTGTGACTTCTGCCCCACTTGGCCAAGTAGACTGGCGGAACGTGCCCGGGTCTCCTGTTGTGCTGCCCTGAAGATCAATGAAAGGTACTATTAACTTTTGAGGTAGATTTCATTCTCTGAGTTTATTTCGGTAAAGCTTCGATCATTTTAAGTGATAACCAGCCGGACCTGCTGCTCGAATTGTCAATTAATCAGGCTATCGAGAATCACTCTGATTGTAGTAGATATATATAAAGACTAAAGCTAGATTCGAGTTTGCATTTATATCAAATTGCGAAATGGAGGGAGACGAAAGCAATAAATGATAAATTTTCCGTGATGAAGAGGAGGAAGGGTTTAAATTACATTTGTTCATTACTACTAAGGCCATATCTACCTCAGAGTTGTAAGGTTGAATAAGGGAGAAGTCAGAGCTACAGTTATAGGCTTCCAGTTTAACAGTGAATGATGTTGAATTTAGTCGCTGGACCCTAACACTCCGTACGCGATGGTTGTTCTTGACCGCGAGTCGTCTGGTGTGCAATACTGGAAAGGAAATAAGGTAATAACTTTGATACATGTAAGCGATATAGAGATAAATGTTGTGCAAAACGCATGTGTTTTAAAGCTGGCTGGAAACATTCATGACACTTCGACCGCCCAATCAAGAATATTTCATGGTAGGATATGATGAATCCAGTATTTACAAATATTCAAAGTGTCCCCTAGCGGTTATTCCATAAGTACAAGGCTAATCGCTGATTTGGATGTAAGCAATATTGTTAAGAGGAACAATTAGAACAGCATGATTAGAGCATAGGCGAACTCCCAAGGCAAAAAAAGCCTTTCATTGCAATCCTCAGAGTTGTTACTTAACGAACTAGAATCTGAGAAATGGTGGAATGACTGCATTGCAAACTCACCCTCTCGGTCAGCTGCACTGAATGGTAACTCCTTCCTCATCTGAATGTCATCCGCAAATACGTCAGACAACTGGTATGGGCGATGTCTCGACATGTGCATTGCCAATATCTGTAGTCCCATTATAGGATTACCGGACGGCAAGGTTGGCAGTATCAAATCGAAAATATTGATGCATCGATACTGCCATCTAGATATAAAACAAAAGAATTGAAAATGTAGGCAGTTTTGTGAGATCTTCTGTCGTAAAACAAGAAATTAAAATCCGCCTCTGTATATGTAGATGGGTTTCAATGTTTTTATTTTGGCGGGTAATTCACATTCATACCGATAACGGCTAATAAGCCTACAACTGCGGAAACCTTGCTTTACGTACCCATCGACAGCGACGTTGTGAATACTTTTCTCGGCAAGGGAAATTGAAACAGTGCCGTATTTACGATTGATCTGGAAGTAGCTGTAATATACATAGATGTCATTCCGGATGTGTCCGTGGCTGGCAAAACAAAGCTGAAATCAGATTTTTTTAAATAAACGATTTTTGAAAGCGAAGTTTCTACTCCTTTTTCGGCAGTATTTATTCTGAGAAGGTGAGAAGACTACTAGCTTTCCGTTTTTCGATCAACGATAGAATGTTTGAAGGCAAACTTCCAATGTATATCAGATCATCATACGTAAGTATCCTTGCTAGAGTGTACGGTTTCTCAAGAAACGAAAGACTTACGAATTTGAACTTCTCTAACATCACGTCATCCTTGTTTGTAGACTTATCACAATGAAAGTTAATCTTGGTAGGTGTTCTCGCCGCCAGCTTCAGACTGTTACGGCCGCAGAATGCCACCCCGATTTCAATAGTTCCGGAATCGACGCAAGAGTCGCCAGACTCGAAGCTCTGGGAGTACTGCACTTCTGTTGCTTCTGGTGCATAGAAATCGTTTGGGCACTTGTTACTGAATATGTCCAAGACGGCGCTTTCGATCTGCAAGACAAAGTGATACAATGATAAGCATTAATCGAGGAATGATAATAATTGTCTGCTCTTTTTTCATATCCTTGTGACCTTTTAACATGTTGATGAAGATGGGAATCCTTAATCTAGAGTTACGTTCTTCCATGGATTAACTATTTTGATATGGGTAATGAAAATGACATAGTTGTTAAACTATAAAACCGTCTGTATATATACTTCGTACTCACTTCTGCCGCATCTGAATTTGCTTTAATTTTCATTCCAGACGTCACACCATCATGTTGAAGATATGTATATTCCATGCTTGCTGTGCCTTGTGTATCAACTGTCACTGTGCCCGTCAGGTTTGATGAACGAGGTATGACCTCTATCTTTCTTCTTGTGCCTATGTTGGTGTGTAAAGAGGAATGACAAAGAAAGTCATGCAAGTCAACAGGCAAGTTTCATGTACGTTTAAGCACATTATTTAGTCAGGTTGGTTGTTGAAAATCAGAGCGAGTATCGCATTCCAGTTTCCTTCGTCCGCAGGTGATAAAATGCCTGATGAAAGCTTTGACCTAATTCCACAGTGCATAAGGTCTCAAAACGATTGTCCACTACCTACTCGGGCGGTACGCAGGCTAATAATGTTGTATACAACTACAGACATGGCTCAGCAATAACTCAGCATCACCAGGAAGCTGTTTTTATGATTGGAAGCTAGCCCAGCATACCTTTGTCTTCTGTGAATGTAACTTTGTAATTCGTACTTGTTCCTTCGACTTTTGCGTTACCGGTTCCAATAACTGGCAGATTTTCAATCGCCCTCAGCACATCGGAGATTGCTTGTGAGGAATCAACTAACCCTGACAAAAAAAGAAGACATCTTTATAACCATGGACGCATGGCAGATTAATGATTATGGTTGCTGACTACACCGCAATAAGTTCAACAAGTGTTCCACATTTCTTGTAATCTAGTAACGAGATGAGCTGATGTCGCGACAAGATCAGTAACACTCCAATGTACATGTTAGCATGATAGTTCAGGACAGAAACTCAGCAGTCATTTAAAAAATCCATCTAAAGCAGTTACTGTTGTAGGATCTTCTTACCAGTTGACATGCCGTCCACCTTTAGTTGGTATTCGCCATTCCCTGTTAGGGCAACAGACTGTTGCTCGTTGCGCTTCACCTGTTGTACATTCGGCAACTTCTCCAGTAAAATTTCCTGTAAAGAGCACTTCAAATAACTCGCAAATAAATGACCGGCAACGGAACTAAAATGTCATGGTCACTCCCATCAGTGACATCAACATACATACAAATGTACTGAAAATGTCTTGCCGATGTTGCAGTCTAATATGTCCCATTGGAATATAAGTGTCCTAAGGACACTATCCTAGAACATTTCAAGGGGATCCCCTAAACTAAGAGCAAAGAGCCAAGAGCCAGGACCACCTTTTTTTTACAGGACAGATAGGCGTACGTACTTGTCTATCACTGCGCCATCTACACGATCCTGCTGGTCAATGTTATATCCAATAAGGGAGCTGGCATCCCCATCCGGATCCATTTTTGACGGTCCGAATGACAAACACGTGTGACTGTACAGAGTGTATGAAGTGCAGGCACAATGTACACCGTATTGTACAGACGGCGTAACGATAGTACGATAAAAAAATCCAGGCTGCAGACAACCCCTATCCAGGCGGCGATGTCATAAACGGTTACAAAAAACTTTATTCATTAGCACCTCGGGCTCCCAGAGATAATACTTATATTCATTTGCCTATATTTTGCCTTTGCTCGTGGCTTTCCTGGCGGCACTTGGCCTTTAAATAGAGTATTGGCTCTTGACTCTTAGTTTGAGGTGTCTCCATTTCAAGCTAATCAGTTTTGTGGATATCAAATGGACAGACCTGAGTCTCCTCTATCTTTGTTGATCTGATTTCGACAGCTTGTACCTCATTACGGGCGTCACTAGTGTGCTGTATACTGTTGAATGTTGTGTTGTACACTTGGACCGCTATTCGTACAGCGCAGTTACCAGTAGGGTTGCTTTGGTGTGCTTCAAGATAATACCTAAAGAATAGAGAACATCACATGATATACGTATGGTCCTTTTAAGAGGATGTCGATCCCCGGCATCCAGATAGATGTATACCTCATAGTGCATTATCATCTCATTGAGTCCGAACAAGCAACTTGATCTTCGATCTTGCAATTGGCCTATTTTGCATGATTAAAATAAAGGCTGGGTCTATTTGGCAAGCCGCTCGCCGAACAGGCATCTTTTTTTGTCCTGTTTGGAGAGCCGCTTGCCAAACAGCACTAAAAAGCCACCCTGTTCGGCAAGCTGGACTTGCCAAACAGGGCAAAAATACTACCCTCTTTGGCGAGCCGGAGAGGTTACAACATGTTGGCCAATCAGAGAGCAGTGACGTCATATTCGAATTTATATGCGCATATTTAACAATGGCCGACTTCCCGCTCTCGATTCAATTTCTGTTACTAAACTCGGGTTTTGGTCAATAATCCATGAAGAAGCATGTACATGTACATAACTGTATGGATTTACAAAAAAAGTCATAAACGTGATTTAACTGATAAGCATGTTAAATGCATTAGTGTGCATTTCTAAAGGCGTTTCACTGTAACTCCAGTGTTGCTGACCGTGTTGCCACGAATGATAATGAGCTCCTAGATGGTTGAATATGCATGAGTTCGGCTCTCCATCTAGGGCAGAAAAAAGGCGCTGGTTGGTGAGCCGGGCTTGCCAAATAGTCACTTCCTAAAATAAAACGAAGACGATCCCCAGAGTCCAATGTAATGGCTGATAGTAGCAGGTAGGTTTTGGGAGTTAAGAACAGTCAAAAACTACGGTAATAAAATCGCCTGAGAGCGACGGTCTAACAATCCTTGATCTCCAGCCAAATTCTCAATAAGTGTGTACATATGGTTATACATACGGCTCCCCTTCTTTCAGATCAAATTCAGCCGACCCAGGGAATTGTGAAAAGCTCGTCGCATTGACGATGAGTTGCTGAAAAATACAAGATTTAGCAGATGGAGATTGAAGTGGACACAAGGAAAATGGCCGGTAGAAGAACCCCGAGCAAATCCAATAATGGTCAGGAAACGCCTGTTACGCCCTATGGTGGGCGTTGGCCGAGTAGCAGGTCAGTAGGTAAAATATTGTGACTGTTCCGACTACTTTCAAGCACGATGTGGAGGACATTGCGACTCTTTCTACTTGCATTAGTGTCGAATTTCTCATATCGCTAAGCAAAATATTTAAACAAATATTTTTGCGTCTTAGACATCACATTTATATTTATTCCTTCTATTACCAATAAAAGGCTTTATATTAATTCCCGAGGAGATTGATTCTAAACGATTGATGTTGATATTCCTAGGGCGAATTGGTCCTGGGACCTACCTTGTGTTCAGGTCTTCCAATCGGGCTAAAATACAACCGCCCGGAGGCTTTCGCCTTGAGGAAAAATTTATGTACGCCTGATACTTTGGCAACGAAATAACCGGACAGCTTGGTCACGCAAGGGCTCGTGTCGCTAGAGAATTCACTGGAATTAAGTATCTTCGTGGTGTACATGGAGCTGTTTGATGCTGCCGTTAAGTTCCCAATGTTGTCTAAGTCCTCTTCTTCATTCCAGATTTCAACTTTGATACCACGGTTGCCTGTTTTTAGAAGAAAAGTAACCGGTATATTTTGTTTGCTTTAACGTTATGGCTATTCTAACGTGCAGGATATTTTTGCACTAGAGGCGGTCGAACAAGTGCAGGACGAAAAATGCAGTGACCAATGTTAGATATGCAAGAAGTTATCAACCCGTAAAGCTGACGATGTTTTAAAGCCACCCGATATATTTGTTTTTAGTAAGTGTCGTAGACTGGAGTAACTTCCAAGGTGGGTGTCCATTCTTACGGTTTGCCTTGCTTGTTTAATACAGAGTAAAATTTTCCGTCATCAGCAGTAGCCTAAAATAGGTAGGATTAGATAAACAAAACGTATTTACAAGTTGTGTATTATGAAACTTTTGATTAGGCTCTACTTTCTATATGTATGGTTATTTCTAATTCTGCTGATATTTGCAAGTTGTTGTCCTACCTGGATACATTACATTCTGACGAGCCATTGGGGCCGTGACACAGGTTATCTTCGTATCCTCTAATGCTAGCACCTTGCAAGGTGTCCCTGTCAACGAAAGGATTAGATTGGACTAACACTTTTGCTCCTATAATAGAACTGAGAAATGAAGAAACTGTCGCAAAAAATTGTTCCAAAGTACTGACCATCGCCATCAGTCATTACCTTAAATGCATCTTGCCCGCGTCTGCTTCTAGTGATGACCAAGGTCTCAGGCTCATGTTGTTAACAAATATGAAAATAATTCACTGTACGTACCTCCTACTGTTACTTTGGCTGGAGATGTCGTTTCATCGAAATATAATCCTACTATTTCAAGAATTGTTCCGCCTTCTGTACTGCCTGCTGCTGGTGAAACTCCTTTCACCCCTGACAAACATTTAACGGAATAAATGTATAGAAAATTGGCAGGATAGCACATCAGGAATAGTTATTGTTTTTTGGCAAACATTATGTGAAACAAAACAAACAGTTTGCTCTCTGAAATCCTTGTAAGGGAAGACATGCTATAAGTCTCCCTTTTTCTAGATGGTGAAACAATCAAGTTCTTGAGATCTACATGCATTGATCCTTTTTTTCAGGAAAAAAATTGTTGTCCTTCATAGAACAAGGCAACGGACATTGAACTATACAGACCTGCGCGTGTCTCAATCATACAGATGTCGGTGCGCGTCATGGCCCTCATTGATGTCGTCATGGCCTTGGATCTGCAAGAGTAATAACAGTAACTGGTCACAAAATTGTTTACTATGTTTGTTGGTAAGTCAGTGTATGAAATCGTAAGTATACTTCACATCTGCTCGTCAATCGTAAGAAGACAGTCGCAATCCAACGAAACATTTTTGGAATTACTCGGCCTAAAATATTTTTATCAAAACTTCCTCCTATATCAGTGCAATTCTTTGTCATTTCGTTTATTCTATTTGGTAAAGACGTTTTTATTATTAATTGATGGACATACCTCCCATATGCTCCGTCAACAATAAAACTTATATCTTGGCAGCCTACAAAAGTAAAAGAAACATTTCATTGAGGCCACAGACTAAAACTCTAAAATAAGTATACAGTTGTCGTGTCAATCCAAATTCCTCCAGAATCGCACCTGGCATGATTACATTCTCTGTTTATAAAAAATACCTCAGCATTCCGCCAGCTGGAGTATATATTGCAGAACTGTTGTATCCAACAGCATTCGAGAATTGGCCACAGTAATATCCATCTGCCGACAAAACAGAGCGTGAAAAAAACTTTCATAAAATTCTAACCCTGTAATTCAAAAAAATATATATCCGATATAAAGTGTTATTCAAATCTGTCCCTGACAGACACTACCCAACTGACTACATCCTTACCTACGAATGTTCCGCTTATTTTGCATTTGAAGGACCCGTGTTTGGTGGCTTCGTTGTATTCGATACCATACCTAGCGAAGAAGAAACGATTCACGCAGTGTATTGGAAGAAGTTATAACTCTATTTATCTGTATTTTTTTCTGATACATGTACAATTTTTGTCACGTATCATTCATTCACGCGTTCTGTTCCCCTTGTTAAATATCATATCAGTCCATTTCTTTGATTTTGGAATCATTTTGTTATCTTGGCTGCACCAAAATTTACGTACTGTTCATCTGTTCCATTAATCCTTAAATCACATGTATAACCGCCAACGTAGACTCTGAAAAAAAAGAAGTACTTGTCCAAGTAAAACAATAAAGAAAACACTATAATATACACTACATTATAGACAAATGTGTCTCAATGCACTAAAACCAGCATTAGATATCTTTAACCCCCGCGACCGAGTCTTGATCGATTCTGTGCATCAATATAAATAACCAAATCTGTTGGCTCTTTGGACAGGCGATTCCGGTAACTAGGAACACGCCATACTTTGGTTGCTTGAAATTAAAAAAAACAATTTGATTTCAAGCAATGAATTACCACCAATAACATGCGAGTTGCCACACGTATATATATCATTTACCTCCTGATCTTCACCGCCTTGTCACTGCAACCCATGTTGTCGCTTTGTGTGCAGTCAGTGATAAGGTTACCCTGGATCTTTACTATGGTGCCTGAAAATGGAATGGGCAAATTAAACTATTCATACAAAAACGCTTATAAATCTCAGAGTAAGAATACCGACAATAAGGGCACCCTCAAACTGAAAATCCAAAAAAGTGCAGTACTTTGTTTTTAAAAGACCGGACCGATATCCTGTTGACGTCACCAGTGATCGGCACAAGTCGGGGATACCTACATTGTAATATAGGGCGAGCGGTTTCATTGATTATTGGTGATACCAGAGTCTCTCAACTATAATTGCAAGACTGGTAAAAACAAGTAAAGATTAAGAGATACCTTTTAATCTGTGCTTGTAGTACTTACCTGGAGGACCAGATGATGGTTCAACTGATTCTACGGTCGGTGTGTCGTCTTTAGTCGTCACCTTTAAAGTTAAATGCGTGACATTGTAAAAGGGGCATAATATGCAGGAGCTAGGGGTCTCAAGTGACCTCTGTTAGCAGTTTAGGAAACTGTGAGTTCCTTGACTTTGCGCTACAAATGTTCCTTCTTCAAGCATGGATTTTGCTGATGTACTGTGAAGAAGGAACACACCTATTCTGTGACTCTGTAAAACTTAGTCTTGCCCTTAAAGCCCTTGCCCACGATGTATCTTGCTCTAAAAAAATGCTTGCATACACCCAAATCCTCAATACTTACCTTGAACAGGCATTTCTCCCTATCTGCTGCACACATCTTACCCCATTGCACATCCTTAGGCCCGCCATTTATTTTAACTCGCAGGTTGTAATGTCCGTCAGCAATTTTCCTAAAGGAAATTTTGTTACGAATTAATAATGCTCGAGGACATTTTGTTGCTCATCGCAACAGAAAATTCTGTAAAGACAGTAGATTTGCAGTATTTTGCACTGAATTATCTCTTTCGAAATATGCCTCATTGTACTGTGAACGGCCAAATTTTTGCACCGTTTCATTGTGCGGATTTCGGGAATTTCTGAAACATCATGTACAATGTAGGTTATTCACGAAATCCGCTAAAATGAAACTCCCGCGAAAATTTGGCAGGTCGCATTATTGGTATTCGGAAAAAACTTACGGTGTACGGAAAATTATTTTGTCACTGTTCGACTGTTCGTCATTAACAGTACCCTTTACAGCCTCTTTCCAGGACACTAACCACACCTCGTTCTTAGGCGACTTGTCATCCTGCCTGAGGCCTGGAATATAAGAGAGACTAGTTGTTTTATCCAGGTCGTTAAGGTAAGACGTAAAAATGTAATTTTCCAAAAATGATCATTATTTGTCCTTAAAATATATTCTCAAAACCATTTAAAGATCCCTATCCATTTTATTAAAAATTGACCAATCACAAAATAATGCATTACAAATTGAAAATTATTAGCCCAACTGACCAGGAATGGTGCGATGTGATTTGGGCACAAATACTTAGAAGGTATGATTTTTTTTGTGGAATTTTTGACAGATAACTTACATTTTCCAATTATGATGATATTTGTCTCTCCGGCGCTGCTGCCGCTTAGTATATTCATGCCTGTGACCTCAGGCTCGCAAGTACCTGACAAAATAATATATTCTGATAACCTATCAAGCTCAACATGTTGAACAGCAACATCTTATTTTCCTCTTTCCTAATGACTATCCATAGAAAAAGTGCCCGGCCGCGACTTTTTTTCCTGAACCTTTGGGGCACTTTCGTGTACATTTGTACTGGGACTTTCAGCCAATCAGATTTCGACAAATACATGACGTCAGAAGTCTTAGAAACTTCAGAACAGTTGGTGGAGCGCTCGTCAGAAATGGCAGAATACGATGTTCGATCAAAAGGTAGCGAGTTCGAATCCGGTTGTGGACAACATTTTTCTTTTTCTTTTTTTCTTTATATTTTATTTTTATAATGCGTTTCTTTCCCTTGTTATTTAGATTCTAGATATTTGAGTTTTGCTGCCTGCAACATACCTACAGAAAGGACAATAACAATAGCCCATCTCCAAGATCCAAGGAATAGTCCATCCATATTGAGTATGAATATACAATGAGACTTGTCTCATGTGAATGGTCTTCCTCCAGTATGAATATGTTTCTCTGGAATGAGACTTGTCTTTCGATACTGCCTCATGTGTATGGTCTTCCTCCAGTATATTTTGATACTGTATGCTTCAAATTTGAGTAACAAGCACAAAACAATACTAGCAACGATTTTAAGTATTTGTATGATCTATTGCAACAGTGAAACACACCAGAAATATACTACAATTACTAATACATATATTTCATCACCAGGAATAGCATCAGGCATGTCACAAGAAGGAACAGTTGGAGATCTTCTTCTTCTTCTTCAGCGTTCAACCTGCCTAAGTACTATAACCTCAGTCCTGTGGCGGAGATGGGTCTGACGCCACAACGAAATAAGGTGCTTTGTATAGGCATTTTAGGTTGTAAATGCGTGCGTACCCGGTTAGACGCCAGTATGGCCGGTGCGTTTCGTCTTCGGTCAGGTTTTATATCGGAGTTTCCGTCTCCTAGTCTGGTTGCCATAACCCGGCTGAAGAGCCCAGACTACCCGGTTACTCCTAGGTGCCAGTCACATGTGTGTCTAGTTACCTGGGAGACAAGTTGGAGATCTGAGAACAGCGTTATTTGAAGCATCATTTTACAGAAATATCTATTGATATAATGGCAAGTTCTACTACACAGTATAAAATACAAACAGAACTATACAAGCAAAATCTTCCGCCATATTAGTTCTAAGTTTCATGATGACGCCCCGATGACGACACAGATTTATCGGATTCTGATTGGGTGAGAACCTGTATACAAATGTACACTGTACTGCCCGAAAGGTTCAGGAAAAACATCGCTGCTCGACCTGCCCTATTATATTCTGACGGATTATCGCACATGGTTTTGTCAACCTCCGAGATATAATCTTTATCCCTAAGCGCATCAAAGAATCATTCCTTCTCCGGATATTTCATCCCAGGACCTCTACCCCTGTACCACCAAAAATGATATACTAAGAGTCACGTGGGGTTTCAAGGATTTGCTTTCGGCAGGATTTTATATATTCCTAATGACGATTCAAGTCTGAAATTAAATTCTTGCATGAATAACCAAGTGTCCGGTTAAGAAATTCGGGTTAATAGCGTGGTATTCGCATCATTCGTCTAGAACGACTGCCAAAGAATGTTACCAGACGAAAACTGCTGTACGAAACATCAATCAAGACTTTAAATAGCATGTCATACCAATAAGATTAAAGGTCAAAAGATGATTAAAAGCCATCAGTCAAAATGAATGCCTGTGCATATAGCACCTATAGTGCGGTAGCAATCATTGACTCAAGTATCAGTGTAATAATTTATTTTTTATGAATTAAGAGAAACCGGGTGATGAACAATGCGCATTGGATATTCCGTAGTTAAATCACCTGAGTGAATGGAATTTTTACATTCCGTGGAAGCTTTTCTGCAACGACCTTGCGATCTGACGGTACATGTACAAATCTGGATTGTAAGGGTCAAATCACTTTGAGCTATTAGGAAACAACGAAATAATAAACATGTTCGATGTAATAAAAACACAAGATGCACGAAATGACATTGATACCTCAAAGATGGAAATGTCACTATAGAGTAACAATCTATCAATTTATCCTATTAAAACTAATGAGTTTACCCGTAGGTTCGCCTTAGAAATTGTATTTTCTTTCAAAGTTGCTCCTTCGGCGTGATGTTAGAAGTGCTGTTTGGAAATAATTATCTTGTGGAAATATTCAAGTTTTCCAAAGTAAACTGTTGTATTTAGTTTACCAGGATGAGTCTTTACAGAATAATCTCTTCGGGCATTTTCATTTGTTATCTTCTTTCCAAACAAATTATTCAGATATCAACCAACTTGTAAATACCTGTCCATTGTTATATGATTTTTATCTGTTATCTTTGTTGTTGATAAACAAGAAACTGCGGTACATGTACGTACAATCATTATACCAAGACGTTTAAACGCATGAACTTTGTGGATAAATAGTTTATGATCTCATACGTCTTGTGATCAACAGGTTTAGGCGATAGGCGCAGCCGTTTCCATCAACCCAACTTTTTTCCTGAGCTCTTCCAGGAAATGATCAATTTGTACTTGTATGAGTACAGAGAGGGCTATCTTGTTGTCACTAAGCAGAATGTTTCTTGTTTCAACATTTTTCTTAATTATAAACCCAAAAGCATAATATTCTTATCCATGGTGCATTATGTACGGTAGCTCAAAACGCACGTGAAAATGGCTTCCAGCAGTAGTCTGTGCACGATAGAATGGAAGGTCCCGTAGCCCACTGAAATTTGCGAGATGATCGTGTTCATCAATATCTCGAGTTAGTATTTGCTTCATTCTTTAACACTCAAAGACGGTCATTGCCACCATAACCTCTTGAAGGGCGTTTGAAGAATCAGTAACAAATGGCATTGAGATTTTCCAGTCAATTGAAACGCCCATATATCGGTTCGATTATTAGTTAAGTTGCAAAGCTATGATAAATTGGCAGTAAGCTGACAAATCTTAACGGTAAACAATATTTTCATTACATTACTATTATAGTACATTGTTGTTGCTAGTCCTGCACTGGTTGCTTTGAAAAATGGATACGGAAATTGGTGACGTCAGCACCAACATGGTCTAGTCAAAGGCCAGCAATCTTTTTTCCCACGACAGTCATGATACTGTTTTTTAACCTTCAGCGTTGAGGCATAGATTTTTAGATGAGCGACACGCTCATCTAAAAATCTAGTTTATGAAGCCTTGCATTCCAGCGGCGCATATATTGTATCATCCTTTTAAACATGATTTACACGTGCGTGTCAATTCACGGGCATTTCTTCGCATGTAATAGCCAGGCTATTACATGCGAAGAAAATCGCCACTCTAATATGAAAACCTCTGTGGTTCAACGGTTAGAATCCTGGACTTTCGATCTGGTGGTCACGGTTTCGACTCTTCATGTATCCACAACATTTTTTTCTCTTTATTTACTTTTTTATTCATGTACATATAGTATTATTATGTTATAATCATTATCATCATTATTATCAATATCGTTTTTATCTTGAAAACCCCTGAACCCGAACTTTACAAACTCAAGCGGATGACAACCAGCTGTCAGGTTTCCTCAAGTGTGGTGATCGTCACCTTGGTTAGGAAGCGGTGGCGCAGACTGAGAATTGTATTGGTGAAGTCAAGGAATGGCTGTTTGTAAATAAGCTATCTCTTAATGCCCCAAAGACCGACTTCATCAATATAGTCCCCTCCCGTAAATCTGGCACTGCTCCCGAGATTACAGTCGATGGTGTTACAATCACCAGTTCAGACTCAATACCAGACCTTGGAGTCTTGTTTGACAGGAATATGACGATGCAGCCTCATGTGAAGAAACGTTGCCAGGCCGCACATTTCAGTCTCTATAAGATAGGTAGAATCCGAAAGTACCTTGACAAGACTAGTACGGAGCGGTTAGTTCATGCCTTTGTCACATCCCGCTTGGATGGGAACAATGGTATTCTTTATGGATTACCAGCAAAGACAATTGCTCCCCTTCAGCGCATCCAGAACACTGCTGCAAAAATTATCTGTCGCAAACGCAAACGTGACCACATTACCCCCGTCCTCAAGGATCTCCATTGGTTACCCGTTGCATGCAGGATCAAATTCATGTCTCCAAAGTACCTCCAGTCACTGTTAAGGGTGGGGACTAATGTGCGCCTTACCAGGTTGTCCTGCTCCGAGCGCCTTGTCCCTCGCAGATCAAAAACCAAATATGGAGATCGGGCTTTTACAACTGCCCCTACACTCTGGAACAAGCTGCCGAGCAACATCAAGGCAGCAAACTCAATTAATCACTTTAAAACCTGTTTCAAACCTATTTCAATAAGTCAGTTGTGAGGAGAACAGCGCTTTGAGCAGGGCAACCTGGAAAGGCGCTATAAAAATATATTATTGTATTGTATTGTAAGTACGCACTGATTTCAGACTGCAACGAAGATCTCACCAAAACTAAATGTAGCTGTAGAATTTCCTAGACATGTCCAAAACCACCCCACAACACTTGCGGAAATCGTTATTAGTGATCGGCGTTAAGTCTGTTGCTACATGAGCGGGCACATGGAGGCGAATAAGTGCTTTTTTTCCTCCTGGTCACCTAAATCCTACATACAAGTTCTCCCTCTAAATTACGGTGAACTTACACTGTATACATTTACTACATTGAAAATAACAAAACTGGCAAATTTGCAATTGACATAAATAACCAACCTGAAGTGAGTTGCAAAATTCCGGAGGCAAGGATTAACACGACTAATACTTTCCCCGTCATTGTCGCTTGAAATTGTTCCTCAGATCATGATCTCGACTGCTGTCAACTCGTCTCATGATATAACCCCAGGTTATTATGTCTAGGCTTTTATAAGGCCTGTAGACTTTCTCGTTTTTGATAGGCTGAAATGATTATCGCGCTTGGGGGAGCAGCATATCGTGCCAGATAATTAGTTGTGTTCAGGGTTCATGCACCAATAATAATGTGTCGAAAGAATATCTCGCTTGATGGAGAAACGGCTATCGTGAGACGATGGCTCTAAGTCCGTCTGGCCTGTGTAGATCCAGAAAGACAAATATTGTCCCACTAGAATGAAGAGTAACTCATAAAGATACTTTGTAATTATCATTTTTAATACCATCCTGGCCGATCTTTTTTATGCATTATTGTTATGTCTACAAACTTACAAAGAAGTTTCCATCATCAAAATTATTGAAATCTGGCATAATGGTGTTTATTAGTTGTGGTTTACCATTTAATGGTATGATAACAAATAACGCCAACATTAATGCCAATCGAAAGTGCCGCAATTATTAGAGGTTTTTTTGCGGCTACTTTCATTGCTTTTACCGGATTTTTTTAGATGTAAAGCATGTTACAACATAACCAAGGTGTAAATGTATATGTTTAGTGAGAACCATTGTTAAGATAATAGTTTATACATATTTCTTGCAAATACTTCATGATATAACACAGGCCTTTGATTTTGTAGCCCCGCCGCCCCCCGGTCGCCCGACGGTCGGCGCCTGGCCTCCACCTTGCAGCCTTGCCCCTAGGTCCTTCCACGCCCCTGTAGCTTTGGCTTGGTCACGCGTTCGCTTGGGAATTTTGATCCTGAGCTGATTGGTGAAAATGTTCCCGAAGATGTAAAACCTAAGCATGTGTTTAATTTGGAGGCCGACGTTGACGTCCATCTCCTCACGGCGGAGTTTTCTCTTGCTGTATTCAGAGAACAACACAACTGTTTCCACATTCAGGATCTGAGCTTCTGGAATTAAAATTGAAAATAATTTAGAATTATTCATTGGCTAGCCTACTCTCCCAAGCCATGATCAAAGCCCCAATAAATCCTTTCCTGCTATCTTGACATTGGCGTAGTTTCGTACCTGCTTTAAGTTGGGATCAAACCTATTGGTTAGTTAATAGCTTTCAGGAATGACTGTTTGCGTTAAAAGTTGGACGGTCAGAGACGGTTTTGCATGCCCGCTGATACAACGTACATGTAAAATTTTCATAACAATGTGCACCGGAAGTTGGACGAAATTCACAACTGAATCGTGCAATATATTCTCATCAATTCATGTAGCTTGAACTTCAAGCATATTTTGGGATCATATTTCTTGACAGTCTGTGAGACACATTCACTGTAAATTCACAATTGTATTAACGACATTGGGTGATATGAATAAAGACTAGCAAATGCTTTTATCTAAAATTCCATGTTCTAGAAGATCTTCACTGGCTCCCCGTCCGTGCCCGTATCGAGTTCAAGGTGCTAACTCTAGTCTACAAGGCGGTAAATGGTATTGCCCCTGATTACCTACAGGATCTTTTGCAGTTATACACCCCATCGAGGTCACTCCGATCATCTGACAAGAACCTCCTATCTGTGCCGCTTTCAAAGACTACATCATTTGGTGGGCGTGCCTTCAGTTTTCTGGCTCCCCAACTGTGGAACTCTCTAAGCTGTAATCTACGGGACACTCAGTCACTCCTTGCTTTCAGGAACACTCTAAAGACGGTCCTATTTCAGAAGTGCTTTGCTCGCTAGGGGGCGCACTCGAACAGTTTAATTGCTGGATTTGAGCGCCTCACAAGTTTTTATTGTATTGTATTGTATGTACATTTACACCAGACCTTTCTGTACAAAACTGAAGTAAAAGTATTTGCTAGACTTTATTCATATCAGCCATTGTCTTTCACGCTTTTATTTTGGAGTTTGTATCTAGATCAGATATGAGATAGACATGTTTGTGAGTGCGGCCTATAGTTTCTAGTATTTGTCACTGAACATGTCAGGTATTGGCCCTTTCGTATATGCACTGATTAAAAATCTCATTCCAAAAGTAGGTCATGTCGCGTATTAATTTTCTTTTCTATTGGAAGACGATAATGATTCGCTTCAGTCATTTGTAGAGCAATTCAATAGTAAAATAGTAAAAATACACACAAATGGCATTATAACAAACCATTGATTGCGTTAGGGCTATATAGATCACATTACTAACATGGATTGCAATCGATACTTTTAAAGTATTTTGTCACACATTCAGAAAATTTCTTCGTATAGACAATCAACCTTGTGATAGTCTCGAAAAATGCAGTATATTTGTTTAACAAAGAGATTAAATAACATTCATAGGACCCGATGGTGAACATTTTGTTAGCGGTTTCTCAGGAATTCGACAGTTGAGCCAAACCAACTGAAGATGAAGTTTTTAGTACTCATGTTTGTTCAAACATTTCTTGCTTCGCAAGAGATGGTTTCAGGAAAGAGGATACTGCTCCTGTCTTACATGATGAAGAGCAGAGTGTTACAAGCCAACGCAATCGCGGAGGGGCTGATTGAAAACAGACACCAAGACTTCATGGCATTAGACACCAAGTTCAACCCACCTGAAAATATGGCAGCAGGGATAAATATCGTTCATTATACGTCCAGCGGCGCTGGGGAGAAGTTAATTCATGAAACGGATTCGTTTCAGAAATTATTATTCGAAATTCTATTTGCCGGTATGACATTTTCCCGATTTGCAGAAATTATCCAGTTCTTTTTCAAGGTATCAAGAGAAGCGTGTGATATGGTGCAAAATACGACGATGTACGCCGAGTAGGACGCCTTGAAACCGGACCTCATCGTGATAGATGAAACGTGTAGATGCCTTTTCCAAATACCTCATAACCTTGGCGTACCTCACGTTAATTTTATGCCGATCTTGCTCGCCGATATGGCTGCTCCAGCCCTTCATACACTCTTACTTTCCCCCGGACCAGCTGATATGGTCTACTACGAGTACTCTATACGCTCCGTCAGCGGACACTCAAGACGCTTACTGGTGACCTTTCTGGGCCCGCTGTTGGAATACGTCATTGCGTACCCATTCTTATAGGGACCTCGCTGACAGAGCACTGCTTCACCTGGTAGACACTGCGAGGGTCTATGAAGTTCCTATCCCAGGCGCCCCAAACCTTATCAACGTTGGTGGCCCAGTTATCAAGCCTGCAAAACAGCTACAGGAAGGCGATTTGAAAGATTTCGTTGATAACAGTGACGGTTTTGTCCTGATATCATTTGGATCCGTCGCTGTCCAACTCCCGGACTGGACAGTCGATACATTATTAGCCTCGATTGGAAAACTTAAACTTAAGGCTGAGTTACAGTTCGACGTCAAGAAGCTCAAACAGGGTCAACATCTCCCCTCAAACACCTATGCCTCAAAATGGCTTCCTCAAAATGATCTTTTGGGGCATGAAAAGGTCAAGGTATTTGCAACGCACTGTGGAAACAGCGGCCAGCACGAGGCACTCTATCATGGCGTCCCGATGTTGGGCCTACCGATTTTCGGTGACCAAGTTTACAACGCGCAAAGACTTATGAGTAAAGGATTCGGATTTTACCTAGAATTGAGGAAGCTGACTGCTGATGACTTTTACACAAACATTACTGAATTGATGCAAAATCAACGCTACAAAGAAGCCATCATGAAGGCTTCCGAAATGTACCGAGATCAGCAGATGACGCTAAAGCAGACAGCTTCATATTGGATAAATCACTTGATGAAATATGGCGGCGATCACATGCAAAGCTACACCAATCGAATGGCGTGGTATCAAATCTTGATGTTAGATGTCGTTGCTGTCGTTTTATGTTCAGTGTTTTTGCTGTGTGCATTGTTTTATGCATGTTTTCGGTGTTGTTTTTGGTTATGCTGCAAAAGGCTTCAAAAAACTAAAATTACGAAAGAAAAGAAACTGTGAGCCACTGCTCAAGTCTTTCACATTTCATTATCTTTCTACCGAGTAGCGTTGTTACTTCCGGTTGCACTCAATGGCCAATCAGACAACCCGATTCATGCTTCTTCAGAGCAGGAAGCAGAATTAAAGCCTTCTCCAATGGCTAACCAACACGACATCATTCAATTACAACACACACACACCTAGTTTTTCAAGATCAATGAGCGCCCTCCTGATGACTTCTGTGAAGGTCTCCACCCTCTCTATCGTCTTCTGCACTAATATCTCAGCCTCGAACAGCGTCCATTTTACGACGGGATTGGGTGGCACTTCCACTAGTTCTGGTCGCAGTGGGGTGGTGTACCATACTCTCAGTACACGAACAAGCTTGGCATTGATCCACACCCGGCGTATTGCGGACTGGCTCTCAACGAAAGTAGGTTCTGAAGAAGAGGGGTGATAATCACATGTACAATTATTTCCGAAAAAAAGGAGGTTAGTTTCGATGGATTGAACAATCAAAAATGTCGTATCTGCAATCCCGGTGAGCAAGCTGAGTTTCGATGAGCCAATCGGGAGGCTCTAAAGTTGCGTTAATTCCGGTCAAATTCTGCTTTCGGAAGTAGGTGAATTACACCATTAAAATAGAAATTTATATCTCTCCTGTGGCTCCAAGACACAAAATGAATAACATTGTAAAATGTTCAGATTTGAAAGGATTTTTGTAGTAGCAATTTTTCACACTAATATTTCCGATTTACGTGTACGTATCAGATAAAGATACTCTATTGTCTTGTCCTTATCAGCGCCGAAGTTACACCAGTCGGTCCTGAAGTTGGTGACATGTATTTTTGACTGTTTCTGAATCCATTCATTTGCCCTGCTGACCATGTGCGTAAAATCTTCGACACCATCGTTCATTGGAATGAAGTCGGCAAAACCTATACAAAGAAGTGCAGAGTGACGATGAAGACGAATTATTGTATCATTTAGTGCCAACACTGTATTATCTTTTCATGTATATATTTCTGTACAGTACACGTTTTTCTATTAGTTTTAAGTGGCTATGAAGATGGCTTTTATCATTTAAGACCAGTACTCCTGAGTCATTGCGTCCACATACGTATTAGGAGCCCATATCATTAAGTTTAGACAGCACAATATGAATCAATGTGTCACTAATACATTTTACATACGAACAACTGGCTATTCTTACGACAGTCATTTTCAATTCACCCCAACGCGTACGCTTATCCAATTGTTCCGAAGGACTGGTAATGATGTCGAAAAATTGAATAAGCGTTCGCGTTTGCTTTTCGGGGGCTTTGCGAAAACTCCCTAATGCAACCTCGTGCAGCCTTAATACACGCACAAGTATTGACATTTACCTATTTTCTCTCCAAGTGACTCGCCGAGCAAATAATAGACTCTGGCCATATGGAACTCTAGTTCGCCAAATCTCCAGAAGGTGGCATCAGGATATTCACATCCGTTGGCTGACATGGGAACCGTGTAGATCTCGGTGCTGATAATTTCCCCTGAAAGGTAATAAAATATAACTGTTTTTTAATTTTATGATTGCAGTTGAAAATATTTCCCGGTCGAAGGCTTAAAAGTTCCAATTAATGGTCTAATGAGTTAAGGGAAGGACATCTGAAGATACATCTGTCCTCTCGTCTTCGCCATCAGTCCGTTATCGACGTTCATACCGCAGCAACCCTTGTTATTTGTCATATGAGTAAAAAGAAGGGTAGGTGTACGGAAAAGGAGGGACGTTGGCTGCCTGCACTTTCTGTTCGAGCACCTCGGTGCGTAAGTGAGGCAGACAAGGTGGAACAACTAGAACCTAGAAGATGGCGATTGAACACCTAGTGCTCTCGTTAGCTTTCGGCTAGTAAACGTCGCGGAAAAAAAGTGCTGTCCTCACTTTGCTGGAAGATACTTGCAATGAATGGACTGGTACTTTAGCAGTGTAGAGTAGCACACTCCCTAGTAAACGGCCGTTGAACGGTTCCTTTTCATGTCTCCGTCAATAAAATGTCAAACCATCTTTGTTGCTTGTCAGTGGAAGGATACCACTACATGTATGACAAGTGCAATGGGCAAAGTTCAAGATACCACGGAAAACCACTGTAACGTGTAAAAAAATTATTGTTATTATCACTATTGATTAACTGGGAAAAGCTTAGAAAGAATATTTACCGGGCAAATGTCTCTCCTCCATGTTATTGTTAAACCGCCCAATAGTAGCGCCAAGGTGTTCGAACCTCCGCTTCGACCTCAGATCTTTGCTGCTACGATACCGGCACGGTATGATATTTACGTAGCCAATCTGCTGCGGTCGCAGTTCGTCCTCCTCTATTTCGCTGACGTCATCATCGTCATCTTTTTCCAAGTGTTTGACGTCTTTTGTGTCGGAGAACGCTACGGACTTTGTTTTCCCTGTAACAGAAGCCGACGAGTGTTTATATTATTCATTGAATTAACAGGCAATCCGCTAAGCTAAGTTTAGAGTTGGTCTGTCCGATAAAAGCCTTTATAATAAATCTCTAGACAGTCTTCGCCGTGCAACGTAACGGTTCCTCGCAGAATGCACTCGCAAAATGCAATCTCAAGCTATCCGCCAAACTTTGCAGTTGGCGACGCCCTCATATACCAGATAATACTGAAGATGGCTCACCTTTATCATCCTTCTTCTTCCCCTTACTGTCCTTGCTAGCTTTAGAACTAATCGACTTTCTCCGATCTGCGTCCTGTTTAAAAGTGGCCATGCTCTCGTTCCTTTCGAATATAGACTTTCGCTTCTTCATGGATGCTTTCCTCCTCTGCTCGGCTTCTTCTTCGCTGATTGTGCTCTCATCGTCATCATCATCATCGTCGTCGTCGCCCTCCTCGGCAAACGTCTTCCCAAGATACCAAATTCTGAAAATCGTCGACAATAATCATGATCAGTACATTCATCCAGATTGCTTTACTTTGTTCAGCTTTTGACTTGTGTTTGCTGCAGTAGACCAACGGAAGCAACGCCCATTGCATGATAAGCCTGAGTGGAGGCCAGTATTGCCTGTATACCGGTACTTGATCTGTATTAAAACTAAGGAATTGTACATGAAGTGATAAGAAAGCTTTATGAACTATGGCATGAATTGAGGCTAAATGCCTAGGCATTGTACTGTATGGTGAAGTTGGGATGCCCATGCAATGTCAGCTGTTAGATTTTGAATTCGATTGAAAGCCTCATTCAAATCAATCGGAGTGTTGGTTCTTATTAATTTATGATAAAGTTTACAATACTAGTATTGCTTACTTACTGGATATGGTGGAAACTTATTGTTCAAAACTGACCAGTATTGTTATCTTGACTGGGTCATCTAAAACAACACGAAAGTCCATGTACGAGCGTCTAAAATTGCCATGATTTTCATATTTAGGCCAATTTTACTCGAAATCGTGGTGGTAAAGCCTATTTTACTTTCTGTCTCTGAATAGCCAATACCAAGCTGTAAAATATATCAAAAGCTCGGCCCCAACGAAGACCTAAAGTTCAAGGAGCGCAACATGCGCCTGATATAGAATGCGTTGAAAGGGGAATGATGGTGTCGCCTCATCTTCTTTTTTTTGTTAAATAAGCAAACACTCTCTCACCTCAAAACATGTAATACTGGATGTCTGGCAGTTCGTGTTTTCCCAGCAATTGTCTCCATGAAGAATTCATCCCAAATCGTGATCTTGTTGTCGAAATCCTCCAAGTAATACTCGTTTGGTTTGATAGCCACAGTTTCACAGTTGATGACAACAACTTGGGGATTCCTCTCCAGCCAATCGTTGGCACGTTGCATAAGTCGTCTGCAATCGAAAAACGTTTACATGTAGTTATAGTAAAATTACAATTCAGTTCGATTCTCAAGTAGAAGGAATGAAAATGTGCGTCTCAATAACCCTTTGCTCTACATCCGTGTACACTATAAATGTAGCCTTCATGATAATGAAAAGGCAATAAAATGCTGTTGTTACTACAAAATTAACACTGACGAAGTCTTATACTTCTATCAACATGGCATGGCTTACCTGAAGCTTTCGTATTTGGAGTGTGCTCCTCCGTAATACTGGACTAGTTTAGGCATGAAGTCGATGTATACCATCTTGTCTGTCTCTCGATTTCTCAATCTACAAAGAATTGAAGCAATGTCAGTCGGGTACGAACAGGTCAAATGAAGTTTGTTTTCAAATGCAGGTTTTCAAGATGGTGGTTGGATATATACCCAAATTACAAGACAGTTTCAGCTGTAACAAGGACATTTCAGCTCTGCTTGTGTCACGAAAAATATTTCAAGCTGTTATTTGGTAAACGTTAAAGTTGCTTAATTGCGAATAACCATTTACCTCGCAATGGTTCAAGTTGACCACCGACGATATTGATTACCATGTCTCTGTTCATTGACAGAGAGAAGAATGAGGTTACACTTACCTTTCTCGAACAGAAGATCGCAGAATGATGTCTACATTTACAATTAGCACCACAGCATTTCAAATTCGCCAGCTGTACACCAAACTCTCGGCGAAGTTTCCTGTATCCTTGAACCACTAATATTGAGAAGCAGTCTTTCCGTCCACAAAGTTCTTCACACACCAACGCTGATCCACCCAAAGTCCTGGTATGTAGCTTTTTTAAATTGGAAATACTCGGGTTTGAAGCTGTAGTTGAATCGGTCTGGGTTTCGGATCATCTAGTTATCTTCCTTACTACATTGCACTGAACTTCGAAAGAAAACATTTGCTCCTTGCGAACTATAAGAGTGCCATTGAGTGTTGACATGCTTAGTAATGATATCTCAGTCGAGGTATATTTTACTAGTTGTTGTTGCACGCAGAGAAAGCGAATGGCAATATCATGCGGTGAATAAATCTTGTTAGAAAGGGATACAATTGATAGCATTGATATCAATGGTTATAATGGCGTTATTGGCCGTTGAATGTCATAAAGACGAGTAATTCGAACCATTTGTTATAAGTAGCATATACATTGACGTGAATCCATTAATAGGATTTTTCAATTTTACCTCTTTCCCATGTGTTATCTTTTCATCGCCTTTGATGAATCGATGATGTCAGCACTTTGACGAGTACTACGCGGGCGATCCATTGTCGTATTCTCTCATCCTTCCCAAAGCCTCGTCTCGTCACGTCATTCATTCCTGTCACTTTCGCCCCCTCCCCCCATCATGATATAAACGATCGACCAACAACAATAAACCACTTGAATCTTCGGCTAACGAGTCTCTGCCACGGAGGTGATCTGGAGTTGCTGACAACTCAAACGAACAAAAGTACTAAAATCACCGACGCAGCAACGCATCAGATAAGACGGCTGGTAACGTCAATATATAAAGATGAAAATCGGCGCTGTTAGTGTTATGTTACCTTTAAAAACGACAGAGAAGGCTGCAACCCCACTAGCGTGCTTTCTGTAACAGTAAAGAAAAGAAAATTCAAGTTGTCGTTGGCAAAAGATAATTTTGTATTTTTCAAGCAAAATAAGACTAGTACAATATAAATATACATGTAGTGAGTTGTGTATTCTATTTTCTAACTTCTAGACATCACAGATAAAAGATAGTTAAGATGAGTATGATATATAGACTTAAGTCATGACAGATAAACTATTTCCACGCACCATCAATTTGGATCAGTTGTAAATCATATATTGATGAAGCGCCGCTCCTTGTATGGTATGACACGATCACAAACATAGCTTGGGTATTGTTGCTATTCTTCATTTAAAGTATAGGGCTCCCAGTGCGAATAGAAAATCGTCATTTTTCATAACTTTTCAAAGGAACTAATAATTTATATGATGGTTTGTAGAAGCTAGGTCAACAAACTATACAATATAATATCATTCGCGCGCGAACGACAGCTTTTTTTCAAAATATACATCCTGCTGACAAGCATGTTTACTTCAACTCCCTTTGAATTTCAAATTTCAGCTGAAACCATATCGGTACTTGGCCGGTTAGTCCACTAGTACAACTTTTGTCTAATGCATTCTTCCTTACCCCAGTGACACTTTCTTTGCATTGGATGTACCTTGGTGTGGCCACGATGACCGGAATGTGCCTGTGCCGTGCTGGTGTCATGGCTTCCAACATGAAACTCGTCTGTAAAATTGCCATCCTCGTCAAATTTGTCACTGAAGATTCCCCCGTAGATTAAGCAGAGGACGCTGTAGTATTTGTTGAAGTTGTTGCCGATAATTGGAATTGCCATCCCTGTGATCAGGATTCCAACAATGGAGCACATGATGCCGATGATGTAGCCAGCTGTTCCGTTAGGGTGCATATCTCCATAACCCACCGTGGTCATGGTGATGAGACTCCAGTAATAATAAATAATAAATAATGTCTGCTATTTTTATAGCGCTCATCAGAACTTATAGCTGTTAAAGCGCTACAGCTGATTTTTCACCGATAATATCCATTGAACAACCAAGTCCAGTAGTACGCCACAGGAATGCTAATGAATCCATTACCGAGGTGGAGTTCAGCGTAGTAAATCAGGGTAGAGAAAATCAACATGGCGACGATCAGGAAAAGAATAAGTGTCATTAATTCAAAGAAGGAGCTCTGCACGACCAGAATTAGAACGCGCAATCCCGCACAGCAACGCGAAAGTTTAAAAATGCGTATTGTCCTGAAGACAGTGGCTACACCTGTGCAGTTGGAGGCATATTTGCATAATTCCGTGGCATTTCCATTAAAATCTTTGCATGCATTCTCCACAATGACGGACAGTGTCGCCGATATACTCATTAGGATATCCAAGATGTTGTAAAAACATGTGAAAAATCGGACTTTTTCAGAACAGAGTAGGAATCGTACTGCAACTTCGAGAGTGAAGAATACCAAAAAGATGATCTGTCCTTTCATTATCCAGAGAGCGGGTGATGTTGACCAATACAAATTCAGTCGAGAGGTAGCTTTTGTAGTTGAATTATTTGACTTTATGTCTGGTTGAGTTGTTGGTGGTGTCGTTAACACTCCACTTCCGTCCACGGATCTAACACTCCTCTTTCCGTTCATCCATTTTGACAAGTGCTGCAACGAAGATGCAACATCTGCAGCCTGTGGCCGCTGTCGTGAACAGGCCGTCTCCGCTTCAATCGTAATCATCGTAATCATTGTAATCATAGTTTTCATATTGTGCTTTTAATGCATTGTTCATAGCCTTGTTCTTGATTGATATAAAAAACAACACTACAACGTTGTATGAAATAGACGACGTTTCGGATATTTTGATTCCTTTTTCAAAGTCTAATAGACAGGAAATATATGTTTATATACAAGTACAACAGAAGACGTGAGGTGATGACGGACGTCATTAAAAACCGGGACTCCCTGTCCACGTGTCTATTTGTTGACGTCTAAAATAAACAAAGTCATTCATCGGCCGGAGGGCAGGGGTCAAAGGTGAAGGCACTGTTGAGTTTACGCTTCGGGAGTTTCCGGTGGATCTCCGAGTTCGAAGTCACGTGATGGGATTGACAAAATGGCGGATCAAGTACAAAGTAAATGATGCGAAAGTGCACATAAAAATGATAATAAAATCATGAATATGGGAGAGATAGTGCACACAACGCCATCGGAACGACTACGGATAGTAAGTATTATGCACAGTGTTCAATTACGGAGACCAGTTGGTTCATTATGTTTAGACCAAGAGGTCTGGCGGACCGAAGTGTATAGATCCAGTAAGACTCGCGTTCTAACGGACGATTTTCGTTGCATTGCGCTGTGGGGAGTTTTTCTAGTCCGTAGACTTTCATGTGATCGACATGATTGTGTCCATTGGAGTTAAAGTGATTAGCAACCGAAGTTTGTTTATTCCTGGAGATATCTGATCGGTGTTCATTGAGTCTAGCTTTTAATTTCATAGCCTTGATCATCACAGCCAGCAAGTCTTGTGTATCGTGTGTCTTAGGAGAATTTGTTGGAGGAACCCTTGATCGACTTGCAGGCAGAGTGGTAATCTCAGTCAAGATAAACACTTTGCAAATGCACAATATTCCAGTTCAGAAGAGAATAACCATATGACTTGGGACAACACAGTCCAGTAATTCCAAGTCAAGTCACAAAACACAAAGTTCAGCAGAATTGTTCCATGATTTCCGCCGATGTACATGTAGTGGATGGCGCAAGAGTGAGTAAGTCGAAAGCAACCAGGAACACCAGGTCAGAGCGACACGGTCCCCCCGCTCCCTACAGAGCGCTAGGAGAGGGGTTCAGTCCCGGCTGCGGACGAACTCAATCAGCGTAAGCGCAACCTCCTTCTTCGCCTCCACACTATAGTGGAACCCGTCCCGATCGAATGCTGGGTGGGCAGTGATGGCTGGATGGGGAATTGAGATGAACCCAACCCTCTCCATCATTCGGCAGAAACTGTTGACGTTGTTCTGCTGGTGCTGATTTGCTGCAAGTCGTAATGGTTAGTGTGATTTAGCCCATGGTTCAACACAATATCGCTTATCCTTAGACGCGGCTGCACATTTTCGAGCATGACCCGCAACTCCTCAGCCCTCTGGCCGGTATAGGCCATCGGAAAAAGGTGCCAGGTTGGTTTCAGTCTGAGAAACATTGAATCGGAAAGTAAGAGAATTGGCCTCCTGTTCATAACATTTAAACCTCGAATCTTCACGATCAGCCTTTGTGAGAATCTCCTTATGTCTACGAGCTCCTGATCACCAACATGCAAAGCTCTAACGAATATCTCCAGATCCGACAGCATGATCAGCAGGTGGTTTTTGCTGATCTCCCATTGTGGCTTCATCTGGCGTTCTACCTTCTTAAGTGTCTGGATTACCGTTGAAGTCAAGGCTGTCGAAACATCAAACAATAATTGTTTGCAGGCCGCAAACACGTCTGCGGCAAAAGAAACGTTGAACCTCTTCCGTTCTTTCAATCGTAGTCTGCTATAACAAACATCAAATAGCGCGCGTTGCAGACCTCTCTTTGCACTCTTCACGGCTTCAGGCATACCGGGTACCTCGTCTAGCTCTAGCTCATCGACCTGTAAGCATAAACGGAAAAATTCATGTAAACAATTTCAATCGACATCTTAAATCTGATAGGGTCCGGCCCTCAACTCCCTCCCCTTCTTCAGCCACTGTTCCCGCTTTCTGGCAATGCGATTCTTCAGCGCCAAGTGGTCGACGCAGCAACCAATCGAAAGGCGGAACCTCGCTGGTCGCTGTATGTTCTTCCTGGGGTGAAATTTCCGTCAAGGTGGTCGGTCTTCTGAAAGATTCAGATCATCGTGATTAGTGCTGGCATCAGAACACTCACTGCTTTGGGAGTCCAGAGCGGTTCCCCCTCCGATGTGTTAAGTGCAACAACAGAGGGCTCAGCAGTTTTGCTTCATTGTCACCGGACAGCTGGGCCACATCATAAGAGAATACGACCTCTTGGGCAGCTAGAGCAGCATCTCCAAATTCTGGGGGAGCAAGGGCAGCATCGCCAGAAACATCGCTCTCAGTCGCTGTCCTATCCTCCAAAGCATCAGCCCTGGTGCCACTCTGGTCGATCTCAGCCTCGCCAGCTTCTCCAATCATGCCACGTTGATCGCAAGGGGCTCTCTCAGCAATCTCCTGACACTGTTGGTGTTTCTATCATCGGTTCTCGGGTGAAGTACTTCTTCAAATTGTTTAAGTGAACTACTTTCCGTTTTGGTCGTCTCCCTTCCTCAGGAATTATTTCGTAATTCACCTCTGACAATTGTCGCAGTACCTTGAAGGGTCCTTTTCATCGCCTACTTTAGGTACAGGCTACCGTCATTGATAACTAGCTGCTCAAACTGTCCCCATAGTAGTCTACTGCATCCTTGGAGGGTCCTTTGACTAGGCTTCTCATTAGAAGTTGACAAGTGTTCATACACAGGTCCTATGTCCTCGTCATCCTGCTCAGCTTTGGTGATATCTTCTTTTGACAGCCCGTGAAGGAGCCCGTCTGCAGTTGTTCTCTCAGTCTGTTTCGGTTTTGGACGCTTCGGTGACTTCCGCGAGGCTGGACTCGGAGTAGTGGCATTGACTGACAGTAGCTCCTTTTCTTGGTCCGGCTGTTTGACGTCTGTCTGACCACAGGAGGGGCAGTTCCCATGCTTCCAGTTACGTTTGGGCCGCCTTGAGAGGGCATCAGCGTTTCCATGTTTGACTCCAGGTCGATGCTCAATTACGTAATCAAACTCGGCGAACCTCTCTAGCCAACGGGCGACTTGTCCAGAAGATTTCTTGAAATTTAGGAGCCACTTGACCGCCATATAATCAGTCCTAACTCGGAATTGTTTGCCCAGCAGGAAATACCGGAAATGCTCGGCGAAGGTGACCAGTGCAAGCATTTCTCTTCGAGTGGTACAGTAGTTGGTTTCCCCGCCTTGAAAGGACTTTCTTCCATAGGCTACGACCCGTTCTGAGCCATCTTCTTGTTTCTGTGACAGCACAGCTCCCATCGCGAAGTCACTGGCTTCGGTGTCAAGGACAAAATCTCCAGCTATTTCACTGAAGTCTGGGTAGGCCAGGACCGGCGCGGACACTAACTTTTCCTTCAAAAGTTTGAACGCCTGCTTACAATGCTCTGAACAGAGGAATGGCACCTCCTTCCGGGTGAGACGATGCAGTGGAGCGGCAATGTTGGCAAACTCAGGAACAAACTTATGATGATATGTCGCTAGCCCCATAAAGGAGCGAACCTCTGACATGTTCGATGGAGTGGGCAAATCAGCCACCTTCCTGACATTCTCCTCATCCGTAGTAACACCGTCTGCCGTCACTTTGTGGCCAAGAAACTTCACGAGGGATCGAAATAACTTGCACTTTGAAGGCTTCAGCTTTAGGTTAGCTTGCTCTAGGCGAGTGAAGACCTCCTCCAGCTCAGCGATATGTCCCTCGAACGTCGCAGAATGGACGATGATATCGTCCAGGTAGACCAGGCAGTACTCAAGGCCTCCTAAGACAATATTCATTAACCTGGTGAAGGTAGCAGGAGCTCCAGTCAGGCCAAAGGACATTACCCGCCATTCATACTGCTTGGTGGCTGAAACAAACGTCATCTTGGCTCGATCTTCAGGTGTTACACCCACCTGCCAGCAGCCACTGGCACAATCCAGGCATGAGAAGTACCTTGAGCCTGACAGCTTGCTGAGGGTTTTGTCAATATTGGGCAATGGTTGGGCTGACTTGACAGAGTAGGAATTCAGCTTTCGATAGTCAACACACAGACGGAATGAGCCATCGTGTTTCCGGGCCAGGACTATTGGGGAACTCCAAGGGCCCTGTCCTTCCTGAAGTAGGTCGTGATCCATCAGCTTCTTTATCGTCTTGTCCACAAACTGCTGTCGATGGGGCGGCTGAAGCTTGGATGTTGTTTTATCGGGCGGGCATCACCAGTATCAATTGTATGCTGAACCACCTGGGTCTGGCCGAGATCGAAATCGTCCATTGAAAACACATACTGGTGTCGTGCAATTGAATCAACCACTGTAGCCGTTTGTTCCTCTGCAAGATCCAGCTCACTGAGTTCCAGCTTCTCAAGCAGTGCGGCAAGCTGCTCCTTATCGTCTTCGGAGCTGTCCTTCCCTGGAGCCGATGTTGGTTGTGGCTCAGACTTGGGTGCACCAGCACTGAAGATGTTCAGACTTGTAGTCTTTTGGGTGGTCTCACTCGGGTTCGTGTCTTGCTCTGAGGACAGTGTTCCCTCAGCCGATCCTATTTCAGCAACAGGATGGAACCAACCGATTGTCCTTCCAGGCCTGATAAACACAGGCTTATCCGTAAAGTTAGCCACTCTCACCGGAACTTTACCATAATCAGAGGACACCAACAATCTTCCTGTGGTAAAAGGGTGCTTCCCTTTTGCTGCTTCCAGCATCCCTGGTGTCAGGTGACTCTCCTTCTGTCCATTGGATAACTTTCCAGGTAGGATCATCCCGGTGTCAGCTGGTATACGGACACCCCTACCTAGCACGACTCTGCACACCTTTGGCTCGCCCTGTTGGTTTCTCTGTGGAATCTCGCAGTCGCCAGCTTCCAAGGTCGCAGTCTTATAGCTGATACTGCAGTCATGGGCCTGCAGAAAATCACTCCCAAGTAGGCAGTCAGGTGTTAGATTGTCCACAATCACCACGGGATGTTCGAACTCTGAAGATCCCAGATGAAGGTTGACCTCTGCCACTCCAATTATCTTCAATTCCTCATGTGGCTGACTGCAAGCCCCTTCAACTTTCTGTAGCTCTTGACGTGATCTCCCTTGACACTTTCCCCACAATGTGCTGCTGGCTTGTGTGAGAGCAGCACCTGTATCAAGCAACATTGTGGTGGGTGTGTTATCGACTTCACCACTCACATAAAGACTGCTGTCTTTGAATTCAATTTGACCAATAGATAGAATTCTAGTCGGGTTGGACTCAGCTGTTGTAAGGTTAGTCGTCAGCTTCGAAGGTGATGTTGTTCTATCCTCAGGCGTATCTGGCGCGGTGCCTGACTGAGCGCTGGTGATCACTAGAGCAGAGTTTCCCATACTCTTGGAAGAGGGCTTGAACTCAGCTGCACCAAGCTTAGGGGTCCAATTTGAGGGTGATGTTGTTACCCTTTCAGGCTTGTCCAGAGCGGTGCCCGACTGAGTACAAGAGATAACTAGAGCAGAGTCTCCAGTACTCTCTCCTCCCTTACTAGAATTGTTGTCATTCTGCTGGGCCATCCTGGAACTCCCCTCGCTCCCAGTAACCAGTATTTGCTCAGCAGGCTGGGGACTGTAACCAAAACTGGGCATGTCCAGAGCAGAGCCCTTCTCCCTGGTATTAAGAGCAAAATTCCAGAAACCTGGTTGGACATCCCCCTGCCAAACTGAAGCTGGAGCTACTGACGCACGTCACGGCCACCTGACTTTTCTAACTTTCCAATTCGGGTGTCCATTTTCTGTAGAAGATCCAGGACCTGACTCACTTCTGATGACCCGGCAGCAGGATGCCCCAGTCGTTGCACTGGCTACCTTAGGCTTGGTTGTGCCACTTGATGTCTTGGCATTCTTTTGGTGTCGCGCTCCCTGCTTCAGGAGGAGTTGAGCTGATTCCAGCTGGCGAAACTTCCTGATGGGCTCTTCAAGGGTCTTGGTCGAGCTCATGAGTAGCTGTTGCTTCACTTGGTCAGCGGCCCTCACCTCCAAAAGGAATTGATCAAGGGCCATTTCCCGCTGCAACTCCCAACCACTATCGGGGTAGGCATTCAAGGCTAGTTGCAATAGAGCATCCGAGAAAGTCTCATATGTCTCTGACCCACCTTGGGTACGAGCTCGGAGTTGCAACTTATAATCCTCCTTTGTTGTGTTGTGGAAGCGGCGCTAAAGGGCAGCGCAGAACTCATCAAACGGCAATGTTGGTGAAATGTGGAGATTCCCCACGGCAACATAGGCTTGATGGTCCAGCCTTGAAAGTAGTTGCTGCCTCCGGTCCCCAACTTTGATTTTAGTTAGATCAGCAAAGGTATTGAACCTCTCTAACCAAATTCTGAAATTTTGATTTACCATGAAGTTCTTGGGTGCCTGTGCTTTGGCAGCAGGTCGAGAGTGCGACACAGGGGTTCTCTGCTTCAATGTGTCAACAAGGTAGGTAAAAGAATCCAAGAAGGATGACATTAGATCAGCGTCCCCTTTGCTTTGATTCGCCATTGGTCCAGGTGGGGTCAACTGAGGTCGAGGGGTGCTGCTTGCGATGGTGGTTGGCATCCTTGGTGGTGCACCTTGCACTACTTGCCCAGTCTTGCTGGTCATAGGGTTTACTTTGGGTCCCGGTCCAGGATTCTCCACCATTGTAGCCTTACCAGGTGTTACCGGTGACAGGTCCAAGGTTAGGGCACCTCCACCCTGATTCTGACGCACTGGTTTTCTTCGGTATAGATTGTGGCCTGAGAGTCCCTGGGGCGCTGTAGGTTGAGTGGGACGGTTCCCTTGTCATCCTGAGGAAACCAGGGCTAATTCTTGCTTCTTCAGTTCTCAAATAAGAGTATTTATCAAGCAGCTTAAGTTAGATATGCCTAAGCTCTAAGTACCATGCTGAGTTAAGTACCATACTCAAGTTGGAATTCATAACTTGACTTAAATAACTACATAGCTAAGAAGTATACTCAAATTTAGGTATGGTGCCTAGATGTGTCCAATTTCCAAGGGTGTATGTCACATTTCACAGGCTTTTTATGTACATTACTGTGGATTGGGGATGGTTCTTGGTCGAGCACCTCAATGACCACGATGATGAACTGTATAATATTATGATTCCGAGTTTGTCTTGGGTGATGCTTTGGTGATAGGGCTATACCAACTGTGCTTGGGCCGGTGTAATGTTTTTGAGTGTTTCTATTTTTGAGTGTTTCCCCTCATTGTTTGGGAACGCTAAAAGATAGATTGACAAGGTTTTCTGTGTTTCCCCCCTATTGAAAAGTCATGGTCTCTCTAGCTGCCTATTGTTTGGAAACACTGACACATGGGAAACAACCACAGATGTTACACCGGTATTCACTAGTTTAGGGCAGTATAGACGCAATGGATAAGTCGACAAGGAAACCAAACTTTCCAAGGAAGCCAAACTTTTCGGAAGATAATGAAAAGGAATTTGATTTGATTGTTTCCAAATTCGGGCCGAACGTCATATCTCAGAAAATGCACCAAGCATGGGTTTGAATCACAGAGGCAATGAACTCACGCAATCTGTCTAATGTGCGGACGGAATTGCAGTTGCTGAAGAAGTGGCAGAACATGTGCAGCAACATGAATTTATGTTCTAAAAACCAACACACTTAGACTTAGGACACCCCGATGTGTCTTAGATTTAGGGGTGGATTTGAGTATGATACTTTAGGTAAGTAGCTTGGAGAATTCCACTTAGGTATAGTACATGTACTTAACTTAGGTACCTACTTCGGCACCATACTTTGACTTAAGTAGCTTGATAAATACGGACCCAGGGCCTACGTATTCGTTTTCCATTAATACTGTGGGGATTCAGACACGGCAGCAAGTCACTGTCCACTATTGTTACCACAGCGCTAGCAGACGACAATAACAAATTTGAAAACTAAGGCCGATTGAACGGCGAATAATTCCTGTTCACTGTGGACAGATCATATGCTTAAGTCGGGTGGCAAACATTATTCTTGTGAGGGATGACCACGAATCGGAAACTAGGAGGAATTACGCGCTGCCTTCTGAGTTAAAACTGCTTGCGACTCTCCGGTTTGCAATTTTTATGCTTGTGGATCATTCCAACAGGTTGTAAATGGTGATACTGTCAACATTTCCCAACCAACCACGAGTCGAGTAAATGCGGAGGTAACAACCTCACTTAACCAAATTTCTGAAACAAGATGATACTCCTCAATTATCTGGTTTTATCATCATATTCTTCGATTTCACGGTGTTATCGGTGTGGTCGATCGAATGCATACAGTATTTGGATTCTATGACGTTCGTTTCACGAGTGGAGATATTATGAGACATTGGGAAGGGGATGAGGTCATCCTTAGGTATTCATTGCGGCCTCAGCTTGTGACGCCATTTTTGAACCCTAACATTCCCAGGTAACGATGATACTATTGTGTACAGAAAAATTATTTGTAATTTGCACTATTGAATACCCACGATCAAGGAATAATAATATGAGTTATAGGCAGAAATCAAAAAGAAATATGACACGGGTACCTGATGTGTCTTTTGATGAAATATAAGTGTTACACTCAAACTTAAGCGGTCAACCTGGCTAAGTGGGGCGCTGAGTAGTTTTATGAATCCCATTTTAGGTGGGGAACTTTGTGAAGTTGACCACTTAGGGTTTTATGGCACTTAAGTTAAGAACTTAACTGAATATGGGCCACTCAAATCGAGTGTTATGAATTTGAGACACCTCCGGGGCAGTCTTAACTCCAAGTGGACTGGTTCTCTCTGTTCATTTTGTGCACGGTGCTCGAAGGAGCTGGCTGCGTTGATGTTGGCTTGGCAAAATGAATTTGCACACAGACGTGCAATTCGCAGGGAAATGGTTTTTCGTGATCGGCTCCATCCACTGGACGCTTACAATGACTTAGAATCGTACCAGCGATGTCGGTTTGATCGGCAAACAATTCTTCAATTGATTGATCTTGTGAGTGCCGGCTGAGTTGATGTTGCTTTTGACCTTTCGGTTTTACGCTTGCGGATCATTCCAACAGGTTATTGATCGACACTGTCCACATTTCCGAACCAACCATGAGTCGTGTGATCGCGGACGTAACAACCACACTGAACCATTCTCTAAAACACATTGTCAAATTTCCGAGACAAGAGGACACACCTCAATTATTTGCAGATGATTTTTATGAGATAGTTCGATTTCCCGGTGTTATTGGTGTTTTGGATTCTGCGACCTTCGTTTCAAGAGTTGAGATTATGTAAACAGGAAAAAACTGGTATTCCATCAAGGTGCACGTTGTATAGGTTCAACAATGTTGTGACTAGATGGCCTGGTAGCACCCACGACTCCGTTGTGCTCCGAGAAAACGCAGTAACCGATATCATCCTCGATGACATTTGATATCCATTGGCCGATGACGCCATTTTTGAACCCAAACACCCCCGGGCAACGACGATATAGTCGGTGTTTGGTTGAAAGGCGTGCACTAGCTTCGGGGACAGGGGGCATGCCCTAGAAAATTTAGAAAACGGTTAGATACGATTTCCAAGTACCTCAGCACTGTAATAAGAGTGCACTCCCCCAGAAATTTTGAAATTTACCAGTAAATGGCCATGCGATTTACAATCATCTCAACATCCAAAACAGGAGTGCGCTCCACCAAAAAAATTGAAACTTTAGAAGGCGATTTCCAAGCTTCCAGCTTCCAAACAGGAGAAGCACTTACCGGTCAGAAAATTTTGAAGATTTTATAGAAGACATGCACTACAGTACATGCAATTTCCAAGCATCTCGTACATCAATTAGGATGGTGTCGACATGCGGCTCCTACCCCCCCCCCCCCTATCCGCGCCTTTTTCTGCTGGGATAACAGATTTTGGTCCACAATTATATCAAATCATGTTTTAGAAACAAAACATATTGTAAAACGTACATATTGCGGATTCAAGACATAATGACACAGCAAAAAATGGTTTATTTTGATAACCATATTTAATACAAAATTATACAACATACATAAATGGAAGCTCATAACAGATTGTGAACACAAGTCGTTTATGTCACATGTAACTAACATACCGTGTTATAACATGTGTATATATTGCCTTTCCCCCGCCTTTTGTTAAGTCATGGTCATGTAATAATCGACATAAATTAGCCTGCTTGTATACTCTACCACTGGTGGACTAGTAAATGTGCAACCCCATCCCTCAATGTATTGACATTGCTACAAGGCGCGTTCAATACCTTGACGAAAAGGGCAGCATGCATTTGAATGCAATCTATTTTTAGCTGAAGCTGATCGGCTATTACACAGGCTTGTGGTATTCGACTCGATGACTCGACGACGCGATGACTCGATGACGCGATCAAGTTGGAATCTTTTTAAAGAATATCACTGCCTGGACTGTAATTTATACATAGAATCATAAGTGGAGGAAAATAAAAAAGAACCGATCATTACCAACCCCTTTCCAGCTGTTTTCACCGTATCTAATCCGACCATTTTTCGTTTCCTACAAGTTCGCATTTTTGATAAAACCATGCGCCATGTTGCTATGCAAGCTTACCGTCAATACAGCTGAATACACCTAAATATAGCTGGTTCAGATCAACCTCCTACCCAGGTTCTTTACGAGCAGAAATTCCAATGTTAAAATGACACGCGAGTTCCTGGAGACAAGGTTGGCTCTGGATATCCGTTCAGCACGGCAATATTAAATGTCCTATACACCTTTCCAGAAATGGGGCGCTGAGTGTCCGAAATAGTGATGTCATAAGGGGAAACTAGGCCTGTGGTGGAGGGACAAAGGAGATAGTCATGGTTGACCAACACACTTGGATGCCTTTAATGACGGACAAGGGGGAAAAAGTTAGTTCCAATGCAAGCCACCAATTTCGGAAAGCATGTATAGGGGCTGATGTATTGGGGGGGGGGGGGGGGGGGGGGCAGATGTCAAGGGGCGGAAGAGGGACTGAGTGACTGAGTCTAAAAAACTGCACATATGCGAAATTCCGATTGTTGACAGACTACCACATGACATCTGACATTGGCCACTAGAAGCTTGTTTGTCAATTAAATCTCCGGTCATTTTGCATGCTATGAAACTTCCGCGAGTCCTTTAAATATCAAAATCAATCGCGGGGACCAATCTTCAGTGGCCATGGCTGGGGGGGGGGCACATCCTTCTACATACCGTAGCTGGGTATGGGAAGGCCGAGCTAAAACCTCTGCTGTTGCAGCGGTAGCCCGGAGACCAGGATCATGGGATTCCGTATTTTAGCAAAATCCATAGCAACGATCGCGTCATCGAGCCATCGCGTCGTCGAGTCATCGAGTCGAATACCACAAGCCATTACACACACATAAACCCCACCGCAGTACACACAATGGTAACAAGATGCTACTGACCATCGCTATTGCTCAATCAGCGGTCTGATATCGCGGGAAGTGTAGCGTTTGGCGTCTCATTCAAAAACCACAATAATGCTTGCAGTGTCCTGAGAAGATTAAAAGAGCAAACCCTGTGAAGTTATTTTGAAATCCAGCTCACATTAACAGCGCAGTGGTTGAGGACTGGAAGTCTCCAGCAATTAGCAGATGCATTTGTTGCGATCAAACGCGAGATGAAAAGACCACCAAGGTCCCCTGACCGCACCCCCTGTGATTTTGTTGGTGGGGACATCTTGAGAACCAAGTTAACAAGTCGCCTCCACAAGATATCAATGAGCTACGTGCCAAAATCGTTGCTGCAGTTGAGACCTTAAGAGGACAGATCGACGTAATCAGGAATGCAGTGAGAGCACTGAGAATCAGAGCTGATGTTTGTGTTGAAATGAATGCAGAGCATGTCGAGGGTAACTGGAGTTAGATTGAGACAGGAATAAGGCCCCAGATGTTAAATCATTTAATACAAATTTTGCTAAGGACACACTGGTCTTTCTTTTTTGTCGGGGTTCCGCTGCGGTAAATCTGGTGCAAGACCAGTTCTGACATGGTTGATTGAATTGCTTCGTTCTCAATCATCTGTGACAGTAAATTGAATTTCATGGTCTCATAAGAAAGAGGACATCATTAGGTAATAAATGGTGGTTGCTGATTTCCAAAATATTTAGCCATGTCCAGGAAATTAACAAATTAATCTCGGTTTCTTTTTTTGGAAACACCCTGTACAGAAAAAAAAACACGTATTTCTTCAGTGGTATGAACGGAGGCAACAGAGGTAATGCCGCTCTAAGTTCAGCGGGGCCCTTGTTCAATCCCGAAATTTCTGTAATCATGGACAAGTTCTTCAGATCAACTCTAGCATAAACGTTAATTGGATCCAGTGAGAACACAGTCCACGCCTCGCCATGTGTAACATTCTCTAAGCCACGTCATTGGTAACCGTTGCAAAGTGATAGACTTACTAGTGTATAGCTTACTAGTGTATTTCACTCCAAGGTAAAGAAAGCCAGGACTCATTGGAGATTGCCTGCGAGAATGTAATTTTGATCCATTTTGATCACATGATCAGGCAACTCTTGCCAGCCTTCTTCTCGCTTGCTTTCTTCAACTTTTTCTCGTACTCTTCGACCTCTTCCAAATATTCTAATGGCGGCCATCGATGTTCCTCCACATATTCTCTATATTCTTCTCCCAGTGCTGAAAACTCGGGCCTCGTCGCAAAGGCGATGTAGTTTGTTGAGATGAAATGGAGGCACCAGTTGGCTAGCTGCTCTGCGTTGTATTGCTGACAAAAGAAGGAAATGTCAGGAAAAAAATACTGAATTCAGTTTATCTGTGATGTAGCGGTGTTCCGAGTCGAGTTCAGGCGGTTGTGTTAGGACTGAACAGGAACAAGCCGCCAATTCTAAAACTTTATCTGAACAAAATTGTCCAATCAAAACTAAATGTACGATTTGATTGATTATCGATTGGTTGAATACTCACCTGTGCTCCGTGAAAAATACCAATCACGTCGATTTTCAAATTTTCAATTTTCTCCACTACAGATTCGTCGACTTCTTTTGTGATATGGAGCTCGCACAGGTTCTTTAGCCGTGAAAGGAAGTATCTGTCGGCTGCAACTAGGAGGCCTACTGAGTCCCCTGACTCGATGGGGGCGTGGTCTGTGTAGAGGTACTCTATCAAGGCCAGAAAATTCTCCAGGGAGATGTCCAGCACAGGAATCTGAAAATAGATGTTACGGGCTGGGTTTAGTCATTGGTGATGCTCCTTTTACAATGGTATCACGGAAAAATGTCATTCTTTCATTTGCTTGATTGATTACACGGTTAAATCTCGTAGTGGTGAAACTACATGTAGACCTTAGTCAAATAATATTTCGACACAGTATCGCTCCGAGATTGGAAGTCATACCTTTGGCATAAGTGAGCTTCCCTCCGTGAAATTTTCACTAAACATGGCCGCCATGACTTCAGACCTACATGCAAGAATGGGCTGGTGACCGTACACCTTAGCACCTTAAAAGAAATAACACATTTACCACTTATTCATTGATACCGGTATCGTCAGATGAGTAAAAAAAAGGAAACGTGTATGATAGAAAGGAATCGGTAAGATGACAAGAAAATGCAAAAATATCTGGCCGGGTATATATATCTGGCCGGTTAGGCAAGCCCTGCTTGCCAAACAGGTAAAACAGTCTACCCTGTTTGGCGAGCCGGAGACTTTACAACACATTAGCCAATCGGAGAGCAGTGACGTCATATATGAATTAATATGCGCATAATTAACAATGGTCGATTTTGCGCTCTCGATTCACTTTCTTTTACTTAACTCGTGTTCTTGTCAAAAATCGATTGAGAGGAATATACACGTGTATGTGATTAACTGATAAGCGATATAATTGCTAAGGTCCTTCGCCATAACTCCTGCAGTAGTGTTATTGACCGCTTTGCCATTGAATGCTAATGAGCTCTTCGACCCAACTATAAAGATTAATGAGTTCGGCTCTCCATTCAGGCCAAAAAAGTCGCTATTTGGTAAGCCGGGCTTGCCAAATGGTCACTTCCAAAATATATAGGGAAAGATGTCTCACAAAGAAGTATAATGAAATGGCAAGGGCCATTGTGCTCACCTCATGTGGAGGAAAGATGGATTAAGAGCATGGTATTGTGTCATGTAGTGTTAGGTTTGATGTAGGTCCAAGCAATTACAATTTCCCCAAAATGGCCAATTTACAGTACATTCGACCTCTGTGACCTTGAAAAGTAGGTCAAATCAAAAAAGATCCGGGTGACACATTGAATGGTTGTTAGAATTAGATGTACTTATGATATAAAATTGGTGCCAATCGGGCAAGTAATTACTAGGAATAATGGCATTTTGAAGAATTTAGGATTTGACCCCCTCCCTGGAGGCCAAACGGCAAATCAGATCGCACCAAACTTCAGTACCTGAGATAACCTGACCAAGGGGTACATGTGTACTTAATTTGTGATCAATAGTCATTGCAGTTAAGAAACGTGCCATAGTTACGGCCTGACGGCCAATTTACACCATTTGACCTCTGTGACCTTGAAAAGGAGGTTAAATCAAAAACCCGGAGGATATATGATGCACCTTTGCTAGAAGTACCTACCATATTTTTTTCAAAATTTCCCGACTACTATTAAGGGAGATATTGCATATTTTCACTTTTAACGTTTGGCCCCCTGGTGGCCAAACCATGAAACGAATCGGACCGAAACTTGGTCTCCAAGGTGTCATTACATAAGGGTACATGTGTACCAAGTTTCAACTCAATAGCTCTAACAGTTATGAAACGTGCCCTGCTAACGGACGACGGACGACGACGGACGACGACGACGACGACGACGACGACGACGACGGACGACGGACGCCACGGTATGGGATAAGCTCACCTCTGCTAAGAGGTGAGCTAAAAAGGAAACCTATAATGGAAAAGAAATCTCGCCGATGACAACATTTCGTGCAGTGCGTAATCGTGGTAACTTGGCGCGGTCATACCTTCCACAAGGAACACTACATCAGCCATCGTGGACTGATTCATGAGCAGTTTCTTCATAGCTTGACCGGTTTCATCATTCAGGAAGGTCGTTATGCTCGGGTTGAGGAAATGTTCATTCGTCTGCACATTGTCACATATCGATACGAGGTAGGGCAGATCAAACATGGTGGCTACCTTCTTCAGTTCGATGAACTCTTCGTCTGTGTGGCAGTCTTCGAAGTTTGGGGTACCTTGAAAAAGTTATGTCAAGAAATCACAAGAACGCACTGGTGAAGCTAACGCAATCTTTGTTGAAAAAAATGTGGTGACGGTAAAAACTCTTCAGGTCGGCGTAACTTCGATCATAAGGCTCTCACAGTATTCTTTGCTCGTCTCATATGAAAGGAAATATTGCATGAGGCAGATGCATCATGGGAATTGCTACATGTGGTCATGGTGGTGATGATGAAGTAAATGCCAGGTTAACTGTACTTCGCCTACGTTTATCGGCGACTGGAGTCATTATATAAAGCATCGGATGATTCATTTGTTGGGATACGCCGGTATCGCAACGAAGAAAAGATTTCAGGGCTTACTCACCAGCGTACAGGAACTCCAGCACGTGGGTAAACGCCTTCGCCGTAATGTCGTCATTCAGGGTGATGAGGGTGTGAATCTTCCCAGACCCCCCAGTCTTCTCTTCTTTTATTCCACTCAGCCCCAAGACCGTTCCAGAATTTATCTCCTCCCAGTAGGTTGTGACTATTGGAGTTGTCTCTCCAAGGACCCTGCAAAACAACCTGGACGCGCAACACAGCATGCATTTATGCGCCTCCAGACGATGGTCTCCCTGGATGACGAATGCAACATCAGTATGGCGGCGGTTCTCCAACATCTTCAACCAGTCGTGGCCAAACGACGACTCCCGCACTTCAATCCGCGGTACTGAACCTAGTAAATGAATAAAAAAGTCACCACTGCAACTTTTACCCTTTGGTAATGGGGGTAGCCCTTCTCTCTGAAACAAATGAGCCCGGTACAAATAATAAGGAGAACTCTATGGTGCGATGACATTGACAATATAGCATGACCTCACGTCAATATTGTGAAAACCGTCTTAAACTCCTGAGGCAGCCAAGATACGACGCTGATTCCACTGTCCCCATAGTGTAAATGCCTCAGCTGAGCAGATTGTAAGTACATCTTGGAATTTATTACCTGCCTCGGGCATCAGTGGTGGTGGTATGGGTGTCATTTTCTTGCTCTTGACTGAGGAAAAAATACCCTTGCCTCTCTTTGGATTTATCGCAATATATGACAGAGCGGCATGGATCTTGAAATATATTGAAAAGTGGTGTATCATTTGGATATCGTCAAGTCTGTAAATGGTTGGCAAAAGACAACAGAGCAAAATTACATATTGCAAAAGGCCTTGATCAGAGAATGTCAACGATTGTCAATGATGAAAATCAATAGCCTCGTTTTGATAGCAGACTATATGCTCTGTGTGGCGTCACCAACACTCTATGACGTCAAACGAACCAGTTTTCATTTTTGTTTGATATTTAATATCATTATAATCATTACGGCGCATAATTTTAATCTAGGAGACAATTGGAAAACTCTGTTTTATTCGATATCTAAGCAAGTAAACTTACCGCTTTGTCAAAGCAGTGGTGGACACCTTCGCGTGTGAGGGCGCTGCATTCCCAATATTGCATCCCTCGCGACCTCGCAAGTTTCTCAGCCTCTATTTTACTCACTGGGCTTGTTTCAGTCCTTAAATCTGCAAAATTAACACACGAAAATTAGACCCCAGTTGATTGCATTCTATACACGATGCAATAAGCTTTTTCCTCCTTTAAATATTGTTTAAAGCTGAACCAGCATATTTTTGTGTATGAAGGTAACTTACCCCCTTTACATCCTACAAGAAGCCTGGGTGTGTCTGGACAAAAATGATCTAGTTCTGGGAGCCAATACGAGGGGATGTTCTCGAATGAGTCCCGTGATGCAATAGAGAAACAGATAAGAAAGATGTCCGTCCCAGGGTACGATAGGGGGCGCAACCTGTGGTAGTCCTCCTGCAAAGAAAATCGGGGAGAGCACTGTACTCTGTTTATTGTCTAATATTCCACGCTGGCGGCGATAGTTTTGTCCCTCTGGCTGGATAAAATATGTTCTCAGTGATATATACCGTTGAACATGACCGCAAAAGCGTTGCGATACAGTCCATCAAAGAGCGTAATGAAATAGCTATTTCGATAATAGTCAGTGAATCTCAATCATCTTAATTCTTGAAAAAACTGATCTTTTGGCTATCTTTTTAATTACTTGATTTCATGGCACACCTCTGTCACAGGGTGTCACAGTAACTTTGCGAATGACGATTGTCAAATTGTCCCAGAATTCTAACCGCGACGACGAAATCAGCTCGCCCTCTTTCAGTGTGACGGGCCAGGCAAGTCTATGATCCTGGTTGACGTCCGACTTACCCCTCCAGCTGTATCGAAGAGAATCATTCTTACTGGCTTTCCTTGGAAAACATGGGTCACCACGTCATTGTCGAACACTGTCGGCACATACTTGTCGGGGAAGTGTTTATGTACGTAGGAGATCAGCAGACATGTTTTCCCCACACAGCCATCCCCGAGTATGATTAACTTCACGCCGTTGTCCATAGCTGCGATAAAGAATGCATATACATAGGCTGCTGAATATGAGGCGCCATGTGGGAATTTAATTATTTACCAAATTTTTTAGAAATAATTTCAAACCATCTACTGTATAAAGGAACATATCAGAACTTATTTCATCCACTGAACTACTTTTTGAAACATTTTTTTTTGTATTCAAAACCAACATTTTTACTTTTCAAACCATCAGTTTATTTCCAAACCAGGAAACCATACACAAAATATTTCCATACCATAGAAGTTGTGCAAATGTATGGTTTGGAAACCACACACAGTTGGCATTTTTATTCTTTCAAACCATGTTGAGTCGCATCGTAATTATTTCAAACCACAGATGTTGCTTAAATTCATGGTTTGCAACCCACGAACATCTATGTAAAACATTATTTGCATCCCATGAAAAAATGCACCCGCTCCAAACTTATGGTACCGGTATGCATATATAATTTTCTAACGCAGTCCCTGCACACGCGCAGTGGACTAACATTGTCTATTCAGGTCTCTGCACAAACAATCATACGCACACAATCAGTAGCAGATCCATGGTTTCAAACCATTGAACTGCAATTTTTATGGGATGCAAACCAAGATTTTCACAACTGTTTATGGGATAAAAGCATGAGTTTAGAAGCATAGGCTGTGGTTCGTTATAATTACGATGCAACTCAATACGATTTGAAAGAATAAAAACGCAAACTTTGTGTGATTTTGAAACCATAGATTTGCACAACTCCAATGTCATTCAAATAATGTCTGCGTGTTTTCCTTGTTTATACCTGACTTTAAACCTGGTGGACGCTGGTGATGATTACAAAAGGAAAAAAGAAAGGCAGATCCGCATTCATGGAAGTAAAACGAAAATCAATGACGCAATTCAAAAAATACATTTTTCGACGTCGAAATTATCCTCAAAAATGAGAAATCACTATTATAATGGACGTAGAGGTGTAATAGTTTGTAATCAAACTCCTCCGTCAGTTTAGATCGAATGACAACAAAACTTCTCCCGAGAGTCGAGGTTGAGAATGTCTTGGCAGGCTATCTTTTTGGAATTCTGGAGCGATTATGGAGAAATTGCATTCACAACGAAGTACGGGCTCTTTGAGTAAGTAACGATGCCATTTGGACTCCAAGGGGCCCCCATGACTTTCCAACGGTTAATGGAGTTAGCCACGATGGTCCCAGGGACGAAATTTGCCTCATATACTTGGACGATATCATAGTATTTTCTAGAGATTTTGACGAACATATGAGCGACTACGGCAGGTGTTTGATCGAATACGAGCCGCAGGGTTTAAACTTAAGCCCTCTAAATGCCATCTACTGCGCCGTAACGTAACATTCCTTGGACACACTGCCTCTGAACCGGGAATTGTGCCAAGTGTGGACATTGTAAAAAAACTTAGGGATTGGCCTACTCCAAAGAATGTGACCGAGGTGAAAGGGATCTTAGGGTTGGGATCCTACTATCGGAGATTCATCAAAGACTTCTCGATACTGATGCAGCCTCTGACTCAGCTAACCGTTCAACTGGTCAGAGGAGTGTGAGGTCGCCTATAGGACATTGATTGAAAAGTTGACAGGGCCAGAAGTGATGTCATGCCCCAGATATTATTGAAGGAAGCTGGACGAAAGTCATGATAAACCAGATTTTGGAGTTGAACATTTATGTCTCTTGATATATTTATGACTTATGATGAAGTAGGAGCAATATACTTTTCAGTTCACGTAGCTATTAAGCACTAGACTCACTGGGCAGCCAATTGCGTCATCCTAATTAGGTCTCCATACAGACTACCACAGCTGGAATTCGTGCGGCTGAACGATTAGCCAATTGGCACGGCTGTAACGAAACTGTCACCGAATCAGAATGCTCGACGTATAACGCTTTGGGATACATGATAGTGTATCTGACATTTGTACACTTCATTTCTCCCATGGTAATATGTAAAGTCAAGGACTTAGTGAGCCCCCCTTTAGGTGGGGGGAGCACCCCCGAACCCCCCTACGATAGCGTAACGTTTTTACCCAGTACAATGGAGGGGAACACCCCCCCCCCCCCAAACCCCCATGTTGGGACCATCCACAGTTCCTTCCGACACATTTTTGTTTTGGTAAGGTAATACATTGGGTGATTTCAAAGTCAGTTTTAAGATTTAGTTTTAAAACTAAATGGGACACTAAAACCCTTGATTAAACCAGCATTGAAATGAAGTGGGTTTCAGTTTCATCCTATTTCAAAGTCGGTGTTTGTTGGTTTTAGCTTTATGTCCAGTTTTAGCTTAAAACTAAGGGATGGTTTTAGTGTCAAAAACTAACACCGGGACTAAAACTAAAACTCTCCAAAACACTAGATATGAAATCAGTTCTGGTCTTAGTTTTGACACTCAGTTTTAGCATTATCCTATTTCAAATTAGGTTTTAGTTTCACACTGAAACCAACTGGAACACCAAGGTCTGATCTTAATCCCAGCTCGATGTTATATTTGGAATATTTGTAGTGCATTTTGTATTACCAATAAAACACCTTTGGCATTAACACCGAGTGGATTTCAAAGTTGGTGTTGGTGTTAAGAAGGGAACAAAATCATGTTATTCGTACCATTTCAAGAAGTAGTTGCATATATTTTGAACGCTGATGGGAATGATGATGGACGTGAAAGAAGACGACCAAATTTCATTCGACGACCAGCAATGGAAGCGGTTACTATAGGGAAACAACAGTAACAACGACAACAACATGCATGTTTTGTTTTTCCAAGGTTTTATCTCTGTCCATCCTGGTGTTAGTTTTACCTGCAGAATAAAACATCTTCTTAGTTTCAGCCCAGGTTTTAGGTGTTTAGATAAAACCAGGTGTTGGTGTTAAACTAAAACCTTGATTTCTTCTTATCCAGACACAGGTTTTTAGGGGTAGAAATTAAGAAAAAAACTGACACTAACACCCAACACTAAAACCAAAACCAACTTTGAAATCACCCATTGTGATTGTCCTTATTCATGCGCGGCCAAGCCCTAACCGCAGTTCCTAAAATCATTGATTTCTCGGTCCTCACAGTATGTCAGTGTTGATTTAGCAGTTGTTTTGGTGAAGACATGTTTTGTTGGAGTTTCTGAAACCTGGAGCGCTACTCAATAGGCGGCTAGCAAGAAACTACGCATTTACTGTTGTTGCCGACGTATGTGTACACTGAACTTGGGATGTGCGTCGGCCCCGTTTTGAAAAACCGTCCAGTGCCAGTTGGTGCGTTTTTCGCCGATTTGTGCAAAATTCAACATATCTCAAAAGTTCAATGGTTGACCCTCGATTTTTTTTTGATTGTTGTGTAGCGTAAGCAACTGTCTTTCATTGGGGAATGGGCACTGTAAGAATTATTCAGAAAGAAATGTATAATATTTGGGGGTTTTCGTGATTGTCCGGCCCAATTGGCAATATTGCAATTTGGGATGGTGAAGAACAGAGCTAGCAGCAAATGCAAATGCCCTTATGATTTATTTAAAGAAATAAAATGCCCGATTTAACATCCTGCAGAATCACGGGAATCGGGCGTTTCCAGTGATATACGACACAAATGGGTTATCCTCATGCATTCACTTTGGAAACGCATTGTAAAATAGATGTTACGCCCTGTTATTAATGGGCCACGTCATCATCGCGTACATTTGGGAAAAACTCCCTAACGAGACCGGAGCAGACGGCTGAAAGTAGTTTAATTATTGGCGGCTAGGGTGCAGAATGTCGCTCACTCGAATTTTTCACGCAACTATAGCTAAATAGAGCTAGTTATAGTTTGTGATTCATTTTGATTCTTCAGATTTGGGCAGTGTACCAATATAACTTAGTCGTCAGTGTGGTTTTAAGCAGGAAAAACGTATTTGTTTTTCTTAAGGTGCCTTTTTGGACGGCTGTGCGCGATTAGATCGATTTGTTTATGTCACGTGACCTCGACCATGTCGACACAAAATTGAAATAAACCACTCTTTTATGTCATTATTTAGGATGGATATTTCCCTAATAAAAATATAAATATAATTGGCCGATTTCTTAGGCATATGTAGCGAATTCCCATGAAGATTTTAAATTAATTTCAACCAATGGGATAGCAACCACCACCGGAAGATCGCGGAGAAATCGTAAAGTAAACGGAGTTAATTCAGCGCCATTTTGAAAAACCAAAAAATATTGTTTGTAGCCTATGCAAGTTACTCTCGTCATTCTCGTCATTATACTCTAGCACACGCGTGTATCTTAAGAGCCCCTACTGAGAAGGGGGGCTTATAATAGTATACATAGTTGACCTACATGTGAATAAATACAATTAAATATTAAATGCACAAATCTTTGTACGATAAAATGTCAGGTTACATAAGCTAACTTGGAAAACGACTACTTTAAAACTTTATTTGTGCTAATTAGCGAAAATTAATACAAATGTTATTCTGACTACAGCAAATCTTGCAGCAATTTGATGAACTATCGGCACCACATTATGGTTGGCAGCCGGCCAAGTCGTTGGCACAATCTCACAACTTGTCGCAGTGGTTAGAGTAAGGAATGACACTTGAAACTCCTTGACTCGGTTTTTGTAATGAACCGACCAGTTTGAAATTCCCGCGAAGACGCTATACGTCATCGCTACTCGCTCCCTGTTTTATCTCCATCCAGAATGATCCAAAACGCATCTATGGAAGTCGAAAAGGTATATATAAAACCTCCCCGATACAACATCTTTCAGTATAAATGTACTATATTATGATAGGATCATTTCTACCCCTTCCCTGGAATGCAAACATTTAGGGAGGGAGATGAAAATCTGATTAATGTAACATATATATACATTGTATACGGAGAATGCAACTCCCTTACATATGCATCATCGTATGACACCCTATGCTTTACCTTTTCTTTCCTGCGAACACTATTGTACGAATTTTGCATTCATGACCATTTTGACTTCCTTGTATGCGAGTTGGACCATTCTATATAGAACCGAGTAAGGACGGAGTGCTGATACGTATGATATGATGACGTTAGGCTTAGCGCCTTCGCGGGAATTTTCAATACATGTAGTTGGTTCATTATGGCACCCGGGATGTGGCACTGACGTTTGACATTCTCCTCATTTTTGGCTCGCCGTAGGGGAGTCTTTACAACACCGCTGTGTCCGTCGTCCGTCGTCGTCGTCGTCGTCGTCGTCGACTGTATCCTGTTTCAAAAACAGTGGCACGTTTCTTAACTGCTAGAGCTATGAACTTGAAATTTTGTACACAGGGCCCCCAGGTCAGGAGACCTCTGACAGTGAATTTCGGTCCGATCTTATTCTTGACTTGGCACGTTTCTTAACCGCTAAAGCTTAGAACTTGAAATTTGGTACATATGACTTACCTGTCATATAACCTCTCACACCGAATGTCGGTCTGATCTGGTTCTCGACTTGGCCACCAGGGGGCGAAATTAAAAAAGGTAAAAAGTGCAATATCTTGCTTAATAGTGACTTGTTTTCAGTGATATTTTATGGTAGGTACCCCGAGCTAGGATGCATCATACATCCGACGGGTTTTTGATTTGACCTAATTTTCAAGGTCACAGAGGTCAAATTGTGTAAATTGGCGTGAGTGTAACTATGGCACGTTTTTAACCGCTAAAGCTATGAACTTGAAATTTGGTACACATAACTCCCTATGTCATGTAACCTCTGTCTTCGAATTTCGGTCTGATCTGATTCATAACTTGGCCACCAGGGCGGCCAGAAGTGCAAAGCTAAAAAGTGTGATATCTCTCGTAAGAGTGACTCGTTTTCGATGACATTTTTATGGTAGGTTCTCCTATCAAGGATACATCACATTTCATAGGAGTTTTTGATTTGACCTAATTTTCAAGGTCACAGAGGTCAAAAGGCGTAAATGGCCGTCTGCGTGTAACTTTGGCACTTTTCATAACCACTTAAGCTATGAACTTGAAATTTGGTACACACGACTCCCTACTACGTCATGTAATCTCGGACACCGAATTTCGATCTGATCGAATTCTCTACTTTGTCACCGGGAGGCCAAAACTTAAAAAGGTAAAAAGTGCAATATCTCGCTTATAAGGGACTTGTTTTCAATGATATTTTCATGGTAGGTACTCCAAGCAACCATACATTACATGACATACCGACTTACTATACATGTAGGCTGTTTCTTTATCAGGATGAATAAAATTCCTAAACACCAAATATATATACGGTGAGCACAATGGCCCATGGCCGTTTCATTCGTCTTCCGTATACTGGATGTACATTTGTATGTCGGCGCTGGCTGGTATCATGGAAAATTATTTCGGATTTGTGCTGTCAACATCAGTATCGGGGTAAAGATCAAGCCGATTCGAGACAATTCATGCATTATATATAGAAAAACACGGTAACCGAATATTGTCGTTTTGACTTATACTTTAATGCTTTAAATGCATTTCAATACAAATAATATACAGTGTGTCCCCAAAAAAGGGTAATCCTGTGAAAAAGCGTTGATATGACCAACTCTAGAGTCATATCACAAAAGCAATGGATTTTTCATGAAGTAGGAGCAATATACTTTCCAATGACACCTTTACGACATTGCTGCGATCACGCACCACTGAGCAGCATTGTCTTGAAACGGGTATGACAGACTGATTAAGGTATAGCATGTAAGGAGAGAAGAAAACAATGGTCACAACCCACGGACTGACAGCATCACGAAGCTAAACAGGAAGCAACCGGGGACGATCGACCGAAACAGGGCACTGCCGATTTAGAAAATATGGAGCCGGCTGGAGACCAGGACCCGGTTGTTAAAAAGTACAAAAGTCACGTGATCCCTAACGGTTAGGTTAAGTATCCTAAGGAATGTTCACTTTCGGTTAATCCCATTAAACATTTCACGTTAACACGTAACGGCTCCGTTAAATATAACATGGTTTTGAACAGCCCGACTCCAGCTCATGTGCTTCAGACCCCTTATCAAGAATAGAGAGGAATACTGGCCAAAGGGCACCAACCTGCCCACAAAGCTTCGGGGCTCTGTGGTGGAACTCTCTAGGACAGCCGACTTAGTTTCCGAAAACGGACTGACGATCTGGCGTGCATCTAAAAAACACCGGACGCAGAAAAAGACGTTAACTGAAATATCAAATTTGAAGAAAAAAAGTTATAGCAGCAAAATTGGCAACACAAGTGTGAAAGAATGTATTTCGTTACCAATTTGATAATAGACCGAAGTAATTAGAGTGGTATCTTGGCGTCGATAATTTTATAAAGATACAAAGAGTTTGTTCAATTGATCTTTGCAATACCGTGTTTTAATGAAAGCCTTACTGATACAGATTGATCCAGTGACTGGATCGTATGAAGACTTTTTCGTTCGAATATTTTCTTCACTAATCTCTGGACGCTTTCACTCAGGTGTATCCGACGGTGACCACAGAGAATGCCTCGTTTTAAATTCGTGCACTGAGGCATTTTAAATGGGTATATTCAGTGGAAGATCCAAATGCTCATCACGGGAGTGCACAGCTTCAGCTTTACTCGGGAATGTATATTTGACCCGTCAGCTTTAACCGGATACAAATCGAAAATAATTCTTGTTCCAACTTTTGCCGATCGTGGCACTATCTAAAAGTCCAATACCTTGACGAGAAGTACAGCATGCATTTGTATGCAATCTATCTCAATGCTGAAGTTTATCAGCTATTACCCATTAATAAACGGTATCGCTGTTCACACAATGGTAACAAGTTAGCGTGATTCCACTGACGCTGAAAGGGTGGATGTCGTCCTGGGTGCCGACAAATGGTACCCAGGTTCGAGATCGACTGGACAATAAACACCCTGGGTGCCATTACACTAGACAAATAGCACCCAGCTTCTTTTTGCCTGGCTTACGGATCTTAGGGACGAGGACGTTTCTTGCAATCTCGTTTTATCTCGCGCCGTGGTACTTGTGGCATTAGCAGTGCTCGAAATAAAAAGAACAGATAAACAGAAAAAAACGCGTTTAGGCCTTAAGGTCTTTGAAAGCACATTTCGGATGATTTATTCAGAAAAGGTATATAGGAGGGATATATCCGAAATTTGCTTTCAAAGACCTATAGGCCTAAACGCGTTTTTTTCTGTTTATCTGTTCTTTTTATTTCGAGCACTGCTAATGCCGCAAGTACCACGGCGCGAGATAAAACGAGATTGCAAGAAACGTCGTCCCTAAGATCCGTGAGCCAGGCAAAAAGAAGCTGGGTGCTGTTTGTCTAATGTAATGGCACTTAGGGTGCTTATTGTCCAGTCGATCTCGAACCTGGGTACCATTTGTCGGCACCCAGGACGACATCCACCCTTTCAGCTCCACTGACCATCACAATTGCTTGATCACCGGTCTGATCATATCTCGATAAGTGTAGCGTTTTTGAGTCTCATTCAAAAACCACAATAGGCCTATGCTTTGCGTTGAAAATCACGTTGTGTCCAGAGGAGACTAAATGGACAAAGCCTGTGAAGTTATTTTGAAATCCAGTTCATATTAGCAGCGCGGTGGCCATGGAAAGTCAGGTCTGTGTGATCGTAAAAACGGGTTCACGAAATCCTGCTTTCTTTACCGCATAGAGATAGTGTACATTGCATACGGCAGAAACGGCTTAAATTGGGCGAGGTGAACCGAAAAGTGAGGCGCGGCGCGCGGTATACAGAAAAATGACACGTATTTCTTCAGTGGTATGGGTGGAGGTATTAATCGGAGGCAATACCGCTGGAATTTCAGTATGATAAAGGAGCTGCTTCCTACCAGTTTGAACGAAAACATGATTGCCATTGTGCCAACGAGCATTTTATTTTGAGCTATTACCAGGATGATACTATGATCATACTCAGGATGCGGGAATTTATCCAATTCAATTTGCTCCCAAACCCATCTTTTACTAAGTATCCTCATCGTGCTAGAGTTCAAATTATTCGAAATGAATAAATCCTTTCCAGTGTGGTACTGGGTCTGCTTGGTTCTCTAAACTACCAAATATTTAGGTAGAACTCCTCCAAGTGATCGTGTACAAAAAAAACATTGTAAAATTTCAGGAAACATCATCTGTAATCAATTGAGAAGTGGGAGGGGTGAACCCGTTCTTCAAAATCAAGTTCAAATACTTCCTATAAATCTTGTGAATTTTTTAATCATCTCGACACTGATCATTCTGACCACGAATAAGATCACCAGCAGACAAAACTATCTGCCGCCCTTGTGGTCAATTGCTAGTCTCTCTTGGGGACTGATAAAAGATCTGATCAATTTCAGATGTTTTCAGAAGTTTTACCATGTTATTTTTTACACGCTCCTTCAATTTCTGCTGTCGATAACGTTCCAGTATTTGTAAACAGTCTTCGCCATTGTCGAAATAGGTGAGCGGCATTACTGCGCTTGACATCGCAATCGCAGCCATCTTTTATGTCGCGACATCTCTTTTCCGAGTAAATGCATTGATGATCAGTTCAAGACTCCGCTCATATCCTGCTCGTTTGACCATCTTTATTGGCAACAGTGGATGAAGAGGGAGGTAAGCGCTCAAGATTTCACGACGTGGAGTTGCGGTTGTTTCGAAGTGTCTCCCAGAGTTGGGTAAGGAGCATGGGGCTGACTGTAAGGCCAGTCGACGCAGTACCTTCCTCGTAACCACTGGTCTTCACATTGGTAAGGGACTGGAGACTCTCATACTTCGTCTCTTCCCGGCCCTGCACGTAGAATCCCACGGGCTCATCATCATGGAATTCACGTTGGGGTGGAAACCCGAGGGGCTCATCCAGATAATCCACGGCACTGTGTGCCTCTGGCGAGCAAGTTGACCTTCCTTGGAAAGTACCGACAAAACCCGCCTGTTGGATGCTTGATGTTTTCTCACCGAAACCCTGGGCACCGTCGATCGGCTGTTGGAAATAGGGCGATCGCTTCTCTATGGAACTCCCCGCGCCATGCGTGTGAGTGGATGTCATTTGGTCACCAGGAGAATTTTCGACGGCGTGGTCGGTGTGGTCGGTGTGGTCGAATGCGTCTCCAAGGTTCAAAGGCTTCAGTGGGGCCAACACAGGCCTGAAATTGAAGATGGTTTATCTTAATTGCTCACCCATCAGTTATATTTAGAATTACTAATTTCTATCTCCATCCTAATTCATAATTCATATAGACTAAATCACTACATTTGTACATACATCAGCTAGTTTTGAATCCTTGTGCATGGATGTTTCCATAAAATAGACGATGTAGAACCGGATGATTCTCAGCGACGAGTTGCAACTAACGTTAAACAGCTTTACTATCGGGTCATTTACAATATGAAACATTTATTAATAACAGGGCAATCTATCGGCGTTGTCCGTTGATATCCGTCGTATCCCTCCTTCGTCTAGGAAATAGATAATGCCTATTACATGTTTATCATTTGAAGCGTAAATAATATTGATTTAGAGTCATGAATTCAATACCTTTTGTTAGACTTTTTGTTGATACTTTTTTTATCATTCGAATGAACTCTTTTGTCTTTTATCACCTATTTCGTCAGGATAGTAGCAATTTACTCCGTCCCCAAAGTGTTGTCACAAAAGACAGCCTCACGGTAATATACCTGACTGCCAACACCCCGCCATTGTGGCCCGCCTCTCGACGATCCGCTAAGTAAATCACAAGTGCGTGAAGATACCAGAATCAAAGTGACCGATCCGCCCCTAACCAACTGATACACAAATGATCGGCAAAATAGTATACTCATTTATGTCTAGGGTGATATCAAATGTATAGGGTTGTCTTTTGTTGGTTATAAGTGTGTTTTCTGCGGGTTTCGTGGGACTGATTGATCGTTATTGATCGGTGTCATCCCATTTCGCCTACACCCACTTCGCCTACACCCATTTCGCCTACTCCCATTTTGCCTACTTCCCATTTCGCCTAATATCCATTTTGCCTAAACCCATTACGCCTACTCCTTATTCGCCTACTTCCCATTTTGCCTACTTCCCATTTCGCCTACTCCTATTTCGCCTACACCCATTTCGCCTACTCCCATTTTGCCTACTTCCCATTTCGCCTAATATCCATTTTGCCTAAACCCATTACGCCTACTCCTTATTCGCCTACTTCCCATTTTGCCTACTTCCCATTTCGCCTACTATGTGATATTAAGGCATATTTCTTAGGCATTTTTGGACATTTTATAGGTCCTGTACATGGGTATGGGGCAGGCATATACCTACTACAGGGTGGGCCAAAAAAAGTGTACCTGCTTTTTTTCTGGGCCCAGGTCTCTACCGCATCAAGAATGGGGACAATGAAGGTGATAGCAACATAGTGTACGGGGTGCTCAGAAGCATGCTCCCTATTGTAAAAGGTTATAGCCAGGCAATAATTGATTATCTAAGATTGTGGGAATAGGCCAGAACCAAAACATTGTCCGGTTCCTTATGACTGCTCCACATGATCAAATACTTAGTGCAATTTTCTGATTATGCTGGAAAAGGAACTCAATGCGGGCCTTAATATTCAAGGCATTAGCCCTATCGGATCCCACCTTTTCTTAGCAGACACCCACTTAAAATATTTACAAACTATCCACAAATTTTATAGTACCACTATCTGGGCAAACCATACTACAGCAGAATGGAAAATGGGAAGTAGGCGAAATAGGAGTAGGCGAAATGGGAGTAGGCAAAATGGGTTTAGACGAAATGAGAAGTAGGCGAAATGGGTTGTAGGCGAAATGGGTTGTAGGCGAAATGGGAGTAGGCGAAATGGGAGTAGGCGAATGGGTTGTAGGCGAAATGACCAAATTTTGTAGGCGAAACGGGAATAGGCGAAATGGGAGTAGGCGAAATGGGAGTAGGCGAAATGGGCCGTAACCTATTGATCTGTTAATGTGGATATCATCACGCGCCTGTGCTCCACATCCGGAACCTCACGGTGAAATGGAACCTAGCACTGACAGAGAGAACACAATTCGATCTGCTTCGAGAATGCGCATCCATAAAACACTTACTCAGGTGTCGGAACCTCTCTTTCGTCATCACCACGACAGCTCATATCAGCCTCGTTTCCACGATCACCCTCGTCATTCGCCTTACTGACGTCAGAGCTATTGTTTTCGGGCTCTGTGGATGGGGTGTGCAGCTTTTCGTCTGTAACAAGTTGAAATGCATTGAGACGAGTATTGTCAAATAAGAAGCAGTACGTCCGGAAAGCGAAAGATTCAATCTTCATAACGTGTGTGAATTTGAATGACACCGATCTGCAAGATCACCTGTGTTGAGCGCCGTTATTTGTTCAACGACACCTACATGTGTGTGTTTTCTCAAAATTCCGATGTCAAATAATCGAGTTTACGCTCACACCAAGATTTTAAGATGACGTACCCACTGCATACAGAGCTCAATACATTCAAGAACTAATGTTTGAAATATTAACGAGTCAGTGACGGTTATGCAAGTGCTCCAGAAAAATAACTTTCGCTGCCCACTGATCTGAACCCATATTTTTCTGTTTATTGTCTACTTTCATTTTAACGCCCTGGGGAAGAGGTTGCGCAGGGTGAACTTTCCCGCTGACAATTCTCTGTTGATTTATCGCCTACACAGGGTGATGTTTATTATATACCCAGGGTTCATGACATATAATCAAGAAGCATGAAAGACGCAGGATACTAGTTCAAACTCATCTCTCATCACCACAAAATAGTATGCTTTTCAATAGCTATTTGTATGTACATATCTGCGGTTCCATACTTGCTCATGAACTGAACGTTACAAACGCATTCGGAGATTGTAAATTACAACTGAATTTGCCTAGTCAATTGGTCGGTTGACCGGCCCACATGTAGTAACAAGTAGAGCAAGCCAACAGGTCGGTTGTCAACTGAATTTGTCAGTTTACCAACTTCCTAGTAAAAAAACGACATAGATCCTGGATCAAAGTAAGTTGGTGAAATTGTCAAGTTCAGTGCACCGTCCGTGGAATCGCTCGTGTGTTCATGCACTGTTTCCGTATCACTTACCGATTACTAACTGGCTTGATTCGGGAGTGCCTGCCTCTGGTTCGTCTTGCGGATGACTGAGGTCAAGGATTGATGTATCAGCCTGGGCGCAAAGCTTGATTGACACAGGATCGAGCTCTTTCTTTACTAGGTTGGCAATGATAGTCCGCCCTTTGCATGGAGATTCTTCTCGCGGAGTGCAGAACAGGTTTCTGGCAGTTGGCGGTTTCTCCAATCTGATGACAGGGTCCGAATGTATTATGCCGGTAGGTTTTGTCATAGTCGCCTGCGGTGCTCGCGAGATTTGCATAGCATTGTTTACGTTCTGGGATATGTCTGGTGGAGTCCACGGAGGCGTCATAACCTGGTTGTATCCGTACTGTGGCTCGGAGTAAAGTGTGTTGGCAGAAAGGATCGGGGACGGGGTATTGAATTTATGATACACAGCGACTGGGCTCGTATACATCGTTCGCGACATCTGGAGAGGTTGGTAGATGCCGCCACTTGTCGGCGTCCAACAAGGTTGTCTCGGAGACGCAAATGCAGGATGTTGGTTCGGGATGCAAGTTTGGGTAGGTTGCATGAAGATTGTTCCTTGGTTCTGCTGATAGGAGCAATTCTGTGTCCTAGGATAGCTCTCAATGACTCTGTTACAGGGCATGAATGAAGAAGGGTGTGCCTGCTGTACGCTTGAGACAACACGCTGTGGTGCCGGAGGGGAAAAGAAGCGACGTTTGCCGACGGCAGTCTGCTGTGGGTCACTTTGCTGGACCATTCCACTCATTGGAGCCGGCACGCCGAACACTCGCTGGTACTGCTGGTACTGCTGGTACTGCTGGAATTGTTGCTGTTGTTGCTGCTCGTGTTGCTGCTGCTGCTGCTGTTGAGTCAGAATAGATGAGATAGAATGCCTGATGTTACTGTACTCCCTGTCGTCTTCGTCAGATGAGATCTGGATTAGGTCCTCCTGGTGGTAGAATTGACGAGACGGGGCCGTCGGTTGACACAGACATGATGAGCTGAAACTTGACATTGGGGCCTGATACTTCGTCTCTGGAAATTCAAACCTGTTGGTATTTGGTATGGACATTGGACATGAGACAGGACTAGCCATCGACATCGGTTTCGCTGGTGCACCCAGAGAAGATGAAGGTCTCAGCATTGGGTTCTGAAAGTTCCTGTACGGTATTGTCATTGTAGGGGCGTCATTTCTACAAGGCATCATGTTGACTGGCGGGGCATATTGAAGATTCTGCATGGCTTGAGCTCTGGTGATAGTAGGATTATGTCGCATCTGCTGATTGCGTTGAGGTAGCTCCCCGTACCCAGTGGAACAAGAGGCATTGACATCTTCCTGTGAACTCGTGGGACTGTCAACCTTGAGTATACTCCCAACCAAGGATTTGATCTGGTTAGCGTCCATTTGGAAGACATCGTCTGCTCCACTTGGGTCCGCCTCCTCGTCGTCATTGTCGTCTTCATCCACCTTGCCAGTGAGGATCTTGAGCTTGGAACCCTTCCCTACATTTAAGCTGCCCAGCTCTTTTTTCAGCTTGGCCCGCAGACGACGTCTTGTGTTTGCGAACCATGTGCGAATCTGATGTATCTCAAGTTGCGTCAGTTTGGCGAGGTCCTCCTTCTGTCGAATGGTGGGGTAGGGATTGTGAGTGTGGTCGCACAACCATTGGCGCAGGATTGCTTTCGCAGCTTTAGGAAGTGAGTTTGATGTGCGCTCACCGGTCGGACAAATGCTCGTTGGCGGTGGGTACCTAAGAAACATTAAAGGACAATGCCATTCACGGTTGAAAGGTAGCAGGATTTGTCGCACAACTTGTACGTTATCGTCAGGTACGTCCAATTCAAAGGGTCAAATGTGCATCGCTAATCATCATCGATCCATGTTATAGATCTAGATATAAGTAGTTTTTTCCTCCAATACAGTCGTTTATTTCATGAATGAATAGGCTTTCATTCAATGCACTGTTAATCAGTTTTACTGTAAGATGACGAGACTCAGATGAAAATTGAAATTACAACTCCCGATGAATTGAGCTTCGCGCTAATGGACGGGCGATTTGTCAGAAAAAAGTAGCCACGTAGAATAAAACAATTTCAACATTTCGCAGCTTGAGGTGGATACTTGATATTTTGTCTTTATAAAAATGAATTTATGTAACTACATGTACCCATTTGGGATATTCACCTTTTCCTGAGCCTAAACTTCTGAAGAGGTGTGAGATATCTGCTTGGGTCCTCCAAGATGTACATCTGATAGTGGACCTCATCCCAGAGGGCGACGAGTTTTTCCAATTCGAACGTAAAGCGACACGACTGGAAAATAAAAGCATCACCACAATGAATATGGGCTGTATGATGATTGTCTAGTGGCAGGAAAAACGACTACGTGTGGCACGCTTCTTGCTGAAACCCAATAAATAAATCATTATGCGCCCATGCAGTATTTGTGAGTTTTTGTGCGCCGAACGGTGCTTTAGATCTTCGCATTACTCCGCAATACTCGCAAAGATGTGAAAGAAACATTCAAAGAATGAATTCTCCTGGCTGCTAACAACAAAACTAGCCAGTCTGATTGGTGCTTTGCTTCATCGACAACAGACAAGTCTATACTTTAGCGTTTTTGTTGTCGATATTTTTTTGATCAATGGCTTTACATAGGACGAGGCAGCAAATGCAACGAATTAGACAGAGAGAAGGGGAGAGATTTCGTTGAGGCCTTATTTTAGTGACTAGCACTATCCCAACCTGTTTTTTACAATCTTACACTCTATCTAAAAATGTATTTATCAATATACTACTAAGATTATAGATATCTGCTGTCTAATAGTGGTAATTCGTATGACTTGTCCTAGGGCTCTTGAGGGATGAAGAACCTTGTAGGCCTAACGGTGAGTATTTTTAACGCACTCAGACCACAGTGATAAGACACATGTACCGATGATTATTTTGATGTCCTGAGGGAGGTGTAATACCATCGAAGTTTGCACGTTTTTTGTCAGAAAAGGGAAGCCCCCCCCCCCATGATACACCACCCTCAATTAAAGAATAATGAATGCATTATTGTGAGTTTGATTGGTGACTTATAATACCCAATAGAAAATGCTTTTCGGCCATTTCTTCCTTTTTACAAGCAACCGGAGATTTAAGCATGACATAAAAGTACTTTTTTAAATCAAATGATCACCAAAATATCACGAACATTATAAGACACGCATGGACAACTTCAAGTAAATTACTTATGTTTCCTGTGAAATTGCCACAACAAAATGCCCGAAATTCATTTTCGCAAACCATCTATAAAACCTCCAAAATTTAAATTGCTATTGTACAATAACGAATGCAGATAAAAAGATCGAACAAACTCAAAACCAAAATAATTGATCTCAGCTGCATGTGGCAAAATTTGGTAAGCATTTAGTTCACATATTTGAGTGATATTGTATATTAATGTATCTATTTTTTCTTGCGTCACCTCGTTCATCAGATTATGGATTGACCCTACATTTCGGCTAGAACGAAGCATCCTCAAGCAATTAGATCTGATGAAGTGAATGGTAATTTCAAGGGTGGGAGCCTGTTCTTGGTTTTCCAGAGAGAAACCTCCGAAATTTTCAAATCGAAGATGTTCTGATTGTTTAAGAATTTCTAGCCAAAGTGGTGGTGCCTATGGTCATCCCTTAAACCAGAGGAAGTCACGTGACCATATGTGAGAGTACGTGACAAAACGAACAAAGATCAAGAGAATTATTACATAACTAGCATTGTACCCGTGGCGCAGGCAGGTTCAAATGGGCTATACCTTGAATAGATTGAATTGCAATGAAAATATAATGCAATATCAAAGGAGCAATATCGAAGAGACAAATTAAACCAACCATTTGTCCACAGACTCGGACCCTGTGGCGTGCTGTATGCGTGCATATAAAAGTAAATCAATTGGTCCGAATGAGATGATGAGGCAATGTGAATATACCTCGTTCCTTAGTCAGCAATATGCCCCTTTTTATACGGAGATGAAGGAGGACCCATATAGGCCTTCACATGTCGGCCTCCAAATGGCTCGGACCAATTGCACTATCACTACTAAAACTTTAAAATGCGTGCTCCTCCTACATGTAGCATGATCTCGGGCAAGGCACTTAGTCGACAGGCAAGCTAGAAGTTCAGCACCGTGAGCAGCTCCTTGATAAGGCCATGCCAAGTTCAGAGTGCCTCTTCAGATACATCAAGTTTTGAAAGCTGTGGTGAGCACATTAACATACCATTGTAACCTTTAATTTGGAAATCCCTTCATAATCAAGGGCTAGCTCTGGCTAATACAGTACCAATATACGATAGACCATCAATTTGACCCCAGCTCCTTACTGCGGGAAAACCCAAGTCCAGCAACCAAAAGTATCAAAATACATTTTTGTTTACATTTGAACTGCACACATGCGTTTGTTTACAATTTCTTTCCCGCGAAATCTCGAAGATCAGGTGACCTACAATCGTGGATTGAAAATAACATTAACCTTGGTTCAGCAGGTCAACACGTGTACAGGCTGTTCCAATCATCCCCCTACAGCCAGCCGTTCAACAGGTAGTGTTATTCACCCCACAGGGAGTGCAGGTGATTCATTAATCCCCTGCATAACTGAACAGCAATGGCTTGGCTTCCGTGAGTGATAAGGAGAATTGACCGTGTCCGATTAAAAATCCCTCATTACTGCTCCGCTGAAGTAAATTTCCGAAAATAAACATGACGTTGCATCAGGATAACATATCACCTGCAAACGTGCAAAATTTCGAGACGAAACACGACCCCCAAATGGCACTTTAGCGAGCCGCCTTATAGTATTATGATATAGATGTATTCATATTACTCGCCACTTGTGTCATGTTGTAATGTTTTGACGAGATGTTCAGTTTAAACATGACGTAATACCACATGTAACACACCCACCCTACCCTCGGGTCCTAGACGAACTCCGCCCATTGCATGACTCGGGCACATCAATACTTGGTTGGAAGTACGTGCCAAACGTTTAGGCATATAGTGCCTCCATACAAGGGCGACTGAGCTTGGGGGTAATGTGACATCGGTGATACAAAGAATCTTTGAAGTAGAACTCACGGTCAAAAGTTTAGTAACTTCTCTGAAATTATGCTGTCTGTATCTCGTAATAACAAGCGCCCGTGTGAACTTCTCATTGGTGCAGAATCTCTCTTCGTTTCCGATGAAGAACCCGGATGCGAGGAACCTGTGCAGGTCATCCAACCTGGCGTGTCGTCTGTAGATGTTGCACATCTCTCCTGCGACTGCGATGGTGACCGCACTGATTTCCTGGTGGATTAGGTTCTTCCAGATCTTCAGATAACTATCAATAGTGCGTTCAAAACAATCGGGGTAGCCACTCTGATTGCCGTGGAGTGCGAGAGACATGATGCTTTCGTTCATTCCGAAATTCGTGTGTCAAGCACGGAATCAGACCTGTGTTGTTTTCAATAGCGCCCTGGTCACATGCAAGAATGATCGACCAATCAATCAGGTTCTTGGCCTTCGTTATGGAATCGAACCCGCTCCCCTTTCGTTACGAGTTGACAATGAGTGGTTGCGTAACGCCATTTTGTATAGACCCTGTTATCTGGGCTGAATTTGGGGACTGGATGTCTTCGGTTTAGTCAGTTGAACATAATTCATAATTGTAAAATAGTCTAATCATCGAGATCTACTAGGCCTTGGCTGGATCATGCACCTCGTTTAAATCGCTGCTCTGCGCAAAGGGTCTCGTCTGTGATCTGCGATGTGTGCAAGGATTCGTACTTTCAATGCGCTAGAACTGGACCAGTTGGCCGAGTTCTGAATGCATCCCCGGTCGGTCCCCGGTCAATTTGACTAGATTAATTTCTGGCCTGGCTACAGCATTTCTTGCAAATGACGTAGTGATTTAGGTGCAAAATGTATCCACCGAAACACCCCCTGCACCGAGAGATATTGAGTACATATGAAAAATCGCACTATTGAACCTAACTGACCCATTTGGGGTGAATTTCTCGAATTTTTAAAATCTTCATCAGAACCGGATAAGTCTTCTTTTAAGTGTTGCTCTTCATGAGTCTATGACTTGCGACAAGGGTCGTTCATAAACAAACTATAAGCGTGGTTTTATCAAGACAAAGGTCTGCAACATGCTCAAGAATAAAGCGACCCCCGTAAAAAAAAACAGAATCTTTCAAATAACCGTCCCCGGGTAACAACGAATTTTAACTGGCTTGGAACCGAAATGGTCTCGGTTGGGTCCAGGAGGGTGTCCTAAGCACCTTTTAAAAAGGTCAAATCGGTTCTCTCTGCCACCGCTTAATCCAGGTGACATTGGTATTTACCACCATGTTTACTATAAACGAAATCACCTCGGGACTTATTAAGTCACGTTACAACCATTTTCCCTTAGAATTGTTTACACTTGCAGGATTCCCACAAATCCTGCCAGGACGAAAAAACCCAACTTAACTAATATAACTTACGTCCTGCATGCAATTATCACTTGATACTCCCTCAAAATGTTCTGATGTAAATAATTAAAGTTACACATGATAATTTATTTCTTTTGCCTTTGCCTTGGCAAGTACCTTGGTCCTCTCTGCTCTAGTATCTCAAGTAGATCTCTGGCTGTGCTTTGCTTGACCTAGTCAGTGGTCACGAGTCATACCAGGAATTGTCTTTAGTTTGCGTGTTGTGTGTCTCTTCGTTGATGCGCTCCCATACTCAACAGTACAGTAGAGACCACATAAAAGGCAGGTGATATCATCAGTAAATAATTGGGTCCTGAAATCTATCCAGCCTGCCATGTTCATACGACTTCCTTCACACCGGTTATCTTACATCACAGGGTGTAATTCCAATACAACCATCACAAACTCCTGACCAATGCAGGACTTGCAGCCAGGGCAGACGACAATCAACCTGTAGACCCAGGGCCAGGGGTCAACAATGCGCCTCCCCACTCCCGGTCCTCTAATTGACCTCAATGCGGCAAATAAACAATAAATTGCACTGAAACTTTTTGTGCCGGTGTGACAGCGGATATAGTCCCCCTGGATTCATAGTCCGGTAGCATTGTATGACCAATTAAGCAGCATGATCTATTGTACCGCTAACCCTAACCAAAACATTTAGCAATGCGGGCTATTGTTACACGGACTATCAGCCCTAGGACTACTATCCCCGTCACACCGGGTGTTACAATGTAGTTCAGCACCCCTCCCCCCCCCCCACACTCCCCATCACCACCACCACCACCAGTGAGTGGCATGCGACATGTTATGTTGACGATTGTGATTTAAGGTTTTTTGCGATCAAACATTATGTTGTCATGGCTACGTCGTAGTTGACAGGTCGTTAGCCTTGATGAAAGCAGATAATTTGAAAATTGCGCAAAAACGCCGGATACGGAAATGGATTTCCGACAATGACGTCAGACAAAATGGCTTCCACGGGGAGTGATGAATTTTCCCCCGACTTGTCAGCACTTTCAGACTCTGAAAAACAGCAGCTAGCTTTAGTAATGAGAAAAGCAAAGGTAGGAAATGAGAAAGACATAATTATTGTTGGTCGTGGCAAATTATCTTTTTGATCGACTATGTACTTTTCCTCCCAGCAGCTGCTGAAGTTTCGGTATGGTTGCTGAATGGTGAATGTGCATGACGACGTTGTACATGACATAGACATAGCCTACATGCTAGCTTTGGTTATTGTTATACATTGTTGCGAGCCTGAAATATGGGGACACCCTTATCTGAGAGCCACGATCACCATGTTTTTTACAGGACAGGTAGGCAGAGTAGTAATAGTCAAGTGGTAAGAAGAATAAACAGCGTCGGCCTAACTACAGAATAGCCGGGACAGTGAGTAGTAGGGCCAAACTACAGAATAGCGCTCCCAGTGATTCACCCTCCCAGTAGTAGCTCTGTACATTATGTACACTCTGTCCTCTGTACATTATGTACACATTCCTATCATTTAGCACAGAGTGTCCCGGGTATTCTGCAGTTGCTCCGCTCTCACTCAAAGTGCACACTCTGGACTACGGTGTCTGCAGAGAATGCCTCACTTTTGATTCGTGCACTAGGGGTATTGGATATATTCAGTAGAAGATCCAAATGCACTTCACGAACATTCCAAAGAGCTGGGCCTCTTGTCTTACTCGGGAATGTAGATTTGACCCATCAGCTTTAACCCTTTAGCACTCCAAACGCCCGCAGCTTTTTCCTTCAAACGCCCGTGGACGCCCACAATCGGCAGGTCACTGTCAATGTCGTGTCCGACAAAACATCAATTGCGTATGCAACATGTGTATGTAAACCCAGACATATTTGCGGCCATTTTATTTTGCGGTTTGCAACTTTGGCACACAAATTAGCGTTTTGACACCCCTGTAAAAATAATGATAATGAAATCAAGCAGTACATGAGATTTGAAGTTGTAGACATGGTCGATGTACATTACTGCTCCCTGTGTGCCAGGGTCTTTGACTTGCTCGTACTACGGAGACACTAAGGTTATGCTGCAATGTAAGGTATCGTGGCTTTTAGTCTCGTCCAAAAATTTGGGGTTCTCTTGATTTGGTTGTAAAGAGGCAGGAATTTTTGTTCCTTGAATCCCTGCTTGTACATTCATTCAAAGAAATGAAGTCCCGGTTCTCACCCTGTAGGCTGTGCTGGAACTCAGGTCTATATTGGAATGGTGGCCAGGAGTGTCCTGAGAACCTCTAGGCTGTGTGGCTACTCTAGTCATAAAATTTGAATATTTTTTGTTTGCAAACTAAATAGTGTGCAACCTGGTCATTGTCACTGCTCGTATTTTTTCCGATTGTCATTTGTGTTTAATGTCTTTATACCAGCTGTTCCAACATTGATTTCTATTTAAAGACCAGGTGTTTAGGGAATGACTGATCAACGTCCACCTTGCATATTGCGTGTAGGTGCTGATATTGTGCCGACTGCTTGCAATGACTTTTTAATTGCAGTACATGTGATGGTAGGCTTTTAGAGAAGTAGGATTTTGGACTAATATCAATCATGTCAATAGAAGGGTTTTGGGTTGAAACTGCCAAGTTTGATTTGGGAATCAATGAGGTTATTCATGGCTTCATTCAACAAAATCATGGAAGTTGAGGTAGGGGCATTATGTTCTTAGTTGGTTTCCACTTCATGTCAGCAACAGCATCCGGACCATATCACGGAACTCGGCGGTACCCTGCAGACTGCTTCAGCTGTAGCTATGAAACTTTTTATTATGAATATGATCATAATTGACATGAATCAGAATATTGCTAATGTATTGTAATTGTTTTCGGGATGTCTTTACTTTAACTTGCAGTTTGGCCTATAAACGGCTTTCAGGACATAATAGCAAAACATTGGGAAAGGTGTCACATCACGAATAGAGCTAAGTGCCTGGGAGGGGGGGGGGGTCATTTCCATAACATCAGACGGTGGAGAACCTTTATCAGAATTAGTCGCCCCTATCAAATCTTTGTGGGGACTGGAATTTTCCAGCATTTTCTGTGGCCAAATTTCAAGAACAACCCTGTATTTACAAAAAAGCATAAAGCAATGTGCTTTGATCTACAGTACCTGCTATGTTGGTTATTTCCTCCAAGTTGAGGCATGTGGGCCTCTAGTCCAATTCCGTCCCCCATTTCCTGTCGTTGAGATGTTTAGACTTGGAAAATGGTTAATAAATCTGACAGTCTGCAAAGGTCCTGCCATGTCTTTTCCTGCACTCTGTCAGGGCATGTCAAATGTGACTCGCTGTACCAAAACTAGGCGCTTGTCGCATCTGAACTCGACAGGTTGATACGGACTTGTTGTTCATTTCCCTATTGTAGACCTTTTGTGAAATCTATTACAAACTGATTTGGTCACATTTCACAAAAGGTCTACAATAGGGAAATGAACAACAAGTCTGTATCAACCTGTCAAGTTCAGATGCGACAAGCGCCTAGTTTTGGTAGAGCGGGTCACAAATGTTTAGTCCTGACCCAACTGCTGGATCCCAAACGTTTGGTGTCCTGTTCCTTGCATGTGTGAATTAGTTAGTGTACTGTTGGTCTCGGTATCACTGATAAACATGTACCTTTGGACCTTCTGTTATCAATTTAATCATTCTTCTGTCAAACTAAATTCAGTTGAGTCTCGAGAAGGGCAGACTAAAGGAACCAGGAACTAATAAGTAATCTAATCTCCCATTTCCAACTATGACAATGGTAATAATAATGACTCTTGACTGTTGATTTGACTTTGAGGCTAATTTGTATAGCGTTGCTGAAGCGCTACCAGGCATGCAAACAGCCCTAAAATTTCAGCCTTTTCCGCCAATTTTCCTAAAATATCCTCATTTTTCTTTCGGGTAACATCCGCGCCGCATCGCATCCTCTCTCTGATTATTTTTGAGGCACATGGTAAGATGGCAAAGACTCGACATCTGATGTCTGAAAGGTGAACTTTGGTATCAGCTTGGTCATAGGGGGAGTCTCACGTGCTTTCTTTGCATCTCAAAGCGTAAACGGTAACTGGGTATAGTATATTGTTTCTCAAGAGGTAAGCCGTTAGTGCTATACAGAAGATACGTAAGTACCTGTAGTATGAAAACATCGGAAAATATTGGAATTATAACCTTCAAATTGTCCTCAAACATCCTAAATTTGAGCCCAATTATCCCAAAAAAATCCCTGAATTTAAAAGAGAAAATCCTAATTTTCTCCCTAAAATGTGCCAGTTGGCTGTTTGCATGCCTGCGCTACAGCTGTGATTCATCACAGATAGTGTCCCTTGAACAGCCGACACTTCAGTGCTTAGTGTCTGGATCCTCGATCGCCGTTATGTCCTTTGGTAATTTATTTCAGAGTCGTGCAGAGGAGACTGAAAAACTGCGATCATGAAAGATTGTTCCTGTCCTGTTCATGGCCAGTTTTCTCGGGAGACGTTTCATCCTGGCGGGCTGACATTCGGCATGTTACCCTCCGTGGCGGACAATATTTATATAAATGTCGCAGAAGTGTGACTTTCACAGTTTTCTGGGGTACATGTATGATGAGACTTTGACAGCTAGGTAAAGGGTTAAAGTGCAAAAATCTTGACTCGATCTAAAGTCAGTCTTGAAATTACAATCTGTTTTTAAGTATCGAAACCAACAGTCTAATAATTGTGTTGCTAATAAAAGCAAGACTTGGACTAAATTCCCTTGAGACACCTCTATCAGCATGATTATCGGCATTTATTTGCATGATTAGTCTTGTTATGTCACCCTACTTCCTAAGTGTTCTGAGTAGATCTGATCCATATAAAATCTTAGGCCAGTTGTGTGTGTAAAGTGACTTTGGATGAAAGCATGGATAAACAACTTCGGGAACAGCTCAAATTGGATCTGTTAGGATCAAAAATACGCTCCTCACTGAAAATCAAAGGGAAATCTTGGCCATCAGTGGGAAAGTCTCGACAGTCCGCTGCTGGTGGTGTGCGTAATTCAGGCTCAAATGGGGGCTCTGCTGAAGTGTCTGATTCCGAATCAGGTGGGACGGCATCTGCCGCAAACTCTACTGATCAGCTGCATGTGGACGAGGTTGCCAGAATGTGCACGGACATGTCTGAAGAGGTCAGTTTAGCTAGCAGCCCACCCTATGGTCTTGGAGATGAAGAATATCTGGTAGTCACTCTCGGGCCATGCCGGCAGGAGGTACTATAATATGTGACTTGTCACAGCAAAATCAGGTGCATGTCGCACAGAAGATGAGCCTAAATGACACCAGGAGATAATGGAAGAAATTGATGTGCGCATATTTCACAAAAGGCAGACAACAGAGAAATGAACAAACAGTCCGTCTCAACCTGCCAAGCTCAGAGTGACATGCACCTGGTTTTGCTGTGACGGGTTTATCCACATACTCATGGTATTCTACCCTGGCTCCTATTCTAACTGGCATACACCTCAACTGCTGAACATAGGCCTATTGTTCACCTTGCCCCCCCCCTCCCTTAGGCGTGTAATTCAGTCAAAGTTGCTTTATTTCGATAGGTTTTGTAGAAAGATGTCAAAATTGAGGTGAGCAATTTTTCACCCGGATACCACAAATTGTCAAAAATCGTACTAATTACAGCCCATCTATGGATAAAGAAGCGTCTCCATATGCATGTACTGTAGATGTACCATGTGAACACATCATCAAGATCGCTTTTGGGTGTTGACTAGTTTGTGAGCTGGTGAGACTTGACAGGCCAGTTTAGGTCATACCTAGTGTCATACCTAAACAAAGACTCCTCAGGGCAGGAGCCTATCCCAGATTGTGTAACATAGATGTATTACTCCAACTTGTTCTTGACAGGATGGTACTACATTAGTACATTGCATGTTGAATTCCCATGCAAGTATGGTTAAGTGCCTTGCTCAAGTGAGCTCTTCTGTGAGCTACACCTTAGTTCTGTGAGCTACACCTTAGTTCCAGGCTCTTCTGTCGAAGGTTGCCAGTTGTAACATGCCACCAATTCAGAGACTAGCTATGCCCAACACTGCTTAATTTCAGTGATGGAGTCAGAGAAAGAGGGGTTGGCCCACCCTCCCCCTGGATTCACTTCTCAGCTGTTAACCTTTACATGTTAATCTTCATCATTTACCGAGGATGCTCAGACTGCAAAATATCATGGATCTCTAAAGCACCCTGCAAGTGCTCTGCATTTTAAACTTATAAGATTCTTCTCTTGTTTTTACAGGAATTTGAGCAACAGGAAGAAAAGCTGAACTTAAGGTTAGTACAAAAGTAGCCTACTATATTTGCACAATATAGAATATCCTGTGACTGTGTGAACTCTGTGCGACTGGACTGGCGATTGTTGTCCCTCATTCTCCGACATTCACCTGTTATTAATGGTGGCACACATGCTCACCAATCAGTGTAGAAACTTCAAACTGGGTTTGTGGTGGGTGTCATCCTATAAAATGACACCTCGGAATCAATATTTGGTTCGGTTCGATTTCTAATTTTGCCACCAGGTGGCTCAAACCGAAAACACAAAAAGTGCTGCATCTCCCTAAAGCCCGTAGCACACTAACCACCAACTTCGGCGTTCACAGGCGTTTTTTGCCGCAAGAGTCCTGAACGCCTGAAAAATCCCTAGTCTGCTACGAACGGCATCGGCGAACGCGACTTGCCGCAACTAAACGCCAAATATCTAACATGTTTGATTTTTTACGCTTGTCGCCGCGTTTGAACACAAGAAGAGGCCAGGTGTGCTACGGATTGCCGCCTGAATTGGCGTCGGTGGCGAGGCTATGGCCAATCAGTATGCGTCTTGATGTCACATGATTTCAAAATGGCAGCCTAAAGTGGCGGAAAAGACGCTACTGGACGCCGATTCTGGGCAGGTGTGCTCTGACCGGGATCCACTGGCCGCCAACTTCGGCGTCGAGAGGCGTCAGCTGAACGCTTCTTGTCGCCAAAGTTTGCGGCTAGTGTGCTGCGGGCTTTACTGAAGGTTCGATGCTCAGCGAATCTTTATCCTCGGTACATGTAATGATGATACATGTCTTATCACACAAGTTTTTGATTTGACCTCGGACTTTCATATCATATAATTTTAAATGCCATTAGCCATAGAGGTAAAATGATGCAAGGTGGCCGTCTAAACGACATGGATGGTACATTTCTAAACTCAAAATGACCATTGATCTCTAACACATATATCCCTCAGTCAGGTGATCATCCCCATCTCTTGGAAGTGAGGAGCAGGCCGGGCATGGCCAACTTTTAGCTGATTCTCAAACTTGGGCCTGCCTTCACAAAACCTGATGACAGACAATGTTAAATACAAGTTGAAGTTACAGACAGCATGAATTTTCACACCAAGACATGATGATTACATGTTTCAAGCTGAGAGCATTGGAGTACTCCTGTACTGTACAGTACAATTATCTGTAAATCAATATAGTTGTCACTAATGATTTGTCTGATCCATCTGTCCAATACGTTTCTCCATTCAGTGCGCTGTGCTGCCATCTATTTTTTCACATTCACATTGCGCATCATTTCCAAAGTTGTGTTAAAAATCATATCTGGTCGTGAATCGTGGAGTTTTACACCTCTATCTACAATGCGGTGCTTCCCTCTTTTGGTATCACCAGATAGTAATTTGTCTGCTGAGCGCGGCACAGTTTTGTAAACACTCCTGTGATGTGAAGAAGTTATTGAGTTTTCCCTGTTGGTACCAGCCTGTCATGTGCTGTGTGGAACTGAAGTGCTTTACCAATACATACGGATGATATGAATTGCAGCCGCTTTTTGAAGGAAGAGCATGTACACTGTGTGCCCCTCAGGGTATAGATTTTGGCTGACAGCATAAAATAATGGTGCTGTCGAATCGGGCAGCGTATGGTCCACGTTTGAAGTCATACTGGATGATTTAATTCTGGCAATTCATTCATAGGCTTTTTATCAGTTCTAAAACGTGTTAATTCAAACTGTTGCTTTCCATTCTGATTGGCCAGTGGTGTTTTAAACCTTAACTTAGGAATATTTTTCCGTCCAGTTTAGACTGAACGCTCGAACATCAAATCGAATTGAAATTAACTTGGAATATGAAAGATAGTTTTTGGGTACATAGGAGTTGAAATGTATCATCAGCATTATCATCATCATCGTCATAATTCCTATGTTTGGCAGCTTATCCTTATTTGGTCTGAAAGCTGATTTGTTTTCTTCGTTTTCTGTTGTGGAATCAGGTCGAGTGGAGTCCTGGCTATTGAACCGAGAGAGGTATTCAGCTAGGCTCAGTCATTCTTGGAGCATCAGTGACTTGATACTGTTGGATTCAGTTTCTTCGATTCAGTCCGCTGGTGGATTAGACACAGTGTAGTTGAACAGTGTATAATCTTCTGTGATATTCATTGTATAATATCTGACATCAAATGTATATTTTAATACCGCTTCAAATGCGAGTTTGATGGAGGAATGATGAGACTCAACCAACATTGTTTGCTCATATTTGGTGAAGATTGGAACAGAGAGTTGACAACATAAAAAATACTGATTCAAAGAAAGTGATCTACCAAAACTTGTGAAAATTCAGAAGGATCAGTAATATTTATGGGATATCATTGAGAAAGGAACTTGTCAGATTTATTGAATTTACACTGACGTTTCCAAGTTATGACACGTCTGTATGACTTTCAATGCTGTGATGAATCGGACATCAAACATTAGTGTAATTTTGCAGATATAAATCTACAAGTTTGCTCTGGAAAGTGACACGCTGGATATTTTAATCAGGTCTGTATACTGAACGAAGTACTAGAAATTTGGGAACAATATGCTGATTGTCTAATCGTTTGTCTTTTTCCCCATGTGAACTCAATATCCTTGCAATCTCACTACCGCAAGACGGGATGGATTACCTTTTTTTTGGAACATCCCATATACATGTAGATTGCTTCAAACTGAGCTCAAGTAACCTAAATATTCTTTGTTACAGTGATATTGACTGGATGAGATCAACATGGTAGAATGAGAAAACACATTTTATGATCCTATTGTAAACCATGAAATTTTCAAGAATCTTTTGTAGATCATTTTTAATTCGTGTTTGCACCATAATTTAGTGGTAAATGTTAATGGTTCAGTCTTAAGTTGGCGTTTGACATTGCTTTAGCAAAAATTGCAAGAATAATACATCTGCAGAAATTTCGCAGTTTACAGTATGTTAATAAATCATGACAAAGCTTGCAGTCACAGTTATGACATTTATGATGCGGCCATTTTGTCCATACAGTTCATATGATATGTATGTGTAGTGCAAATACATTGCCTCTTGAGTATAGCATGCATTTAGCTGATTCTGAATACTCAATTCAGTTTGACTAATTACTAATTTCCCGAACATAGATGTGCTTCGTGTTCAGTTGTTTAGAAGTTGAGTTAACCCTTTGTGGCCAAAATGACATCACAGAATATGTACTGATCTATAGATCTTCAACAGGTTCTTTAGAGCAGGGGTTATGACAGTTGCTGCATTTGACTAATGAGGCGTCAGGTCCACCTATCATGTAAAGTTATTCGGCCTGACCTGAGTCATCTTCACCTCCTTGACTTCTCTTTCAATTTTGTGCACATGCGCATCTCCCTGTACTCATCATAGTGATACTTCAAGTAGATCCTTAAAAGAGTAGACACAGAAGCTATTTCAAAGCAGGATTTCTTCTTCTTCTTCAGCGTTCGCTCTGCACTTGGAGGGGTCATTCTCCTAGGAGTAATCCTCCTCCAAGGCGGGATGAGCGTATCCTGCGTGCCACTACGGTTAGGCGCCAATTGGGTTTATTGGCCTAGTGGTCCGACTTTGGCGAGAGAGATAGAGTCCACGCAAGCTACTCATGTTTCTCACTTGGTGGGGTCTTAGCTTGCCCTGGCATAGACACCAGGTACAAGGAACCTCGGTTTTGAGTCTCATTCGAAGGACTGTGAAGAGCCAGGAATTTTAGTTCCTTGAAAGCCACGCAGGTTCATCCAGACATACGATCCTGGGTTCTCCCCGGGATCGAACCCGGGCCCTATTGCGTGGTGGCCAGCAGTGTAAACCACTAGGCCATGAGGCTCCTTAAAGCAGGATTTGAATCAGGCATGTCAAAATCACTTATGTGTTTAAAAGTTCATGTGGAAGAAATCATTCTTTTGACATAGGTGCGCATCACGCTGGGAGACTGTTATCCACTTTCTTACATGACTTCTAATAGGTACTGCAATCAGTCATTAGGCCTTTCTAAAATTGGAGAATGAGTCACTGATGAGCCTATTTCCCTTTGTATGAGGATGAAGAAAGTTTTTTTTTCATAACGCCCATTCATCAGCACCAAACATCACCTGTTGACAAAAATAAAAGTGAAATGATAATATTTGTTTTAGTAGTGTCAATAGAAGTCAAGTATGCTGACATGGTCTTGATCACAATATGTTGTTTATTTTTGTGAGGTGTTTATTTTACTTTTTTCCCTACCTCTTATGAAGAAAACTTGGCCTCTTCCTCTGCGTTCAAAGGTTGGTGTGACCTTCTAGAGGTTGCGAACTGTCCAGACTCCCACACATTTCTCCCTGTTTTGTCATCAGCTAATGAGTTTTGTTGTCCTCGGTGGTGATGTTGATCATGAAACTGCCTTGAAGTCGTCGCCAACTTCCCTCCCAGGCAGTGCCTCTGTGTCATTTCGCATGATTGTGAAATGTTACATCATTCACCTGTATCGGTAGACATGGTCTCTACGTGGAATTACGCCTCGTCACCAGAAGTATGACGTCTTTTCAAGTCGGGCTTTATTGAATGTTACTGGTTTTTGACATCTTGACTCCACTGAGAGTTGGAGTTTAGATGGTGTCCAACATGTCTGTTCTGTTCCATTTGCTCTCATACTTCTACAACTAAATTAATCTATTTTATGAAAAAAATTCTTAAAATTTCTTCCCTCTTCTCTTTCAGGCAACACCTGGAAGGCCAACTCTATAAGTATACCAATGTTATGAAAGGATGGCAGACCAGGTGGTTCGTCCTCGACCCCACCTCGGGAATGCTGGAATACTTTGAGAAGGAGGAACACAAACGAAACAGAGCAAGAGGATCTGTGCATTTAGCTGTGAGTATTCGCTTGTTCGTGTGTGGTGCTCAAGTACAGTCAGGGTTTCCACCAGCGGGTAAAATTTCGTACCCAAAATATATCCTCGGGTAAAGATACGTACCCAAAAAAATCTGTTTGAAAAGAAATTAGAGAATTTGTTGTTGAATATACATGGTACAAGACTACAGAATGAATTCAGTGGCGATTAGAGAGTCGAGAGTCAATTTAGTAAGTCATATTAGGCCATCCAGATATCAAATAACTGACTTTAAATCCAACCGCTGGTCACTTTTTGTCCGTACCCAATATATTTTTTCTGGTGGAAACCCTGACAGTCTTAACACAATATCTCACAAACCTACGCACCCAATGTATCAACTTGGTGCGGGAATAAGAATCTTTCCATTTACATTGATTTCGGCTTAGATGTATATAGCATGTATTCAAACTGTTTGCGGCCAAAAAATATAGGTTTTGTGGCTTGCATGGATAGCGGTTCCCTTGGTGATGTGAGGGTACTGTTTATCCAGAGTCGTCTTCAAACTGCTACAATCTGACTTTAGGCAGTTTTCTGCATTCCAGTGGTACAGGTATTGTATTGCTTTTACAATTATGTTATGATATGATTGTTATTTTAATTTTTTTTATTAAATTGATAAATTTTTATTGCACCTTTTGAAAATCGGTCTTGCGTGCTTTACAAAGATAAAACATTCATGACACATAAATATCATCATTGTCTATATATAGACAAACCCGTTGGCTTTGAGGGTTGCAGCTAGTGAGGCTGATGATGGCTGAGGAGAGATAAAAGGGGTAAAACACCATTTTGATCCCGATCTGATTTTAAATGTGGCCACCAGGGGGCAAAGTTCATGAATAATCAATCCATTTTTAGCTCACTTGTCCATTTTTAGCTCACCTGGCAGTTCTGCAGCGTTTGTCGTCCGTCATCGTCATATGCAGAACTATTGCATGATTGTCTCCCTGACATTTTTCATAACAACTTCTTCTTCAGGTTCTCCCTTCCATGTTGACAGGTGAGCACAATGGCCCTGACCACTTCATTAAATCACATACTCTTGAAATATCTGTTACTTGTTTGTTTTAGGGTGCTGTGATTAGTCCGTCAGACGAAGATTCACAAACATTTACCGTTCATGCTGCCAATGGAGAAGTGTTTCGGTTAAAAGGTGAGTAATGACTAAGACTCAAACTGCCGAGAGAGAAATGTGAGGATATTGTTGATTGGCTGATCAGTGGTTGTGTTGCTTTGAAGCTCTACAAGTTGGGCATGTGTAACTCTAGTTCCACTCACAGTCAATGATTTGAACAATGTTGTGTTGTTTCCTCGAAAGTTTACTCGCGCTTGCCTCAATTCATAGCTCCCTCGTGATGCAGGGATATGCCTATGAGCGAGGTAAGTTGATTTTTCATTCAGAAGTGGCTTCCTGCTCGATAAGGACATTTAACAGGATCATAGAAAAGTCACTGAACTACAATAACAGTGTTCTTAGACTGAATGTTACTGTAGGCTTATCTAAAATTGGCAAGTCACACTCAAAACCGCCTAGCATAACTTAAGGAACATTATGTCATTAGAGATCAGCTTGAATGGGCCATATGAATAAAAACTAGCATTTCCTTGGAAGCAAGTCCTTCAAGTAGAAGCAGTATTTGCTAAAAGTAAAAGATTATCCTTGTTTTCATATGAATAATGTCGACCGTTTACTGTAAATGCTTTGCTAAACATCTTCAAGCAAATGCTTGAAGGTCGATCCCGATGTCATATGTGTTATGAATGGTCGGTGCTGGTAATCTATTTCATCTTGTGGTTTTGGTATTGTTTAGTTTGGGACGAAGCATCTTGAACTAGGGCCTTTCACTTGGCAGTTATGCTTATAATATAAGCATTGCTATTTTCAAGAGTAATGAGTTGAAGCATAACCTTCTACTTGACTTCATATTCATAAAACAAGCATTTATTAGAAGATCCTTGACTTAAAAATTATAAGCAAATACTTTTTCCTCCTTCTGCATAACAGGGTGAAATCTGATTTCTGGTGTGGGAGATGGGGTGGAGTATGACAATCAATACTGCCCAGGGAATGTTGGCATGCTTTGTTATTGAGGACAAGGATAGTCATGTTTACTCGCATCATCTTTCACCACATCACAAATTCCGTGGATGTTTATAGTACATGTAGCCTTTCCGCTACGGCCTGCGTATTCATCACCATGTGCATGGCACCCCAGTGACTGTCCCCTAGTCTGAAAGCCTGTCCGAAAATTACACTATCAATTTCATTTTTAAAATGATTCCGCTAGTCGGATTATCCGTTAGTACGAAATCAGGAAACGACCTGCTAATCCGTAATGGAAATTACACTGTCATTTGAAAAAAAAAATTGTTTTTCTAATGACTGATGATTATTTTATGGTGGGAAAGCTGGCTTAGCATAATATAACGTTACATTCATGATTACACGTTTTCGGACATGCGGGCCTTCAGACTTGCGGGCCTTCGGACATGCGGGCCTTCATACTTGCGTGCCTTCGGACATGCAGGCCTTCGGACTTGCGAGCCTTCGGACATGCGGGCCTTCATACTTGCGTGCCTTCGGACATGCGGGCCTTCAGACTTGCGGGCCTTCGGACATGCAGGCCTTCATACTTGCGTGCCTTCGGACTTGCGGGCCTTCGGACTTTTGGACCTTCGGACTAGCAGGTCTTTGGACTGGCAAACCTTCTGCTTAGTGGCTTGTAACTGGCGCCCGTGGCTTCAGAACTCTGATGTGGGTATAGTCCTATTGCAAAAGGCATCTCGTACATCATTTGCCAGGTATCAATTGCCAACTGCATCTCTTGCACCCTATTGGGGAGATGTATCCATAGTCCACTTTCTTCAGCACTAGGCGCTGGTTGATGCCATACTAAAGAATTTGAAAAAGCGTATAAAGGAAGGCGGATACAAGTTGGTTGAATTTATGCCAGAGAATATTGCGGCTATCAAAGACTGTGCAAAACCAACTCAAATATATTATAAAAAAGTTATCAAAATGCATGCAACAGGTCTGGATAAATAAAAAGACAAAAGACAAATGGGAAAGCCTATTTCAAGAGTGTATCGATTGGCCATCAATCTATTTCATTCCCAGTCCAAATTGCCGTTTTTCTAGTTAAAAATATAGCATTGTGTTTTGCCGACCAATATCCTGTTGAATAAATATGGTATTAGTGAATCCAGAATGTGCAGCTTCTGTGGCCTTACAAGGAAATGCGGGAACATGTCTTTCTTGAGTCTGGTTGCGATTGTCAAAGTGGCTGTCTGACCATGGACATGGTGAACAATTTCTCCCAACTCTCCGAGAAGTAATTCTGGGAGATCCACGTTCATCGGAACTGGTCCACTACATAAATTTGATTACAAAATAATTCTTATATCACTGTAAACTCAAACAATCGCAACCATTCTTCAGAAACTTATCATCAATGATACTGTTCATGTCAAGAGTAGAGAAGATCGACCTCAGACCCGATAAGTTTATGACCAAATGGGGGCTTCTAATAGATGCCCTGGAGAGTATAGCATGAACATACTATACATGTAGTTGCAGCCTGACACACTTTTGTCTCATTCCGTCAGCCTGGTCGCTCACTCTACCGACCAGTCCCCTGACCGTTTTGAACAACAAGATCGCCATCTATCGTTTTAACAATTTTATGAAAATGCATGCCCTCTCACTCTGTATTACAATTACATGTATATTATGTAACGTTTGTGTTTTTGGTGAATAAAATTATTAATTACAAAAAAGATTTCTCCAGTGTCATCTAAAAAATTATCAGCTAACCATTCCATAGTTGGCTTATCAAATCAATAAAATGGTCAATAAAACGATGGTTGACATGATTTTCTTACGGTGTACTCCTTCAGACTCCTCCCCCCAAGTTGCAAGACACCTGCTATTTCCAACACAGTCAGTTGGCCGCGCCCCCATTTCCGCGTAATTCTCTCTGCGCTACGACGTCACTGCATATTACGAGCTCATTATCGCGTACATTTAGGCATGAAAAATATGAAGTCGGAAATCGATCCTGAACTTGCCAAAATCTTTCTGAATGGCATGTAAACGGAACATATTATTCTAGATGAAACATTAATTAGTAGTTTCATTAAGAAAAAAGTGTAAAAAGTCCTGAGGTTTGCTGTTTACGTGACTTGGAACAGCGATCGTCGCCCGAAAATTTGCAATTTTTTCACGTAATTTTGTTGAATAAATGCACTTAACTCATCAAAAACATCGCGCGTGCTCAGAAGTAATGACTGATATTTATTGTTATATGTATCTTTGACTGAATAACACGATAGTAAAAATGATTATTTCTGTCGCACGGCTGGAAAATACGTTTAAGTTGCCTCTGATTTTTGTCAGAAAATGTTGCAGCCAGATTTAGGTTCCGACCACACCCGAAGTTGAGCCGAAGAGGCCCGAACACTAGGATCGCCACCATCGCTACAAAATGTGTTCAAGAATACTGATTATGAAAACTTGTCCAATAGCCCATCCTGCCATCCCATCCCTCCTTTCATGAGACCACCATTGCCCAAATTTAATGACAAAATGATGCAAAGAAGAAACTTAACATTAAAGATAACTAATCCTCTCTTCTGCATCTTGAAACTCTTCAATAGTGAAACGCTAACATTGAAACAAGAACACCAATAACAAACAGACAGTCAATTGTTGAAGGGTGTAAAACACAATGCCAAATTCAAATTCTTGCAAGTGGTGCTGTTGAACTTTTCAAGTGGAAGGAATCAAACTTATTTTCATTCGCGACGTTATTTGCTAATGATTGTTAACACCATTCAACAGCTTGACATGTTCATCAAACCCGATTGACTGGAGAAGTGAAAGTATTAGCTGAAAGATAAAGCAGATTTTTCCTGAATGAAAACAGCATGGATGTACAATTACAACAGACAAATTGATGACAAACTTCAAGTTAAACCAATCACAATCTTGCAGGAAGATGTCCTGTAATAGGTTAAGTTTACACCTTTAACACTGGCATTGGTCATGCTGCTCAAATTACATACTTTATCAGCTTTTTGATATTATCTTTTACCGATACAGCAACTCTAAAAATGAGATGATGGCAAGTTCTGTGCGCGATGTCTGGCACAAAATAACTCTTGTGGGGGTACTGATGAGGCTATTCCCGGCTTTATAAGCATCATTGATGGCTTGGAAGCCCGTTCAGACCCAGGCCAGGGTCAGGGAAATTAAACTATCCATCCAAAGGTCGTCCAAAATTACCAGACAATGCCTATTATTGAGCCATGTCACCTAGTAGGCCCTGGTGTTTTGGACCGTGAAGATCCACATTGTAATGTGTATATGATTTCTTTTCCTGAACTATGGCAGCCTTTTACAGGCAAATCTTGCAAAAAAGTGCCTAAACATAGGCAACTAAAATTACCAAACAAACAAAAGATATATCATTATGAGAAAGTCTATTTTCACAGAAGATATACAGAGAAATTTCTGAAGAATCAGCCGGATTGCCCAACAGTAGTAGTAGACATCTCAGTCACCTGGATCTTTTTGGAAGTGAAGCATCATGGCTCATGCTTTACTGTTTGAGCACATCCACACAAATCGATAGTATTCCTGGTCAATATCAATGACGATATGGTGGAACACATGACATACCTCCAGTCTCATAACATAACATAACACTCACTCAGTCACTGTCGCTCTGACATTTCTGATGACTATTCTACCAGTAGCTTTATCAAAAGGCTCAAAATCATCTGGTCATTTGGCCACAAGTTGTAGAAATTATAGTCAGACTAAGCATATTCATCAACAGAACTCAAACAGGCTACCATCATGCCATTCTCACTTTTAACCACAATTTTTTGGAGACACGCTGTGCATTAAAATATTTTACAATATCGCGTCGTGCACGCAATTGCCGCGAAAAACGGCTTGATTAACATCACGTGATCCAAAACGTCATAAATATTAATGAGATTTCTTCGAAAAATCACCAAATTAAGTGCCAAAAAAGAAATATTTAGGAAACCGGGTGCTCAAATGTTTTAAAAGACATGAATTCATTTAGGATTGGTCAACCACTTCGCAAAAAAATCAATTTACCAAATATCGTCGCAAAGTGGGAAAATATCTTTGAGTGAGGTATGTTCAGCGAAGATTGTGAAAATATCATCTTTCGAAAAATTGATCAAACTCGGTTGATTTTGCTTGGAATTTGATGAAATAAACACCAATTTTTTCTTTCAATAACTAACAATTTCGCCATCTTTGATCAATCGCTCTCCCCGAACAGTCGTGCATGCTACAGAGGTTTTAGTCTCTGCCACAAATATGGCGCGAGTTAGTACCAAATTTTTACCGATAGGCGACAGTAGCAGCGCAACGCAGAGAGAAACGCTTTTTGAGCGCTGCGAATGGGGGCGCGGCCAACTGACTGAACACATCTGACCAGTTAAAGTTTCAAGTTTGGTCTAAAGCTACCTTGAAAATTCTAAGGATTTACTTCTTAGCATATGCTTTATACTCTTGTTTATAAATATAGAATGATTTCAAGCTTTTGCTACTATACTAAAAAGCAAACACTTTTGCTTGTAATGTAGCATATGCTTAAAAGTATGAGCTCAGCCTTGTGGGCTAGTAAATGATTAAAAATCAATGTGAAAGCAAGTGCTAGATTTTTAAGAATATCAGCCCTTGTCTGGCCATGTTTTTTGCACTTTAAAGTAACAGTTACTTTCTTAGACTTGTTATTCTTACATTTTGATGACAATCGCAGCGCACTGTCTGAGAAGCAATTTCCCACATTAAACACCCCTCGTCATTTCTCTGTGTTGTGCTCTACACTCTAAAGCTTTTGTATTTGCTTAACAATTTGGGCAATTGGGAGCCAATTTTAGTGGTATGAAATGCCAAAAAAAACATCTCATGGGTGATTTATTCCACATCAATTCAAATCTGGCCAAAAAAATGTAAAAGATAAGCACAACAGCTATTTCATTTGTTACAAAGCTGCTTGCACACTTTTGGATTGATTAGTCTTTCTAACTTCTGTTCCTCATTGCAATAGGCGCACTACAGTAGGAAGCCTGTTGAATATTTTAACACACACAGCAATTCTGCTCCATTCCTCATGTTCGAAAACGGCTTGCTATTGATTCTTCAATGGTTTAGTTTGTGAGTGGTCTAGTTGGAGAAATGCATTAACAATTTACATGCTTCAATATGAATGTAGTTCACTCCAGAGCTAGGACTAAAAATACCCCTGGTCTGCCAGTCTATCAGAACCTTTCAAAATATCATGCACTAAAAAGTGTAGTTAACAGGGATTTGACGGAGGATTTCAGCTTTTATATCCTCTGGGATTGTCTTGTAAAGTGTGAAATTACTTTTTTGCAAGTAAGGACAGTTCTACATGTTCAGGGCAACATTTTCACTAAAAGGGTTTAAACGGCTTCAAGATCAGGGCTAAGTTTTATGTCTGTGGATTTAAGAATTTGGTGTCCACCACCAGGCTCAATTCAAGTCGTAAGGCCAAAATTACCCTCAGCAAAGCTAGATGCGACCTCATCATTCTTCTTGTAATGTTATTTAAGTTAAAAAATCAACGATATAGTATTAATTTTCACTCAGAACTTTCTCCTGGTATTGTCTTGCCAAGAGAAATGATTTTCACAGCTTGAGGTATTTCAACCCTAAAATGTGTTCTTCTTTTCATGAACAGCTGCTGATGCAAGAGAGAGACAACACTGGGTCAATCGATTACGAGCGACCGCTGAGTTCCATACAGACACCATATCCTTGGTAAGTGTTCAAGCTTTTTACTCTCGGGATTCTGTACCAACACCATATCCTTGGTGAGTGTTCAAGCTTTTACTCTCAGGATTCCGTGCAGACACCATATCCTTGGTGAGTTCAAGCTTTTACTCTCAGGATTCTGTACCAACACCATATCCTTGGTGAGTGTTCAAGCTTTTACTCTCAGGATTCTGTACCAACACCATATCCTTGGTGAGTGTTCAAGCTATTACTCTCAGGATTCTGTGCAGACAGAATATCCTTGGTGATTGTTCAAGCTTTTACTCTCAGGATTCTGTGCAGACACCATATCCTTGGTGAGTGTTCAAGCTTTTACTCTCAGGATTCTGTGCAGACAGAATACCTTGGTGATTGTTCAAGCTTTTACTCTCAGGATTCCGTGCAGACACCATATCCTTGGTGAGTGTTCAAGCTTTTACTCTCAGGATTCTGTGCAGACACCATATCCTTGGTGAGTGTTCAAGCTTTTACTCTCAGGATTCTGTGCATGACACCATATCCTTGGTGAGTGTTCAAGCTTTTACTCTCAGGATTCTGTGCAGACACCATATCCTTGGTGAGTGTTCAAGCTTTTACTCTCAGGATTCTGTGCAGACACCATATCCTTGGTGAGTGTTCAAGCTTTTACTCTCAGGATTCTGTGCAGACACCATATCCTTGGTGAGTTTTCAAGCTTTTGCTCTCAGGATTCTGTGCAGGCAGAATATCCTTGGTGATTGTTCAAGCTTTTACTCTCAGGATTCTGTGCATGACACCATATCCTTGGTGAGTGTTCAAGCTTTTACTCTCAGGATTCTGTACCAACACCATATCCTTGTGAGTGTTCAAGCTTTTACTCTCCAGATTCTGTGCAGACACCATATCCTTGGTGAGTGTTCAAGCTTTTACTCTCAGGATTCTGTGCATGACACCATATCCTTGGTGAGTGTTCAAGCTTTTACTCTCCAGATTCTGTGCAGACACCATATTCTTGGTGAGTGTTCAAGCTTTTACCCTCAGGATTCTGTGCAGACACCATATTCGTGGTGAATGTTCAAGCTTTTACCCTCAGGATTCTGTTTAGACACCATATTCGTGGTGAGTGTTCGAGCTTTTACCCTCAGGATTCTGTTCAGACACCATATTCGTGGTGAGTGTTCGAGCTTTTACCCTCAGGATTCTGTTCAGACACCATATTCGTGGTGAGTGTTCAAGCTTTTACCCTCAGGATTCTGTTCAGACACCATATTCGTGGTGAGTGTTCGAGCTTTTACCCTCAGGATTCTGTTCAGACACCATATTCGTGGTGAATGTTCAAGCTTTTACCCTCAGGATTCTGTTCAGACACCATATTCGTGGTGAGTGTTCGAGCTTTTACCCTCAGGATTCTGTTCAGACACCATATTCGTGGTGAGTGTTTGAGCTTTTGCCCTCAGGATTCTGTTCAGACACCATATTCGTGGTGAGTGTTCAAGCTTTTACCCTCAGGATTCTGTTCAGACACCATATTCGTGGTGAGTGTTCGAGCTTTTAGCCTCAGGATTCTGTTCAGACACCATATTCGTGGTGAGTGTTCGAGCTTTTACCCTCAGGATTTCTGTTGAGACACCATATTCGTCGTGAGTGTTCAAGCTTTTACTCGATTCTGTGCAGACACCGTATCCGTGGTAAATGTTCAAGCTTTGACACTCAGTTTATGCAGACACTGTATAGTCTTTGGTGAGTTTTGAGCTGTGACCCTCAATAGTTCCATACAGACATGATTTTGTCATTTGGCGGTGTTCAATATTTACAGTCAGTTTTATACTGACCTATTATTAGACAGCCCCAGCAAACGAGTGATTCAACTCACCAGTGATTATAATCACTAAAATGGTAGACACAAGGATCTCATGTCGGCGGGTAAAATCGGTTATCACTTGGTCTGATATCGACTCACAGGTTGTTTCGACCTGCGATGACCACAGCAAACAAGCAATTATCGTCACATGAAATTTACACCGCAGGTCAGCATGATTTAAATCGCTCATCAGCTTGACATTTTACTTCCAGAGTTCCATACAGGTCACATCAGTGGTAAACTCTCTAGAGCTCAATGAAGACAGCATTATGTTGTTGGTGAGCGTTGAACCTTTACTAGACAATCTATCATTATTGGTATCATGGGACTAATGGAAAGTAGTGTCAATGGTAAAACATAACGAGTACATGTACACACGTGATGGAATTAAAATGATACACCTCCCTGCTGCCTCTTCCATGAAGAAGTGAATAAGAGGATTAATTTGTATATCATCTGTCTAAATATACTCTAAATGTCGTATTCTCATCTAAATTGAGATACATTCTTTGGTCTGATACTTGACGGGATACCGAAAAGATTGCATCACCTAATTTTCATCATAGTTATGCAGCAGTCAATGTTGACCCTGAATCCCCTCGCCCAAAATGGAAATGTCTGATTCGGTTTGTTTGTGTAGACAATGATATGGAGCGAGGTGAGTTTTGGCCCTTGGAACAGTTTTAATGGGCTCAAAACAAGAATAAATAATAATAATAATAAAATGATAATAACAAGTGCTTATATAGTGCACTACGTTTCATTGAAACCTTAGTGCGCTTTACAATGTAAAAAATTATTGATTTTGAAACATTTTAAAAACAACATTTAAAAGGATTTAAAAAGGTGGGTGTTATTCACCTTAGTAATATTAAACAGGGTTACGTACAGCACAATCAAAAATATTTTTAGGAAATCATGACATTTACAGCATTTGGTTGGAGCATTCTTGCTGCATACATTTGCACACATGCAATACACAAGCAATGGAAGCCAATACTGGCAGAGATAATTTGCTTGTCTGTTTTGGAGAATGTCATACCTACTGACACGTGATAAAGTTTAAAATCATCATAAATTAAGCTATAAACGTGCAAACTTCTTGAATATTCTTCCCCGATATTCACTTGAACTACATATACAACTCTACAGAGTGGATTTCTTCTTGTCTGCTGCATCATTATACACATTGCGACGAACCAAACTACCAGTCTCCTGACAGAATGCCTTGTGTTTTGTCATTGCCGCAATTGCTGCAAACATCGTAGCCAACCACTAACATCTAGGAGTGTCCCGTAGCAAAGCAATTGAAATTGTTTTTTCCAGTTTCAACAACGACAAATTCAACTGGCCCTCAACTGGTTCACACCCGTCATCTAAGTTGATTCTTCTGAATTCCTTTCTGCGTTAGGAAGCAGAAATGTCAGCACCAGCCAATCCAAGTGGCTTTGTTTCAAATACTGCCCCTCAGAATGTGGTTTCCTGCCGTTGGAAACTCACACGAGACACCATTGAAAAATCAATAAAACATCGGGCCGCTCCATATGAATGATTGTGCCATTGCTGTGTGATGTGGAGTTGGCAGTACTCCCCAAAGACCCATGGTTGAGGAGTTATTATCATATTATTGCGAATATTTTATGAACTGAAGCGCCTGCTGAGTTGTCTATAGTCAGGAGTTAGGTAGGGTGCGCTGCGTGGCAATGTGGTCAAAATGATCAGCTTTGATGCTACTGATCTGAATAAAGCAACCTTCTCAGTCCTGCTGGATAGTTAGCCTACCTTGTGGGCAATAAGTGTCATTGAGCAGCCATCCTCATGATCAGTTAACACGGCATGTTTCGTGAGCCCTGGAACTATGGAATTGAAACTTTGTACATATGTATAACACAAGCAATGACTAGGTAAGATCTCCTTTAAGACCGAATTTCAGTGCAGTATGATTCTTGGTCTGGCCACCAGGGGCCAAAAATAAAAAAAAAATAAAAAAAATACTACATGTAGCTCATTAGCAAATGGCCAAAATCTCACCAAATGTTGATGGTCTGTATCAAAATCAGATCGTCGTTGTTCATATTTCGTGACTGCTGAGGCTATGGACTTGAAACTTTGTATATTTTATTTTACTACTAAGTATAATCCCGTTTGGCCACCTAGGGACAAAATGTAGAAACACAAAAAATGCTCTTTATAGCATATTCCCTAGTGGTCGGAATCTTACCAGATATTTACAGTATGTGTATCTAGTGAGGCCAGTACAAGATATTTTTGCGAGTTTTTGATTTGACCTACATTGCAAGGTTGCAGAGGAAAGTTCATTGTTGTTATCTAACACCCATTAGAAGGGCAGGTTTTGTGACTTGACTTTGAATTGACCGTGACAATATTTTTGCAATATCAGGTGAGAACAAGTCCAAAAATTAGAATGTAGAAGGTCATGTCCCCTTTAAACTTCAGTGAGTGATTGTGAATTCACCAAAACACATTTGCAGTTTCAACTACTGTCCCTGTCATCAAGAGTGTGAGAGGAATCTTCATTCATCATATTTTTCTTCTCCCTGCAGAACTTGCCTCCTGTTCAAAAACTCGATTCCAAGCCTAACAGTCAATTCCATGAGAACCACACCACCCGTGTGGCGAGGCCTCCAGAATTTCTTCCCCCAACAACAGTGACAAGGTGGGTTTGAATCCTCTACTTATACTTGGTTTCATTTGGCATAATTTTGCAGATATTGTAAACCGTTTAATTTTCTCAGAATAGTTTCAACTGTCATGCTTTACCCATTGATTAACTCTTTCCCTGCCTTGGCTATTTTTAATGAATATCCCCCAGTTTGTTATATTTTCCTTGTCTCGGCTTACTCTTTCACCAACATATCAGTTGTACTGCTTTTTAGCTCACCTCTTAGCAGAGGTGAGCTTATCCCATACCGTGGCGTCCGTCGTCCGTCGTCGTCGTCGTCGTCGTCCGTCGTCGTCCGTCGTCCGTTAGCAGGGCACGTTTCGTAACTGTTAGAGCTATTGAGTTGAAACTTGGTACACATGTACCCTTATGTAATGACACCTTGGAGACCAAGTTTCGGTCTGATTCGTTTCATGGTTTGGCCACCAGGGGGCCAAACGTTAAAAGTGAAAATATGCAATATCTCCCTTAATAGTAGTCGGGAAGTTTTGAAAAAAATATGGTAGGTACTTCTAGCAAAGGTGCATCATATATCCTCCGGGTTTTTGATTTGACCTCCTTTTCAAGGTCACAGAGGTCAAATGGTGTAAATTGGCCGTTCGGATGTAACGATGGCACATTTCTAAACTGCAATGACTATTGATACCAAATTTGGTACACATTTACCCCTTAGTCAGGTGATCTCAGGCACCGAAGTTTGATCCAATATGATTTACCACTTGACCACCAGGGGGCAAAATCCAAAAACCTTAAAAATGTGATTATTCCTTAACTTCTTGCCCGATTGCCACCAATTTGATATCATGGGTACATCTAACCACCATACAGTATATGTCACACAGGTTTTCAATTTGACCTTCTTGTCAAGGTCACAGAGGTCAAATGACGTAAATTCGCCGTCAGGCCGTAACTATGGCACGTTTCTTAACTGCAATGACTATTGATCACAAATTAAGTACACATGTACCCCTTGGTCAGGTGATCTCAGGTACCGAAGTTTGGTGCGATCTGATTTGCCGTTTGGCCTCCAGGGAGGGGGCCAAATCCTAAATTCATCAAAATGCCATTATTCCTAGTAATGACTTGCCCGATTGGCACCAATTTTATATCATAGGTACATCTAATTCTAACAACCATTCAATGTGTCACCCGGGTCTTCTTTGATTTGACCTACTTTTCAAGGTCACAGAGGTCGAATGTACTGTAAATTGGCCATTTTGGGGAAATTGTAATTGCTTGGACCTACATCAAACCTAACACTACATGACACAATACCATGCTCTTTATCCATCTTTCCTCCACATGAGGTGAGCACCGTTGCAGAGGGGTACTTTGCAGGTTTTGCTTATTCAGCAGTTTTGTCCCGCTATTTTCACTTGATGACGTCACGAATTGCATGCATGAAATGAGCAGACGATCGTCTGCATGGAAGCCTAACACATCAAACCATTTCCTGGTACAGTACCGAGATGACATCTGGTGTTATGACGGAGAACTAACCGTTTCCTTCCAGAACGAGTTTGGCAGGAAACGGATGGGAAGTTGCGAACGTTCTAGAACGAGTTTGGCAGGAAATGAGTTAACAGCAAATGCATTATTCATTCTTATACCAGTTGTAAATGAATAAATTTGCCAATTTTTAGCTTCAGGAACACTATATGGTTTACAGCACTGTGGGGATTCTCCTTTGAATTCGATGAGTTTTGTTGCAAAACAAGACTTATCCGTTTTGTCCTCCAAAATGCTGGATATGGCATTTATCCCTCTTTGCAATAAAATTCTTCATTTGTGACCCGTCACAACAAAACCAGGCACATGTCGCGAAGAAGAGGAGCCTCAATGACACCATGAGATTATGGAAGAAATTGATGTGCTCACATTTCACAAAGGGCAGACAACAGAGAAATGAACAAACAGTCCGTCTCAACCAGCCAAGCTCAGAGCAACATGCGCCTGCTTTTACTGTGACGGGTCACATTTGGTTTATTGAAAAACTCTGTCCATGCTGTCTCAGGCAACTCCATTGACTTCGGGAAGTGATGGCCACCCTGACTTGTTTTATCTTGTCCCATTCTAACCTTATATACAGAGTAAACTGAAATCCCATGTGTTTGCAACTGTCAATTTGTATCTTGTAACCCCCCTCCTCCAGGTTTAGACGCATTTACAACTTTACGCATATGCTGATAATGCCACAACGGATGAGCAAAGTTCTTGGTAGGATCAGCACTACATTGCTTCACTATCACACCATTACTCTTTGAGTTCAATAGGCTGCCTGAAGCATTTTCAAGTGAGAAATAAGTAACCCTTAGCCTTGGCTAAGTTATACTGCCGAATCTTACCTATACTTGAGGAGGGGAAATCCGAGATACAAATTGATAGTTGCATCATTTTACTATTTTTTGTGTGTGAAGTCTTCCTTATCCCCGCCAGGTTGTGTGTTGTGTCCTTTTCATTTAATTCTGCATCTATCCCCTTGTCTCAATTCCAGGAGTGTGGCTGGTGACGAACCAGATGAAAGGTTTGACGAGTTCTAATAATCCAAATGCTTTAAAGAGTGTCTTAAAAATATCATTTACACCATAGTTTGTCTTTAATTGAACATCCAGTGATAATCATCCATGGGTAATAATCAAAAGATATGTGTTAATATCAATTATCAAAAGCGGAAATTTTGGCTAAAGTTTCTTGCAATGAAGACTAGCTTTGATAGGATTTTGTCAGACGTAGCAGAACTCGTGGAATTTATCACAAATCCTATTGCTTTGTTTGCATTGCTTTTGAAACGAAACGATTCATCACACTTATAAAAAATGTTATTCCTCATTAAAACTACATGTAGCAAAAGTGTTTTTTCAACACCCTGCGGTGCACCTTTACTGGGTTTATGAATAAGTCTGCTCCATATGCATTACCTTTGTATATGTCGTCTTATATTCTGAACATTTTCCACCTTATTGAATCAGGTAGTAGGGTCTTCACACATATAATTTTCATGGTGCTATCTTTTATGAGGAGGAAATGGGATGCCATCTTTCATTTGGTAAAAGAGTTTTTGTTTCGGTCGCTTCAGGGAAGGTCTCGCATGTCTTACTCCATTCTGCGAGAAGAGGAGTCAATAATCACCCTAAGAAACCTTAATAGAATTCTATTGATTTGTTCTTGCCTTCTGCTCTCAAGCATGGGAATGCCGATATCAGCACCTGCGCCCTGCTTTCAAGGCTGGATTACTGCATTACAATGGCGTTTTTGTTTGAAATGTTAACCAATTCAAGCAATCATCAAGCAGACTATCAGGGTCCGGTTGTTAGAAAGCATGTTAGCTCATAACATCATGCTGACATGTTGATAGATGCATTGACTACATAAAGCAACATCAGCTAACATGCTTTCTAACAACTGGGCCCTGTATGTAGTATATGTGAAACTATTTAACCTTTTTCATGCAGAGTTATCTTTGTGTTTCTGAAAAATGAACAATTTTAAAGAAAATGTTCTCAAATGACGAGACTAGCTAGCGAAAAACCCATAAAAAAGTATACTGCCAATGTGTTGATGCAGTGGTGCCACCTATACTTTCAGACTGTGCTTGTCCTCAGTTGGTAAACGTGACTGTTGTTTGAACCGCAGGATGGGAGAAATATTGTTGAGCAAATAACATTTGCCAGCCACACTGAAAGGATATTTGGCCTCTGACAGACAGAGTGGATCCTGAACCTCTCTTTGGCCTAAATAACATGAACCAAACCACTGTGGTCAAAGTAGAAATTCAGGTAGAAAAGGGACAACCGTAAGGACTAATGTAAACTCAGGATTTGATTTATTGTCCCTTTGCACCAGATTTCACAAACTCAAACCAACAATATCTGAAGGAGATAGCGAGCTCACCGGGATTCTCACTTGGCTACTTGGGTTTCGTTCATACACCTGTAGTGATAATCATATACCCAAAGTGAATTGATCCGGCAGACAAGACCAGGAAAGCCTCGCCAAAATCCATTCAAATCCATCCAAATTAGGGATAGTGCACCAGGGACCGGTTTTTGGAAGACGACACAAACCCCACTGCTGTTCATAAGCCATAACTTTGCCAAGGTTATTATGAGAGAAATGTGCGAAATATGCATGAAACAGTTATCAAGAGTGTGCAATACAAACATTCAATAAAAATATCTGTATTGCGCGAGAATGCTCGATGTTATTTCTCGTGCACCCCAGACTCTGACTGTTGAAGAACAGCCCACTTTTACGTCATATTTTTATTGTCATCCTTTTTAACCCTTTGGGTCCGGCCGCTTATGTAACCCCTGTGCCGAGGCTTTTTAAGGAAATTTAATTTTTAAAAAGTTTTTATACAAGTATGGCAAACATGTTGAAAATAGGCCCTATAAACCATGCATATTGGCCTTTGGCTAGTGCTGCTTGATGCTGTAGGCCCTGAAAGTAAAACAGCATGATTAAAAACAGATCCTTAGTCGACCCCCTTTTAAGGGCGCTTCCCTCATGTTTTTAGATTAAAGAGTTGAGAAAGGAAGAATATTCCTCTCCTTCCACAATACCCTCATCACATTCAAGCTCCTACCCCTGACCACCCCCAGACCCTGTGGGTACCTCCTTAGAGACACCCCACGGGACATCCCTTCCCCCCTCACCCTCAAACCTGGTATTATATCATGCCTATGTGGAAAATCACAGGTGCTAGAACACCCAGGTAAACATTTTTCACTTTTCGAATTTGGCGCCTGTGATCATGTGACACAATAAGAAATACAGAATTCCAGTCATCCACACAAAAAGTCATCCCAGTGCTGCCATTTGACAATTTTTACTTCAACTATATTTTAGAATGACCCATGTGCCATACGAACGTACGTGGAACATCCAAATCAATGGGAATAAAATAAACCTTGGTACACTACATGCATGAAATACGTCTATAAGGCACCCAAAGGGTTAACGTTATTATGTTGGAATTCAGCCACAACGATGTCCCAAGTTCGTGATGTCATTACTCATGCTTTGCGTCTTCCTCGACGTTTTCACATCTTGAGGGATTTGGTGAAAAATGACAAACTTGCCTTTTTATCTTCATTTTCTGGATACTCAGATCAGTCACTCGTGCAGTTTTCTTATTGGATCTGGATTGACATCTGCAATGTCTGATGTTAGTAAGTTGTACCTAGAGAAGTCTCTCCCTTGAGCTGACAATGTGCAGGCTTAGCTATTGATTGAGAGCAAAAGTCGCTACTCATGCCAAAAAGATCTCAAAAATTGTTTTAAAGCACCAAGTGCTACCTGATATGTTCCCTTGTGCTGAACTTTCGCTCAGTGTCGAATTTTAAAAAGTATGTGGGTTTTTTTCATTGCAGATCCCATCATAAATCAGTGGTGCCAACGTCACAGGACTCGTTCAAGAATGTGAAGGATATCTTATCTCAAGTCCATGAACAGAGCCATCAGCTTATACAGAGACTTGACGTAAGTTCATATGGATTTGATCTGGGCCTAATAAGGTAATGTGGGGGAAGCCATCTTGAAGCTTAAAGGGTTAAATGCACACAGTTCTGATGGTTACGCAGTGGATACCAATGTTACCAATTCTGTTGGTCTAATTTTAATGAAGCTGGTACAAAGGATCCAAAATGATTCATCAGCTTGGTGTTTTAGATTGATAAAAGTTCTTTTATCACAAGCAGAAGTATTTACCTTGTAAATATTTCATCCTTACACTAAGGACTTCTTCAGTACACTGACTGACAAAGGTAGCTCTGCTCTATAAAGGAACAACAAAGTGCAGTATTGGCTATCAATCGTAAATTTTGTGCAATTCCCGTGTGGAAGTAGAGTTCCCAAAAATGGACAGATGTGCGCACTGAATGGCATCGGCCTAACAGAAGATTACATGAGTCAGTATGTACAAATTTTCCCAGCATCATTTCACAAACTGTGGTGAATCTTGCCAAATTTTCAGGGGGTCTACTTTGGGCTGCTTGCCTGATGTCCTCATTGACAGTTTCCTCCTCGCGATATATACAAAGTAAAACCTCCCTTGGCAGACACTAGTTTTGGTCCCAAATTGGGTATTTCCATTCAATTTGACCTCTCTTATCAGGACACCTCTCTATCAAGGATAGCACTTGTCAGTCCCGAGGGTGTCCTAAATAGAGAGAGGTTCTACTGTACATGATTTATGGTTATTCTCTTGTGTTTTTCTTGCAGGACCTTCCATCACAGGGGCAGTTTCTGAACTCCTTGGACAAGGAGATACTACTACTCAAGGCCACATCGCAGGCAACGATGTCATGTCTTGAAGAATGTCTTTCAATACTTCAGCAACAGCAGGTAGGCTACTCCAGAAAAAAGACATATTGTCAGAAATTAAGTTGACATAGAGAGTGAATGGGAAGGCATGTCTATTGATGGTGTTGGAGGTGGCGTCTTCTTTGGCAGCCTATGAGCTGCTGTAGGGGGCCCCGTTAAGGCCCTCCTCCTTTGATACCAGCAGCCCAGTTAGAATCAAATATCTGGTTGTTCCTATTCTTCCTTTCAGAAGTATAAATGTTGTATGCGCAAGCATACTTCACTCTGGGACTTCCTAGACATTATTTGGTTCACCACAGAGCCGTTCTCAATGATGACGTTATGCTATGCATTCTGTAATGAATTGCATTACTGCATAACCTAATGATAAGACCAGTATTCTGTTCATTGTTGCATGACGAAATATCAGGACATCACAGGAAATTGTTTAATAAAATATGAATATCTTTGCAGGCTGTCGCTACCCAAGGCCCACTGGGGTTGCCGTCAGGGGCAACCATTGAATGGATCAAACCAAAAACACCAAATCGCCCATCATCACCTCTTCATCACATTCGAAAAACTAGTCATACCAGCTCAATGTCATCGCTTGGGAGCAGTGTCGCAAGTGTCGACTTGAAGCCTGAATTAGGTGAGCATGTCATTCCAACGGCTAGTAATAGGTGTCGCTAGTGTTCTGTGTTATTCTACCTCTTTATTTGTGTAATGAGTGATTATGTATCATACATGGAAGTTAGAATTGGAAAATTACGAATGATCAATTTTTTGTTGGAATTTTGATAAAACTTGACATTTTGATAAAAGTGCTTCTACATGTTCATCGTGCTTTTCCCAGAAATACTTGCTCACTCCTTCTTGTGTTTGCCAGGGGTAGGGTTGTGTTAACAATCAGCCAGAGAGTGCCTTACAAGATACAGTTGCATCCAATGAGTTCTATGACTATGCCTTCTTATGGCGCATGCTATTCAAGGGGTCAACTACATGTACATTGTATAATTATGAACATTTTCAAAAGCATCCAAAATATGCATTGTACACCTTTTGCCCTTCCCCTGAAAATTACTTTGAAAAATGTCGATTTTTTAGGACAATATGATGGTATTCATTGAGAATAATTAGTTTATTGTGAACCGCATATGGACAAGTAAATTGCCAGGAGTCAGTCACCTCTCTTGGAATTTTCCGAGCTTAAAAGCAACCCAGGGTGTGGGTTTGGAAACAACCGGTAGTAAATGTTCAACAATAAAACTAAGGATTCCAGAAACTGCCAAATATTCATCAACATTTACTGAAAATTCAAAAATCCACATGTATGTACATGTAGGTCATTAACCTAAGTGTACATTTTAAATGTATTTGAAAATGTTGGAATCATTAATGACCCCTAAACACTCATCCACAAGTACTGAGTCTATGGTCACAATCTCTCTTTGCTTCATCCATGTACTTCATAAGTTGCTTTATTTGTTGTTGTGGGCCATTTGACAGTGATCTGTCTTCGCTGTGAAATGGCTCTTAGATATATTGGGTTGGTCCAAGTGCAACCTCTTTTAAAATTGCTCATATCTCACATATCTCACTAGTGTGTGAAAATAAATCAACCTAAACAGGGCTGTTCACCGGAGGGACTTTTCCTGATTTGTGATGTATGGGAAAACTCTCTATCTATGATCTTGGAACATACATAATTGAAAAGGTGCTCTTATCACAAGCAGTGTTCGAAAATATATCTGTCCATTTTCATATCAACATTACGAGGCTTTTTCAGTGAGGGATATTCTCCAGGTTTTGGTGAGAATGTGGTTTATCCTGTTCACCAGCAATGACTAGGGGGGGGGGTTATCATCTTTTACCGGACTGTTTTTTGCTGGCAATCACGGAAGATATTGGCCAAAAAAATTCTAGTTATAACTCAATTGAGAAGTACACCAATTGTTACAGTTCCAATTTCACGGATCCACAAAATTGAATTGCTGCAAATATTTCTGGGTCTTCAGTATGATATCCATTGCAGTGTACATAAATGTACAGATGGGTGCAGTAAACTCTGGGTGACATGGACAATATTCTATTTGTTTAGTCAAAGTGAATCATGAAGAGGAGGTTGAAGACACATCTGAGTACACAGATACGGACCTAGGGGGCGTCGAGGAACATAAGAGTGTCATCCTGCACTTGTTGTCACAGCTCAAGCTTGGCATGGACTTAACCAAGGTAACTACATTGTACAATACACTACATCTCAAAGCATACACATGGGTATTTCTGGAATGGCTAGTGTTATAGACAACGTGTGGTCAGGTCAATATTTATTGATCATGCCAGCTTTACCAGCGGAAAAAATACAATTTGAAATAGTTCAGTCTGATGGCTATAGTAGTTAGTCAGTTGGGTTGGTTTGAAATCTAAAATAAACTCGCTGACACTGGAGAAAGTGCTGCATCAGATATTGGCACTACAGGCAGCGGGGCATGGTGGCCATTCGGGGTATTGCACGTCCTCCAACTCTGAACTAGTTTTGACAGGTAGCCCGTGGTATCCTGACTTGGGTTTGAATTCATTTACGCAAGCTCCAAAATTAAGTTGCGAACACTGGAATAAGTCTGGCATCAGATATCGGTATTGAGGCACTACAGACAGTGGCGCATGGTGGCCATCCAAGGTATTATCCTCTGACACGGTAAATCCACTGGCCTGTGTGCCCCTTTAAGGAGTTTTGGAGATTCTTTCTAAATCACTTTCAACTTTGCCATTTCAGGTTGTGCTTCCAACGTTTATATTGGAAAAACGCTCACTTCTGGAAATGTTTGCAGACTGTATGGCACATCCAGATACATTCTTAAAGTAAGAACTTATTGGTGCTTTACTGGAAAATTAGTGGCATTTGTTTATGAAGCTGTGAGTTGAGCGAACTCGGGGGTGTCAAACGTAATTTCTGAAAAAAACACAGGGTTTTAAAATCTTGGTAATAGCATGATTAGTGTCAGGAAGTGGAGATTGGGTTTAAATATGCCATCACTTCAATCTAAATTACACACTCACAACACACTTAAGCCTTCTTGACTCGGTTTGAGTGTACAGGCATGGAAGGTCTACCCAAGATTTGTGTGCGCAGAAAAAATATTTGATGAATATTGTTTTGCCTCTTTGTTAAGATGTAAGCGTTCTTTTGAAAGGGACAGAAAAGGTTTGACTCTGCGCAAGTAGACCGTGGAGAAGGCTGCAATATAAACCTCAAGATTATATCTGTCGGGTGTAGAAGTTTTCCTAGGAATTGCAAGCTAATTTTTTGTTCTGAAATACCGAATTCATGTTGTCCGTCCATAGAATCATTTTTAGCACATATCATACATGTACTACGTTATGCCCATGTATGGTCATGGAAGCACGTTATTTTTGATGTTTTATTTTACATCGCATGAGATTTCCCTATATGTTGTTTGTTCTTGTCTCCTCAATGTTAGAGCATGGTATTGTGTCTCTATTAAATGGTGTGATTGTTCTAAATAGAAATGATATATATTTTGAAGTTCAATGATGGTGGCTAGAAAATTCTAGACTGCAGATTGACTAAAGCAGGCAGCAATGAGGCAGATCTTGACGTCAGCTCAGACATATCTAGCGTATCTGTCGGGTAGCTTTCACGCATGGCATATATCGTCCAATTAGCAGAGAACACTTCGTTTATTGGGGCTGTTTAACTGAAACTTTGTGTGACAGGCATATGTGACCCGTCACCAGGCACATGTCGCACAGAAGATGAGCCTAAATGACAGCAGGAGATAGTGGAAGAAAATGATCTGCTCATATTTCACAAAAGGCGGGCAACAGAGAAATGAAGAAACAGTCCGTCTCAACCTGCCAAGCTCAGTGCGACATGCACCTGCTTTTGCTGTGACGGGTCACATATTTGTTGTTTTTTTTTGTCATCAGAATTATTTGGATAACTTGGCCCATTTTGAATTTAAAACTTATAAGTGTGCTGACTATAAAGTGGAACCTCTTTAGTGAGGACATTCTTGGGACTGACAAGAGAGATGTGTCCTCATTAGAGAGGTCGAATTAAATGGAAACAACCAATTTAGGGCCAAAACTAATGTCTTTAATAGAGAGGAAGTTTGTTATATGAGACTTACAAAGTGCAAAATCTAACTGATTTCCGTAGCTCAAAGTGCTTCACGGTATTACCTCTAGCTATTGAACTGTATTTTCATCATTCAAGTTCAAATCTCGGGTAGTATCACGGGTTTGAGCTGCATCTAGTTACAGCGCTCAGGACTAGCATGCATATTTTGCCATCTCTGCCACCTAGGCCTGTGTCCCTATTTACTCATGGATAGAGAGAAGCAAGTCTGGTCAAGAGTCTTGCTCAAGGACAGACACAGAGATCAAACAGTGGTGGTTTTTCTGAGAGGGCTATCCACAAATTTCTGATTGGGTCCCTGAAGCCCTTCAAGGGAAAATATAGGCAGCAGCTAGGCAGAGAAGATAAAGTTACACAAAGTTGCCAATAGGGGTCTGTCACATCTCACAGTAAGCCGAAATGATTCACTCTTGTACGAGGAATATATTTAGTGGGGAATCTGACAGGACCCAGGACCCTCACAGTGGATGTAAGTCACCTGAAGATGGCCAAATTAACCCATCTGCTCCTGCCTATAGTCCCCCTTTAAAATACCAGTATACCTGACTGATCTTCCTCATTCATAAGCACAACACCCATGGGGTAGCCAACTCAACAAAAATCATGTTTGAGTCATTTTAGAACCCTTCTCTTCAATTGATTGACAGCAATTGGAGCACTGACACAGGTATATAAATTTTTCAGGATACCTGACCGACCCGATGCTGAATCCCGGATGCTGGCCGTGGTAGAGTGGTACCTGACTTCATTCCATGCAGGCAGGAAGGTCAGTTATAATTAGCTTGATTGCCAATTATGAGTACGCTTGTAGTAGTAGGTTCTTCGTATGTGCCACTATGAGTTTAAAACTTGTAGCGAAGTCAACAGAGATTCCTTTTTCACTTTGATCATTCTGGCATCAACTTATGCATGGTGTATTACTGGCGTCCAATTCAGACACGATAGGTGGAGAGGCTCATTCTTCATTTACTGGAGGCGAATTTTTGTTTTGAAATCATAAGCATTTCATATGGGTTGCAAATTAAGATTGTGTGCTCATAGTAACTTGTAGTAAAAATAGTCAGTCACATGGTGTTTTGAAAGTCAACAAATTCATGAAAACTCAATAGTCGTAAAAGATTGAAAAGTGTCTGGCTCTCTCAGTTCTCAATTAAATTTCGCAGAAATACAAATGCCACAGGCTGAAATGCTTTGAAGTTTTATAAACAAAGACATGTAAGTGGGAGACGAACATTCAATTGGCATATTTGGTCAATGTCTAATTTCAGACAGTTATAACTCAAGAGCAGCTGACCAAATTTCTCTGAAACGTCATAAAGAAGCGTATTATCTTCTCAGCTTTCAGACTGTGAGGATCTCGCTTCTTCCTCCCCTAATTTACAGCTGTTTAAGCAATGGGGCAGAATTGACATTTGTTACAGTCCACTTTGACATTTGACTATTCATAAATCGTGTTCTTGATGCAACTTTGCACAAATAACTCCATTTCTGGCCTGGGGAGGGGTTGGGCCTAGATAAAAATAAAAACCATACCAAAAGTTCAAGAATTTGGCAAGTGTTTACTTTTCTAGGTTCACCTCAAAAAGATGCCCTTGGCCACAATGGGTCAAGTGATGTCAAATCCTGAGGTGATTTTGTAGTCTTTAAAGTTTATGTTCATGTAGATTGTTTCTCAATCATCTCTGATGTTGAGGATGATTTAGGTTTATGAAATATGAGAATATAATAGTTCTGATGTTTGAATTTTTTTAATCAAATTCATGATTAGGATGGCACGTGTAAGGTAAAAAGGCTTTCAAAGGTTTTCACTCCAGAATTTTTTAATTCAGTCTTAGAAAATTATCAGTAATCTTACTTTTGATTTCCAAGCTTTTCAAATCAAGTTTCATTATTGATATTCTCCTAATTTCTTGGTATATCTAGTCTTACAATGTCTTAGGTTTCTTTTGCTTAAATTCTAGCCAATTCTCTTGTAACTTTGTTGGTGCTTTGCAATGATTATCAATGTTAATAAGTACTGTGGGCTGAGATTTTGTAAACTCTTTGTATCGCCAATAATTTAACATTGGTCTTGCACACTCTCACCCATCTTTCACGTAAAAGATCTTATCGCATCAAAGGCCTATGTTGCAGATGTAGCATCAATGGTGAGTGGGTCACTGATTTGCAACAGTGACTCTGCGTGAATCCAGTTTTGGAGTTTGTACACACCATGTAGCTTGATACTCCTGAATTAAATGCAGACAGTGATTTTTGTTGCAGTGATATGCATCGATGCTGCAGTAAGTGATAAGAAGATTGATTGTCTATGGGTGAAATAGGTCATCTGAGCAATCTGCGATCATGTCGAACAGGTTTATATTTTTATGCAGGCACCTGCAATAGCAGTTTTATAAAAGAATTGTGGGGCGAATTGTGTGTGATGTGCTTTGGACTGATAGTATTAGTAGCAGGATTCAAATATCACAGAAATGGCACACAAATATTGTAAAACATGTAAAACTTTTGCGAATGCCTCTGCCATTGAACAAATTAGTGGCATGTTAATTTCTCAAGTCAAAACATTATAGTTATGGATTCTGAAATTTTACTCACAGTGGTAAGAGAGGTGGTGCTCTGGAGGTGTGAAATTATATCATTTGTTTATTGATGTCACAGGCTAAACAAGCTGTTGTTAAATTGTTTGATACGTGACCCATCACAGCAAAACCAGGTGCATGTTGCACAGAAGATGAGCCTAAATGACACCAGGAGATAATGGAAGAAACTGATGTGCTCATATTTCACCAAAGGCAGACAACAGAGAAATGAACAAACAGTCCGTCTCAACCTGCCAAGCTCAGAGCGACGTGCGCCTGGTTTTGCTGTGACGGGTCACATATAGCAATCTCATCAATTCTGAATCATGGCAATTATAAATTGGACATTTAGCTTTTAAAAAAACCTAAAATTTTTGTGGTCAAATATTTTTGAGAACATGACTCTCTCTCAAAAACTGCTGCATGCAGAACTTTGCTGTTCTACAAGAATCTGGTTAGGGCCTTCATTCTGCATTTAACGTAATTTCTTTGTTTCAGCTTCTTTCAGCTTCGTGCACTTTTAGTTATACAGGGTGTATCAGAAAAAATTAGACTGTCGAAAAAAATCATCATAAAATTAACATAGCGAGGAGTTTGGAAAAACTGGCTACACCCCTTTGTAGAGGGTGTGATTCTGCATCGTATTATACCAGTGTCATCGTTAACACTTTACGTTCCAATGAGCATGGACAATTTGAATTTTGAAAAATTAAAGTCCTTTGCGCACGGGAATGTGAGGGTTAAAATTGGATGTGTCAAAGTGAATTAAAAATTTAGATGGAGTTTTACTCGCATGCCAAAGCGTTTTTAGCTCAGCTGACAAAGTCAGCGGAGCTAGTAGAATAGCTGTTCAAATGGTGTCCGTCCTGCAATCCATCCATCTAGGGACCCATCTGTGGACAAAATTGGACATTTCTGATTGGGAAGGCCTAGCCACTTCGTTGACGGTGCTAAATTAGGAGTTGCCCAAGGTGAACTCAAAAAACGAAAAATCAGCGCGATCCGACCTGTATTAAGAGAATGAGGGCATTTCGCGTGTAGATTTCTTTCCCTTTTTACCTCGGTCCACAGAGCAAATATTGTTTTCAAATGTGGCTGAATATTTTTTAATATTTTTTCATTTTTTACTTTTAATGGAATTAATATGGTTTTCACCGCCAGTTGGCGCTGCAGGCACATTGACTGAATTTTGGCGATTTCAAATTTGGCGGTGGCTCAACTTTTTGCAAGCAGTGCCGCTGATTGGCCGATCGATAGAAGAGATGCCACCATTTAAAAATGGCGGTAGTCGCTGCTTCAATGAAGATGAGTGAACTTTCTCATGTTCAATCGGTTGATACTCTTTTAATCAACATGACCATGTACCTGAAATTTGTTTAGGTACTGAAAAGAGTCTATATAATTCAGATTTATCGATAGTTTTTTATAATATTGCGGAAATTTTGTGCACAAATTAGCGAAAGTTGGTGCTCGTCTCATGTCATTTTAGAGCGAGAAATTTGTTTCCGTCGATCTCTACCACTGAAAAATCGCTTGCATAGCTTCGAATTTTTGTGAAAATAAGTATCTGAACTTGGTTTCAAATAGTCTAGAGAGTTACCTTTGTGGTGATACATATGGTATGTGATAAATATTTGTGGAATTTGTGAAATTCGGTTTTCAAACGTGCCGATGATGCAAGCGATCTCGCGTGAATTTTGCAAGTCCTGATATGTCGACCGGGTGTCAAAAATCACTCGCCTAAATTCAATTCAAAGATCAAAAATAATATCGAACTTAGTTTCAAATAGCCTACGCAATTATCATTTCGGTGATATATAATGCATGCATGTAATAATTGATTAATCTGCCTAAAACGCGCTATTAAAACGGCGAAAGATCGTGATAAACACTCTGGTGGCGGTCGCACTAAATAACGACCGGTAGGGCCCGGCGTCTGGCGGAGAAAAAAAGGTAGCGGCCGGAGGTTGAAACGGGATTTTTATGCACTTTTAACTGTATATATATGTTGTTTGGATGTATTTCTAACAGTTCTGTAACTTTGATGACCAAGCTTGCGCCCAAAGTTGGTGAAATTGATGCTTGTTTATGGACTGCGCTAGCGACCGGAGAATTCGCCGTCGGCCATTTTGGCTACGGTCCCTGAGATGTTGTGGTTGGCAATTTTGCAACAAATTTCGCCATTTAGGCTACGTTTGTTTACAATTATTTTGAAAGTCACATTATGACATCGTAGTATGAATTCCACTGCAGTTTCGTTACGCAGCAATGCTCATGTTTTTGGTTTGCAATCCTGTACTGTCTGTACACTGCGCTGTGCATGGCTGTACTGTAGCTGTAAAAAAGACAAAAACCATAGCCTAGCCCTATAGGACAGGCTTAGAGTATAACTCAACAAACAGGCCCTCATGATTCATTTGATGGACACCTTATTTGATAGTACCTCATCATTAAGTCCACTAGATCCTGTTCTGTCACATGTCGTAGACGATAGACAATTTTCAAAATGTAGTACACCACTCGCTCATCTTTAAGCCCAGCTCTCGGCTCACATGTGGGCACGGTTGGCTGTTGAGTGTTATGGTTCAGTCTGTGAGACTAATTTAAAGAGGTTACACTTTTATTTTGAATTGGAAAACAGCCCACAGGACTGACTTTTCACTGAGTAATAAGTGTGCCCTTCGAAGGTAAAGTCTCTTTCTGGATTTGCTTCCATAGATGCCTTGTTCAGGATATCATCTGACCGATGCCTGATCAAGCACAGACTGTATCCGGTGGTGTACATTTCCCCGTCTATGTCACCCTTTTTTATTCAGTCAGTGTTAATTTCTCTTCTCTTTTTTTACAGATTAACTGTTGTTGGTTATTACAAGAGGAGTCGTTGGCACATTTCAAGTCCAGGAAAGCACTTGCTGTTCCCACATTCAGAGTGAGGTGTGCTTACTCGTTTTACTGCTTTCCATTCCCGGAGAGCGTTATCAAATATCTGCTGCAAGGCAACAAATATCTGCCGCAAGGCGCTTCAAATATCTGCCGAAAGGCATCAAATATCTGCCGCACCAATAAAGTTCATTTTGTTAACCAACTCTTTATCTTCTTTTCTTCACATACAAAAAAGACCGTCCCAAACATTTGGCTGCATCCACTTCATCAATGTCCAGACAACAGTCGGTTCATTTGACCATTGTAAAGCACCAGGCCCCACCTCACAAAATACACTGTAATAATCATGTACCTTGTGTCCATGTGCATGTTATTAGTTCCACCTACGCTGCATGAAGACAAGGACTCCACTCTTTGACGTCACCACACAACTCCTTGACGTCATCACACACCCCACTACTGCAACGGCAATAGAAATGACTTTACGTCATAATACCAGGGTGACGTCAACTCAGTACTTCAGCATGCACTGATATAGCAAGAAGGTCTTTCGCATCAGCACTTCTGCGTGCTAGACGTTATAGCTTCACGTTGCCTCATAATAACGTTACCGACACACACTTGGCCCTTGCCTTCACCTATCCATTTCAGCTGAGCGCCAGGCCCTTGGGCCTCTTGTTGAAATAATTAACCCTTTCACCCTCTAATCCTGAAACAAAACTATCTCATTTCTGAGTGTAGATCTTCATCAAGGGGTTAACGCAATGGCATGAAGTGGTCATGACCATAATAACCATAAGTCCTATCTTGTCAATTTCATATTTTCTTCAAATAGCTACCTTATGTTGGTTAGATAACAGGCCTAACGTAATTCCTGGCCATAAATCTGTGAGCATCTGTGCATTTTGTCCTCACTGTTTGGCTTGTGTCCTGTGGTATGGATGTAAAATGGTCAGGCCACAGTACACCCCTCATCAGAGGTCTTTTCTGGTTACTGAATATCTCCAAACCAAAAGTGTCCCTGCTGTTCTTGAGCGGATCCAACGTCAATTTCCAAATGTGAGAGTTCCAAGTCGTGCCACTGTCTTCAACAATGTCAATAAGTACCGTACTTCTGGAACCAGCCACAATCTCAACAAAGGGAGGTCGGGCCGACGTAGGACGGAACGTACTCCAGCCAACATTGAAGCAGTGAGGACCCTCCTCGACGAACACCATGTCGGACAAGAGAGAGAGGAGACCATCAGCTGCAGAAGGAACGGTCTTGGCATGTCGTCAACCACATTCAATCGTATCTCGCGCCTTGACCTGCGATTCCACCCGTACCAAATGATTAAGAGGCATCAACTTCTTCCCGACGATTTGGCACGTCGCCTACGATTCTGCCAGTGGTTGCTTGGACAGCGGCAACGTTTCCTCGATGACTTTATCATCGGAGATGAGTCTGGCTTCGCCATGAATGCTTTTGTGAACAGCCATAACGTAAGGGAATATCGCCCGAGGGGAGAGCAGCCACTTGATTTTGCATACGAGCGCAATGACGCCCGGCACAAGGTAACGGTCTGGATTGAGTTAGTCGGCAACAGAGCCATCGTCGGACCTTTCTTCTTCCGCCAAAACCTGAATGGCGAGGACTACCTCCAAATGATCAATGAACGTATGGTTCCCGCTATCAACAGAATGCGCAGGTTTAGGCCACAAGGAAGGGATGCCATCGAATTCAGGCGCACTTGGTGGGCGAAGGATGGCGCGCCACCCCACAAACGGAGGGTTGTTACCGAGCGGCTGACAGAACTGTTCGGAGACAGAGTTGTTGCGTTGAACAGACCAGTGGAATGGCCTCCGCGGTCTCCCGACCACTCGACTACTTCCTGTGGGGCCACCTTAAATCAAAGGTTTATGTCACACCCCCTGCCAACCTGGATGATCTTGAGAGAAGGATCACAGCCGAAGTTGAGATCTTAAGGGAAGACGGAGCGGTGATAAGGCGTGATGTTGGACACATGTTGCGAAGGGCACAAATCTGCGTTCAAAGAAACGGTGCCCACGTGGAGGACTAATGAACTTTTGATTGTCCCATTGCACCATGACAGGAAATTCCAGAAAGTACGAGAACTTTGTAAGGAGAATTGTGTGATTTGACAGTTTAATTCATTGTACATTTACATGTACATGTACATTGTGAATGCTTTGTTAAAAATGCCAATGGGCTACTGTACAATTAGGTTATTTTTTCTTTTAAGTGATCTTCCTCAGCCGAACAATGACGGTGTACGCTTATATTCATGTAAACCTAACAGTCAGTACATGTAAAACAGTTTAAGTTTCTTGACCCCTTGATGAAGATCAACACTCAGAAATGAGATATTTTTGTTTCAGGATTAGAGGGTGAAAGGGTTAATTATTTCAAAAACGCTTTGGCACGCGAGTAAAACTCCATCTAAACTTTTCATTCACTTTGACACATCCAATTTTAACCCTCACATTCCTGTGCGCAAAGGACTTTAATTTTTCAAAATTCAAATTGTCCATGCTCATTGTAACGTAAAGTGTTAACGATGACACTGGTATAATTCGATGCAAAATCACACCCTCTACAAAGGGGTGTACCAGTTTTTCGAAACTCCTCCCTATGTTAATTTTATGATGATTTTTTCGACAGTCTAATTTTTTCTGATACACCCTGTAGTAAATTAGTTTGCACCTCTTGATAATTCTAAAAAGCCCTACGCTGTTCATTAAAAATTTGGAATTTCTAATTCAATTTGGAAATTTCAGCATCGCCTTTAAGCGCACATATATATACAAATATTATACGTACAAAGTTTCAGCAAATTTGTATGCATATCAGCTCTAGGGCATTGTGTACAACTGCACTTTTTTTCCTGGACCACCAGTAATTGTGAACAGCGTACCCCTTTTGAAGGAGAAGTGACAATTTTCACATTTTTGATTTGATATCATGAAAATAACAAACAGTAGAATCAAAAAAAGTCACAGGGCGGAATCCATACTTCATGCAAGCAGGGGGAGGGGGGAGGGGGGACGTGACATGGAAAGTCACCTGCAAGTCACCTGCACAATTTTATGGCGTCTGATCTTTGCCAGATTTGTCCTTTATATATTTGTATTACTGGGGTTTTTGCAGTGGCATGTTTGATTATTATCATATTTCAGCTTTAAATCTGCGAACACTGTCAGTTCACCTTTAAGATCTACATGTTGTCCTGTGGCATCCAAATTCAAAGGATGTTTTTTCTTTGCACATTTCACAAGGTTAAAGGATGAAGAGTTAAGATTAAAGGGCAATAAATCTTTCGAGTGTCAGTCATTGGCAAAGTCTGACCTGTGGAATACACTTGCCTGCCGAGAAATATTTCAGCTTATACTATACGAGAAGCTTTTTGGCTGGTTCTCAGTGCATCCAATTCTGTACCACTGGTATTTTGACCAGCAGAAAAGCAGTAAATGAGTTTAATATAATTGAATTGGAAGTTATCTGTTTTCATCAATAACCACAAAGACCCTATTTATTGATGACAGTCTTTTTCCCTTCTCTCTAGGGTTCTGTTGCCAAAAAACCATACAATCCAATCATTGGTGAGCATTTCCATTGCTCGTGGGATGTGAGTAAGGAAGCACTAAGTGAAGCTAGTCGCCCAGTGAATGGAGATGTGAGGACATCGGATGATATCAGATTGTCCTACTGTGCTGAGCAGGTCTCTCATCATCCTCCTAGTAAGTAGTTTAAATGTCATGTTGTACTGAGCAAGTCTGTCATCATTCCTTGAGTAAGTGGCAGTAATTAGGCCATATAAAATAAATTACCTGATTCTTATCAGCGCCCGGGTTGATTTTCGGCACTGGGTGGATTTAAAAGAAGTATTTTATATATTAATTATAAAAGAGCTGTGTCCCACATTCTTCCGCATCAAAGTCAAAATTTATATTTTATAATATATTTGAAGGGCTTAAAATTCAATTTTCATTGATGAATATTGCCGTGATGATGGATTTAAAGGAATGAAAGATCAGTCCCGTCAGTCTGCTCTCTACCCCCAATTTACGTCATAGTCTTGCTCAAGCCAGACATTGCAGCACATCGAATAGCATGCTTTACATCGTCGCCAGCACAGATCATACAGCAGAGACTATAAGGCAATTTTGCCAGTAGTTCCAGAATCAACCTTTTTGTTACTACCTTTTTGTGGTGGATGACGTCATATGAACATTTTTGCGACAAAATTTATATATAAAATATAAATATAAATTGTCCTACTGGACAAACTTTTCACCAATGGTCTGATGAGAATCAGGTAATTAATTTTTTTCTTGCTCTACCATCTGCTTTGTCTCCTACCTCAACTTATTACCGTCATCATCCGCTGAACAGGCCTCTCAGCATTCCTGGAGAAAGTGGTTTGAATTCCTACTGTGCTGAACAGATGTCTCATCATTCTCCAAATCTGGCCCTTTGTATCTTGTTGCATAGAAAAGCAGTCTGCTAGGTTCAGTTCATTCCCTGGGGCTTGGGGAGACCGTCCGTGTGGTTCATTTGGCCAACTCTCGTCTCCTCGCGGAGCGAAGGCAAGTTATTGGTAACGATCCTTCCGCAGGTTCACCTATGGAAACCTTGTTATGACTTTTACTTAGTCTAGGATCCTCATTGTCTGATACCTTTTCTTTGGTTTTGTCCGGTTAGAGACAGGGATTATTCAATCTCGTCACAGATAAAGGCTCAGGGACGGTTAATGGCACCCCGGCTTCCTTGCAGTCGCTTAGGGAATACCATCATGCACAGACCTCAGCCTATGATCAATCAGTTGAAAGTTAATTTGCGGAAAGCCATGATGGTGAAAATGATATCACTAGATGTAAAGTCCAAGATGGACACCTTTGTGGTGAAGATAGATCCGATAGTAATTGGATGACGTTGATGGCGTTAATGACATGATAAGTGACCCTGACAACTGGTCATCAGTGATAGTGTAATGTCAGTGGTGACATCCTTGAACCAGTGCCAATTTTTTGGCGGGGAAGAAATATTTTTGGACTGTCCCGGCAAACATGGAATATAAATAAATCAGTAGTACCAGCATCTAGTCTGGTGTTTCTAGATCAGTTATATGCTCAGTGAGATGACAATAATGATAAGCTGTGCAGTTCAAATATCTCTAAGGAACTAGTATGATGAAATCTTTGTTCATAGGTACATGTAGCTTTTCAGTAAGAGTGATACCTGTTTGCATGGAGGCTTAACCTGCCTGTGTTTTCATTTCTATCATTTTTGTTTGCAGTTTCCGCATTCTATTTTGAATGTCCGGAGAAGGAGATCTGTATGAATGCCTCTATATGGACCAAGTCAAAGTTTATGGGAATGAGTATAGGGGTCGTCATGGTAGGAAAAGGTGAGAAAAATATTGTCCACCGCATGATGACTCATGTGACTTGATAGCCATTTATAGCCATCCAGTTCATTCTGCATAAGCAGAATACAATGGAAATAAGATATTCTTGTATCTGTGATAGAGACAACAGGTTAATTTAATGCCCCCTATCACTCAGGGAAACGTATCCCCCTCTGATAGTGTTCTGTTGAAGCAGAACCAACCGGATGACTGCATGTTCTGTCAATTGATTAACTACAACAGTCCATCTCGTGGTCATAAGAATAATAAGTTTCCATGACCACCATGGAAATTTGACTAATCCACAACAAGATTACCAAGTTTTCAAAGATCATCTGAAGCAACTCTGATGCATTATCAAAACTCATTGAACCTGAAACAGTTTTACGTCAGCGAAACAAGGAACACTTGAAGAGACTTCTCTGCGAAAGATCGTAGACCTGGCAGGTCTTTATTAATTTCGGGTAAATTTACATAATAATAAATAAAGTGGTCCATCAATTTTCGTTTTTTTCCAGTAAAGCAGTACCAGCAAAGTATTGTGATTTTCATTTCATTTCAGTAACATTGTCTCTATTGGGGCACAATGAAGACTATGTATTTACGTTGCCAAGTGCTTATGCAAGGTCGATCCTGACCGTTCCGTGGGTCGAATTGGGTGATAAAATAACGATTAACTGTCCAAAAACAGGTTACTCCTCTTCGGTAACCTTTCATACGAAGGTGAGTGTCAGATCTCATGAAAACATGATGTTATGAGCTAACATGCTTTCTAACAACCGGCCTTGCTATTCAACTTGTGTGATATTTTGTTTCACCTTTGTGTCGAATTTTAAAAGTAACAGCTGAAAATAGAAATAGAGAACTTGTTGCTTTGAAATTTAACCAGAAATTTTGGAACCGTGCTGAGTAGGATAAGGAAGGCGTGGCAGGGTTTGATGTTAAAATGTCTAGTGGGAACTGTTCCCTCCTCAAGCAGAGAAAACAGTATATGCATCTAGAGGGAAAAGGTCAGGTCAGCATACTGACATGTTAGTGGTTCAAGCTTTTGGAGGAATATCTTACAAATATAATTATCAATAACCATAAAAGATTAAAGCACTGTAATAAATGAAAAATATTAATATGACAAAAAAAATGCAAACCACGGAAAAGCATTGTCGGGCATTGAAACCCGGGTTGCCCAGTTCATAGTTCGAGCAGTCATACTGCTTGCGACATGGAGCCCTTGCTGTTGATCTCAGTTCCGAGACAAATAATAAAGAACCAGTACTGTCAATTCCCTATTCAGAGCATTTTGAAAGATTCCTCTCGCGTGCAAGCCATTGACGACCCACAGAGTTCTAAGGTGGCAATACTAGCAGGGTCTAAGGTAGTGTATCGGGTGAGGAAAAAAATGCACCAAACTTTAACGTTGTATTTTTTTTCTTCTCTAAAACACAACATAGCGAATTTATCCTTTTTGAGATAAGACATGGTAAAGTTTGGTACATTTCTTATTGTCCACCCGATTGTATTACCAAGGTGGACAGAGAACTTGCATGAGAGGGATCATAGATGAGACCTTGCTTTTTGGCTCACCGTAGGGGAGTCTATACAATACCGCAGTGTCCGTCGTCATCGTCTGTATCCTGTTTCAAAAACATTGGCACGTTTCTTAACTGCTAAAGTATGAACTTGAAACTTTGTACAAATGACCCCCCCCCCCCCATGTCAGGTGACCTCTGACACTGATTTTCGGTCCGATCTGATTCTTGACTTCGCCATCAGGGGCCAAGTGGAAACCTAAAAAGTGTGATATCTCTCTTATAAGTGACTCGTTTTCGATAACATTTTTCGAGTAGGTTCTCCTAGTAAGGATCCATCACATATCACACAGGTTTTGATTTGACATACTTTTCAAGGTCAAGAGGTCAAATGGCGTAAATTGTCTGTTTGAGTGTAACTATGGCATGTTTCTTAATCACTAAAGCTATGAGCTTGAAATTCAGTACACATTACTCCCTACATGCACGTCTTATAATTTCGGATGCCGAATTTCAGTCTGATCTGATTCTCGACTTGGCCACCAGAGGGCCAAAACTAAAAAGGTAAAAAGTGCAATATTATGCTTATGAGTGACTTGTTTTCGATGATATTTTTATGGTAGGTATTCCAAGCAAGGATACATCACATAACCTGTTTTTTTTTATTTGACCTGTATACTTATACTACCTATATGTTTCTTAACCAGCATGAATTCCTAACCACTAAATATCAATACGGTGAGCATAATGGCCCCTGGCCTGTTCATTTATTGTAAATGATCCCCGACTCAGTTTTTCAAGCTTCGACTAGTTATTTTAGGCTAAGGCCCAAGAAATCTGATAAAAAGCTTACTTTTTACCTGGAAGGTGTGTTTGTGACATTTTTTTCAGGTAGCCAGTCTCATCTATGAGGGCTTCCTTCCTGTAGTTCCTCAACGGGAAAACATGCTGAAATGAATGCTTTTGGGTGTTGCTGGTACTGGGATATATTATGGGTTCTTGCAGAAGGGATGTATCCATGCCATAAATTAGACTACTTTGGAATCTCGTGGTCTTGATATAAGGATGTGGCTGTGTTAGCGGAACGGTCTTTTTTTTTTTTCAAAGAACATTTCGGGTAGCTGTGTTGCGGTGTTTTGTCCAACATGAAGAAGTCTATCACAAGCTCTGGTATAATGGGCACAGGTATTTGTTTATTTAGATTGGTCAATATAATTGAGATATCCTGCATGGCTGGCTTAGTTGCCATGCATGTGTTGCAGTTACACACCTTAGGCATGCTTTGTATTGATAATACGGGGTGAAGTAAAAGAAAATTATATATATCTTTAAAGTTCTGCTACATGTAATCAATACTTTTTGTCTCCAGTTGCTTTAATGTCATTACATGTACCTGCATTATTATACCGGTATTGCACAATGAGTACTTACATTTTTGGCTCACCGTAGGTGAGTCTATACAACACCGCTGTGTCCGTCGTCTGTCGTCGTCGTCTGTCGTCGTCGTCTGTATCCCGTTTTAAAAACAGTGGCATGTTTCTTAACCACTAGGGCCATGAACTTGAAACTTTGTACACGGGACCCCAAGGTCAGGAGACCTCTGACAATGAATTTCGGTCTAATCTGATTCTTGACTTGGCCACCAGGGGGGCCATGAGTGGAAACCTAAAAGTGTGATATCTCCCTTTACTATTTACTCGATAATTTTTTTTGTAGATTCTCCTAGTAAGGATACATCACATATCATACGGTTTTTTGATTTCACCTATTTTTCAAGGTCACAGAGGTCAAATGGCCTTATTTTTCCATATGAGTGTAACTATGGCACATCTCTGAACCGATAAAGCTATGAACTTGAAATACGGTACACATGACTCTCTGCATCATATAACCTCGGATACTGAATTTCGGTCTGGTCTGAGTCTCGACTTGGCCACCAGGGGGCCAAAACTAAAATAGGTAAACAGTGCAGTATCTTGCTTGACAGTGATTTTTTTCAAAATGATATTTTTAATATAGGTATTCCAAGCAAGGATACATCACATGTCATACCGGCTTTGGTTTGACCTATATACTATGTAGAATGTTTCTTAACCATGATGAATTCCTAACCACGAAATATCTATACGGTGAGCAAAATGGCCCCTGTCCGTTTCATTTGACACTTATGCTGCTGAGCAGGTTTTGTTGGTTACGGATCATACTGTCAGACCTCATTTATACACAGGAGGAGAGGAGGAGCAACCAGACGGTGTAGAAGAAAATATATTAGAGAGGTCTAGCAAAAGAGAAAAAAACACTTGGTCTCCAACAGCGAGTGTGTTATTATGTGGTCTTGAGTGTCTAATTGGTGATCAGTGACACCCAATAAAACCTTCTCGATGGAAAAGTGCTAAAAAATGTAAATCAAATGGTCACTGTGCAATAAGGAATGTGGATGTTGAGGTCAAACGAACAAGAAACCAAAAGTATTCATGGTGGTGATTGAAGCCTGAGAACTTTTTCTCTGACACGATTTTGCTCATTGCATTGATTCTTTTGCAGTTGTTCAGGGAACCAGAAGGGCTGACAGCTCATTATGTATCCACCCGTCACCCCTTCCATTTTCTTGATTTGACTGCCAATCTGACATATGCATGAACAATTTCGTGTACAAATAAAATGATTTTGTGTTTGACGCTCGACTGTAGTACTGATCTCAGAATTATGTGAAAAATTTAATATACATTGGCTTAATGTTGCACTTGCAATTTTGACTAAGTATTTGTGGTCTGAATGAGGTCAGGAGTGGACTAAAAGATGGATGACAAGCACTGAAGATAAACCTTTTGTACATTAAACATGTTAAAGTCCTGAATTCAGACTGTCAGAGTAAGAAAATGAGAGTGAAAACATGCCTGTTCTTAAGGTGCTTTATTTTCACCATTATTTTTTGACAATAAAGTCTGTCATAAAGTTTTCTTCTTTCACAGCCATTTTACGGAGGGAAGTTGCATCGGGTGACGACCGAGGTGAGAAACAATGCCACACAGAACATTTGTTGTCGAGTGACGGGCGAGTGGAATGGTGCCATGGAGTTCTCATTTTCAAACGTGAGTAGGAAAATCATAAAAACTAACATGATCTAAAGGTTAGAGGGTCCACAAGACTTGAGCAAGAGGATGCAGTCCCTCTAATGTTATTTGTTTTCGCAATTGAAGTTCCCGCCACCACCAGATGATGATTATCACAAAATTGTGCAGTGGCAGTATGTGGCTAAATATTTCTCCTTGAAAGAATTGTACAGTCCGGTAGTTATGCAGTATTTCAGTTGTGTGATTTAATAAAGAATGTTTGTGGCTGGTTTTAACCTTTGAAGGGTTTTTACCCCTCAGCCCAAATGGGCTAGAGGGGTATTGTCGTCCCGTGCGCCGTCCGTCCGGGCGGGCGTCTGCTACTTGGTTTCCATCGATTTCTAGGAGAACAGCTTTGACAATCAATTCAATTTTTGGTATGTACATTGGGGGTGACTAGAGGAAAGTTCCTTTCGAAAACAGGCTTGTTCCAATTATCAATATGGCCACCAGGGCGGCGTGTTTGAAATTGGTTTCCGTCAATTTCGAGGAGAACCGATAGTCTGATCAAATTCATTTTTGGTATGTACGTTGGGGGTGACTAGAGGAAGGTTCCTTTCGAAAACCGGCTCGTTCTGATTCTCAATATGGTCACCAAGGCGGCGTGCGTGAAATCGGTTTACGTCAATTTCAAGGAGAACTGTTAGTCCGATTAAATTCATTTTTGGTATGTACGTTGAGGGTGACTAGAGCGAGGTTCCTTTCGAAAACGGGCTCATTCCGCTTATCAATATGGCCACTAGGGCGGCTTTCTTGAAATCGGTTTCCGTCAATTTCGAGGAGAACTGTTTGTCCGATTAAATTCATTTTTGGTATGCACGTTGAGGGTGACTAGAGCGAGGTTCCTTTCGAAAATGGGCTCATTCCGATTATCAATATGGCCACTAGGGCGGCGTGCTTGAAATCGGTTTCCGTCAATTTCGAGGGGAACCGTTTGTCCGATCAAATTCATTTTTGGTATGTATGTTTGGGGTGACTGGAGGAAGGTTCCTTTCGAAAACCGGCTTGTTCTGATTCTCAATATGGTCACCAGGGCAACATGCTTGAAATTTGTTTCCGTCAATTTCGAGGAGAACGGCTTGGAGGATGGAATCAATTTTTAGTGGGCATAGGCCTAATGCAGTTTTGTAAGGGGAAAGTTCCTTTCGAAAATCAGCGCAATTCGAAATTCAATATGGCCGCCACGCTCACATCCTCAAAATAGGTTTCCACAATTTTAATTTCCATATGCAAACTAGCCACTCCACTAAGCCAACTTCACCATTATCTCACCTTCAACCTTAATAGGCTGAGGGGTTATGCTCGCTTTGCGATGCTATTTTTTGAAGGAATATTTGTAATCAAGGTATCAAGAAATAGTTTTGGTGCAAATGACGTCATTAATGGTTAATTTGCACTGAAGTTCATGTCAATTCTCGTGAGTCAATCTGACCATAGCTGCTAAATGTGTAACGAAAAGAATAGCTTTATCATCATTGTTTCTTCCAGACAGTATGCATTTGGGTTTTGTAATTTGACCTATATCATAGTCAGATAGTTTAAAGGGGGACTATAGGCAGGAGGGAAGGGGCTAATTTGGCCATCTTCAGGTGACTAGTATGCACAGTAAGGGCCCTTGGTCATGTCAGACTTAGAACTAAATATATCCCTTGTACAAGCGTGAATCATTTCGACCTACTGTGAGATGTGAGAGACCCCTATTGGCGGCTTTGTGTAACTTTATCTTGCCTGCCTAGCTGCTACCTATATTATCCCTTTAAATGGTGTAAATTCCCAGCTTGGATGAAACTATTTCTTGTTTCTAAATCGTAGTTGAATCCGGCTATGACCCTATTGTCATTCACCTTACACCGTGATGATATTCCGACATCCTCATTTCAGGGTGATACGAAACTAGTTGACACAGGAACGTTACCGACCACGATGAAGCGCGTTCGACCGATAGAGAAACAAGAGAATATGGAGTCGCGCCGCCTCTGGCAACATGTCACAAATGCGTTACGAGTCGGAGATATCAACACTGCCACGGAACATAAGAGATTTGTAAGTTAACGTGGAGCTAAGCAGTATTGTTTCTCTGCATCTTAATCAACTTGATCTCGCTTTGGGTTACAGATGTCATATCTGTCAGGTGTTTCTGTGTGTCATGGCATTCTCTTTGACAGCTATTGCTGGTAGATGAAATAAATTTGGAATCGGACAAACTTGAAAAGAGAGGTTAGGGTTGATGCTTTTGAACTCGAGCATGACATGACGGTAGATAAAAGCTTTCTACGTCGAATGTCCTTGCTAATTCAAATGTTCAGAACGTCCTTTGAAACTTGTGCAACTATTATTGCCAGTATCAATTTAGTTCATGATGGAGCCTTGTCTTTTTCAGTTGGAGGAGCGACAGAGGGAGGGTGAAAGGTACAGAAGAGAAACAGAGTCAGCTTTCCCAACCAAGGTAAGCTTCGTATGCATGTACTTCAGTCGTTGACCATTCTCGACTTCCGGGTTATGACATAATAAGACTCGTAAGCACCATATCTAAGAATTCTAACGGCAATTGGGCAAAAGTATAATTCAACAAAATACATTTAAACATGTTTAAAGCGCTCCTTTTTAAAGTCCTCTCTGGGAAAACTGGCTAGTCTCGTCATAAAAACCTTGATTTTTACCAAACAATGTTTGTAAAACTTGTTGTTTTTCCAAATATATTTACGTATATTTCAGGCACCGTAAAAGATACAAATTTATCTATCTTAAAAAAATATTAGTGGTGACAAAATGTGGCTTATAACCCATGCTGTGTGCACATGTGGATAACTCTATATGCCGAAATGAGTTTTAAGGAGCCACTTTGGAGTGATCTATTGAGTCAATTTGAGGTCACCAATCTCTGATCATCGTCATTTAGGTGATTAATAAAAGTTGAGACTACATGATTGACTCAATGCCCATCTGAGGCATCTCATCTTTCACTATTCTTTACCGTTGTCTTCTCACTTCCAGTATTTCCATGTTGAGTGATCTATTGAGTCAATTTTAGGTCACCAATCTCTGATTGAAAGTTGAGACTACATGATTGACTCAATGCCCATCTCATCTATCACTATTCTTTACCATTGTCTTCTCACTTTCAGTATTTCCATGCAGAGTGATCTATTGAGTCAATTTTAGGTCACAATTCCTGATCACCGTCATTCTGGTGATTAATAGAAGTTGAGACTACATGATTGACTCAATGCCCATCTCATCTATCACTATTCTTTACCATTGTCTTCTTACTTTCAGTATTTCCATTTAGAAGGCGACTCGTGGACGTACAATCATGTGCTCAGGAACGGACAGACAAAAGGCACTGTGTAACTTGAAGCACTTGGAGAGACCTCATTGATAGTGGTTCCGTAATTGACAGGAAATCTTGGCGGTGTTGTGAAAAGACTTTCGTGTGCCCTTTTGATGGGAATCAAGATGGATTGCTTTGCTGAAATGTTACGTTTTCAAACTGTCTTTGCTAGAAAAGTAGGGGGCCTACTCAGTTAAAAACATGTCAAATGAAATCACTGTTTGAGATCTTGCAACTAATACCATTTGATTGTTATGCCCCGCTCCACGGGGCATAACATGTTTTTGCTAACATCCTTTTCTGCGTCATCCACCATGTCTACATGTTGCGGTCACTTAACTGGAGCATTTTTGCAGCTATCACAATGAAACTTTATAATCATGTTATCAACCTAATTACCTTGGATTGGATTGCTTGTGGGCGTGTTTTAACTTAGTGAAATAACTGACAGACTGACAGACAGCTTGGCTGTTTACCCATTATAGCCTGAAGCCTTGTGAACATTTGAATTCTCAAAAGTCTTTAATTAGTTACGGAACTGTATAGAGTTGATCATATGATCACATGTCGGGTGGATCTGTAAGCATGATCACACATGTGGATTTGTGGATCTGTGGATCTGATGTCATTGGATGTTAAAAAACGATTTGGTTGTGTGGTATGGTCTCGTCGCTCACAGGGACTCAAGGATTAGACATGTTACATTTATTTGACTTCCTTCAGTTCACTCGAGAGCAAAGTCAGGAGTTTGGATTGGATGTCTACTAAGTCAAGAATTATGTTTATCTCAACAAAGCCTCTAAAGTCAAAAGAAGGCTGATACATCCACGATTAAAAGAAATAAAACATTGTGACCAAGGTGTTTTTGAATGTGCCACTTGGCACAATTGGAATGGGACCATTTGAGAAAATAGAAATGTTTTTCATCTTCATGTAGATACTCTGTTATGATTGAGTATTGCAATGAATCTTATAAAGTTTATCATAATTCCAATATGATGTACCTGTGATATTTTTCTAGGTATTTGTGATTTCATTGAAACCATTGATATCATTCCCATTTCTTGTCATGTTTTTGTATAGGTGATTCTAAGGAGAAGTCATTCAGAAGATGAGGGTCAAATATTGATAATTATTTACTGTTTAAGGGAGCGTCCATTAAGTACGTACGCATGAAAATGCCAATTTTGAGACCCCCCCTCCCCATGTATGCACCTTGTACGCATTGACTCATACCCCCCCCCCACTCCTGTACGAGCGTACGCCTAGAGAACCTTGAATTGCCTAGCAGACGAACAGACATAGTACCTGATTTTGCTACATTGTAGCGCCACAATCGAATTGGCAAGTCGACTGTGCAATTTTTCTCCGACGGCGACACGCATTACCGGGAAATTAAACGACGCTGGAAATTGCTAAAACATTGTAGTCGGGTAACATCCGAACCCAGCAGCGTATGAGTTCACACATCTTGTGAAGAACAAGTATGATTATCCAAATAAGACTAAGAAAGAGGAGAAGATTATTATGATAATATTTATTTATTTTTTATTTGTTCAAAAAATGATTCTTGGGTTGCGTATGTACGCAAGACCATTAACCCCCCCTCCCCCCCTGTACGCATAGTGTACGGATTTCATAGACCCCCCCTCCCCCCTCAGTGCGTACGTACTAAATGGATGCTCCCTAACCACAAATTTTCGTGGGTGATTTATTTTCAGAGCTTCATCGAATTACTTAGATTTGCAATTCAAAAATTGTGAAAAATGTTTTTTTGATTGGAAGAAACGAAAGAAATTTCATAATCCTCAGAGAGAGAAATGGTGAAAATATTATTTTTTTCAGAATATTTGACAAATTGCAAAAGTGATGTGTTGGGGAAAATTTGGCGCTTCACAGAACAATGAACGAAAAGATAAAAATTTCGTACCTTGTAGGAAATTTTGCCAATTGGCTTGTTTCTGCATTATTTTAACATTTTCAGATTATCCTCGACATCATGATTTCATTGTTATTGCACATATTGCAGACGACTTGGTTAGTGGATTTGTGTTGATGAACTATAGGTACCCAAAGGCAAACAGACTGTGTAAATACATTGGTGTATATAGTGTACAGAAATTTAAAATATCATGCATTCTTTTTGAAGAATTTCTAGGTCCTATTGATTCTAATGAGAGAATATGTGATTTTAGACTGACATATCTTTAGCTCGCCTGTGGGGAGTTATACAATACTGCAGCGTCCGCCGTTTGTTAGCGGAGCACGTTTCATAACTGTCAAGGCCAAATTGCCGAAATTTGGCTTGCTGGTAGCTTTTGGCATTGGGCTCTGACCTACTTTCTTGCCATGTGGCTATCTTGGAAAACCTTGTAGTTATTATGTTTGGTTCATCTAATAAGGCTGCATCTCATGCCATTCATGTCTTTTATTTGAGCTACTTGTCAAGGTCACAAGGTCAAAGGTTAAAAGTTTACCCTTGTTCCTTACGTTTTGTTTTGGTGTACTGTTGAGGGTTCTAATTTGGTCTTGAGGAGAGTCTGAGTTCAAACTATGTACGCACCAAATTTCGGCCAAATTCAAATATTCTAACTGTAACCATATTCCTGTACTACACCCACAGGTAAGCACATGGCCCCTGGCCATTTTACTGGTGAATTAGTTGAGTAATCATTGTCATTTCTCAAGCTTATCCAACAGCATGCAAACTATCTGTTTTGAAATGGGGTGAAGAAAAAGATTGATCTTTTTCCAGAATTGACACTTTCCTTGAAAGATGATTTAGAAATGGAGCAGGACATGTTTACTGGTAACTTTATCCAGGTTTTCAAGGAGTACAGTCCTAGGTATATTTGACATCCCTTCTATTTCGCATAAGTTACGTTCAACCTAGGCTAGCTATGTTTGTGGAAGCTGCATGCCGAGTTAGTACGCGCAGGTTGCAGCTTATTGCAATATGTTCCTCAAAGGTTACAGGTATGTTACGCTCTTCGTATGTGAAACGGATCAAACCAGATGATATTGCAATGATGAATTTTAGCTCCAGAGAGGTGAGCTTATCTTATGGCACGTTTTGTAACCTGTGCGCAGGGTAGCTCGTAGGCTGCATGAAACTTATACACAAATGTAGCAAAATATACACACACCAAGGAATGTCAATTGTGATTGTGACTGTATATCTATTGTGCAGTAAGAATTCTCGTGGATTAAATGTACATGTATAAGCAGTTTAAAAAAAAGAATTACCATTTAGTCATTTTATCCAAATACGTAACTTTAAAATCATTTCGATGAAATGCATGTACAGTTGTGTGTCTCATGACCTGATGATATTATAGCAAATCCACGATTCCACCAAAACTCACAGGCATATCCATTACATCAACATCTACCGGTAGCGTTCTGTCGAAGCAGGCAAAAATGTGTTTTATTAAGAGTGTTCCATAGTTGAGTCTGTGAAAGTTGTGATACAAATGGACAGTCCGTGCTAGATTTAGAAGACAAACGACACAAAAATACTGTTTTTATGGAATATTAACTAATTCGTCACTTGTGCTAAACAGAAGGCACCGTCTTGGTACATGTAAGAACATGAGGTCAGAAAGCATGTTACATGTAGCTCATAACGTCGTTTCATGTGCATTGAGATGTACATGAAACAACACGTCAACATGATGTTATAAGCTGACATGCTTTCTGACAACTGGGCCCTGGAATACTATTTTCAAATACATTCTTGTCAGATTTTCTTATGTCATGGGGTATTCCAGCGTTTCATCTTATCCTACATGTAATATATCATAAAATGAATTGTAATAAAAGAATGAACCTGTACATTATTCAGTAAAAAAATTCTGTTTTAGTTTTGATATTTGTACCACAGGTACGAACAAATTAATAGAACCAGAGTTCTCATTTTCTCATTGAAATTGTTAAAATGAGAACTCTGGTTCTATTAATTTGTTCGTACCTGTGGTTGTTGTAGTCCAACTCCTTGCCCTAACTTTAATAATTGTACTTGTCACTGTCGTTTCTTAAAGGCCTACGCCGTGCGTTAAATATTTTGAATTTGTAATTGAATTTAAAGATGTCTAATTGCGGAAATACTTACTGAATATAAATTTCAACATTGCCATTGTGTAGACTGATATACAAATATGAATACCAAGTTTAAACAAATTTATATTCATAATAACTGCACTATGGCATTGTGTATTAGTGGATTTCTATATTCTGGACCACAAGTAATTATGAACGACGTACCCCTTTAAAGGGCAGTAGCCAGGTAGGCATATTAAAGTACATGGAATTGTCAATAGGGGTCTCTCCTATCTCCTATCTCCTTTAGTATATCAAAACTGTTCATGCTTGCACCAGGAATATTCTTTTTGCTAAATGAACCATACCCCAGCCCCCCAGCCGCATAAAGACCACCCGGTAGCTCCTGCCTGTGTTCCCCTTTTTACAAAGGTCATCTAAAGTGACAGTGACAGGTCCAAGATACCATAAGGAACACCGATTTTCACACCCTGACCAAAGTCAGCAGTTACAAGACAAGGTCATCTTAAGTGACACAAATTAACACAACTTGACGAGGGTCAGCAATTACAGTACCAAGTCACCATAAGGGACACCAATTATCCGAACCTGACCTGGTTCAACAGTTTCGAGACCTGGTCATCTAAAGGGGCACCAATTAACACAACCTGACCAGGGTGAACAGTGACAGGACTAAGTCACCATAAGGGACACCGATTTTCACAACCTGACCGGGTTCAACAGTTACAAAACCTAGTCATCTAAAGGGACACCAATTATCACAACCTGGCCAGAGTCAACAGTGACAGGACCCGGTCGTCTAAAGGGACTCCAATTATCACAGCCTGTCTACTCTAGGGTCAACAGTGACAGGACCAGGCTATCTAAATGTAAGAGACACCACTTGTCACAGGCTGACCACAGTCAACATTGACAGGACCTGGTCGTCTATAAAGGGGACACCGATTTTCACAACCTGACCGGGGTCAACAGTTAGAAGACCTGGTCATCTAAAGGGACACAATGAGGGATGAGGGTCAACAGTGACAGTACCAAGTCACCATAAGGGTCACCAAAATCAGAACATGACCTGGGTTTACAGTTACAAGACCTGGTCATCTAAAGGGACACCAATTAACACTACTTGATGAGGGTCAACAGTGACAAGACCAAGTCACCATAAGGGTCACCAATTATCAGAACATGACCTGGGTTTACAGTTACAAGACCTGGTCATCTGAAGGGACACCAATTAACACTACTTGATGAGGGTCAACAGTGACAAGACCAAGTCACCATAAGGGTCACCAATTATCAGAACATGACCTGGGTTTACAGTTACAAGACCTGGTCATCTGAAGGGACACCAATTAACACAATGAGTGACGGGTCAACAGTTAGAAGACCTGGTCATCTAAAGGGACACGATGAGGGATGAGGGTCAACAGTGACAGTACCAAGTCACCATAAGGGTCACCAAAATCAGAACATGACCTGGGTTTACAGTTACAAGACCTGGTCATCTAAAGGGACACCAATTAACACTACTTGATGAGGGTCAACAGTGACAAGACCAAGCCACCATAAGGGTCACCAATTATCAGAACATGACCTGGGTTTACAGTTACAAGACCTGGTCATCTGAAGGGACACCAATTAACACTACTTGATGAGGGTCAACAGTGACAAGACCAAGTCACCATAAGGGTCACCAATTATCAGAACATGACCTGGGTTTACAGTTACAAGACCTGGTCATCTGAAGGGACACCAATTAACACAACGAGTGACCAGGGTCGACAGAGACAGGACCAAGTCACCATAAGGACACCGATTTTCACAGCCTAATCAAAGTCAGCGGTTACAAGACCTGGTCATCTGAAGTAGCGCCAATTAACACAACTTGACCAAGGTCAACAGTGACATACAGCGGGGGGCATACCTATGTGTCCCGGTACCTATGTGTCCCGGTACCTATATGTCCCGGTACCTATGTGCCCCGGTACCTATGTGTCCCGGTACCTATGTGTCCCGGTACCTATGTGCCCCGGTACCTATGTGTCCCGGTACCTATGTTTCCCGGTACCTATGTGTCCCCATAGTAAAGGGGTACCTATGTGTCCCGGGACCCCTGTTGAAAGGTATACAAGTACACCTATATATGTGTACTGGTAAAAAAAGGGTCAGTGACATTTACTCATGAAGGGCTCATGAAGCAAGGCTGTCGCATGCACATCACATACTTTCCGCAAATTCCTGGAAATCGATCTTCACTAAGTTCTAGGAAATACACCAACCCCTTGCACAGAGCTTTTGGACTGCAGTTTAGAAGTAGCCATGGATGTTAGACTTCTTGCAGGAAATCGTGGTGGTCAGGTCCTTGTAATTAATGGATACCGCTACCGCAAGCATCGAAACGTTAATGAAAGAATTCACTGGCGGTGCTGGAGGAAAGAATGCAACGCACGTGTTCGAACGAATGTGTTCAATATGGAAAACCTTGAAGGTGGGAATGAAATTCGCATACTGTTCCATGAGGAACACGCCCATGAGACTGATGACAATATGGTTGATCGTGCTCTATTGAGGGAAACAATGCGGGAAGCAGTATTGGATAACCCTGCTCGTCCAGTTAAGCGTGTGTATGATGCTACAGTTGCTGATGTACACAGACAACATACGCAGGGTGGTGGAGACCGACCTCCCCCCGATCGACAATTTTCTTTCCTTCCGAACAATTCTGAATAGAACCAAGATGAGCCAAATGCCAGAAATCCCAGCTGCAGTCGAAGATGTCAACATAGCTGGGCCTTGGTCAGAAACATGGCTGCATGATCGCTTTTTGCTCCATCAGGATAATGACGGGGTATCTCCATTTTCGCAACTGATGCAAACCTAAGAGCCCTCAGGAGGTGCAGTGAGGTCTATATGGACGGAACTTTCAGATCGTGCCCTGCCCCATATAAACAGTTTTTTACAGTCCTTGGCAGGTACCATGGCTGGATGGTACCTTTGGTAGATGTGCTGATGGAACATCGGGGAATCGGGCATTACCGGCAGGTTTTGACAGCCATTTCGCAGCACGTGCGTCATGTAACGCACCATCGGTGGAGGCCACGGATGGTCATCTGTGACTTTGAACATGCCCTTATTTCTGCTGTGGAAACGGAGCTTCCTCATGCCCAAGTCAAGGGATGTTATTTCCACTTCACGCAGAACATGTGGAGGAAAATTCAGGAACTTGGCCTGGCGGGTCCATACCGCCGTGACAGAAATCTTCGAAAATGTCTGCGTAAATTGATGGCAATTGGCTACCTTCCCTTGGCATTAGTCCAATTGAATTTCAATCTTTTACATGCAGCGAGGAGAACAAATAACCTCATCAACAGATATCCGGCATTAATGGACTTCTTTGCTTACGTAAGGAACACGTACGTCAACGGAACGTTCCCACCAGCCCTGTGGAATGTCTATGATCGCAACATGGATCTACGTACGAACAACAACGTTGAAAGTAATTACATGTTGAAAATAATCCCACTAATTCTAACTTTCCAGAACTAAAACGGGGTTATTCAAAAATCCCAAATTGAAAAAGTGTTCTCAATTCTATGTTCCTGACCAGTGGTATTAACTGATGCTTTGTGTTAGCACCTCCTTTTCACAAGTTGTAGCCGTTTTTGATACTGTCGACTTTTGTAGACTCTGTTCCTGAGTTAGTCCTGAGGGGGTTAGTGATGTTCTTCAATTTGAAATGTGCTCATTACAGGTTATCATAAGCAGCTTAATGATACTGTTGTTGTGAAGCACCCTTCACTGTAGATGTTTATCAGGTATTTAAAGGACAACCAGGCATCTGTTGAGACATCCATCGATGCTGCCGATCGTGGAGACGCACCAGCACCAAGGAGAAGGAAGTGGCGCCAGCTGGAGGCCAGGCTTGTGCGTCTCAAACACCAATATGAAGATGGGGACCGGGACCTAAATTCGTACTGGAGGGCAGTATCGCATTGCATTGGGTACGAATAAAGTCACATATACATATCATTGTTTATGCCTCCTGTGATTAATGAATGTAATTAGCTATTGCAAAAGGCTGTCAACTGCGACCGATCGATCACCTTAAAATCATCTATTATTCACAATGTGATCTTATTTCTGTTCCTGAAAAGTTGTTTTCAGTGTATTTTCTCCTTGAAATCGATCACTTCAGGTACTATTACTGTGCATACCTAGCTAAATTAGTGTCTAGTTTCGTCTCTGATGACCTTTATTTCGTAAAAATCGCTGTTTTTTTCTAAAAAGGTATTTTTGTGGTCATTTTGGCTGTTTATTTCGAGGGTACGGTAGGAGGTCATCGTTCACTCGATAACTCTTTTTAAAATGAAATAAAAGCGTTTTAAGATACATGATATGAATTGATATTAATATTCGTTAAGTGGGATTGTCGGTGGACGTTCATTGTTGAACAGTTGTGCTGGAATTACGAAAATATATCGATATCGTTGAGAGTTCATTCATTAGGGGCCTGTTCTCAATTTTCCTTACAACGCCTCTAGTACTGGGCAATTGCCACCATCTTGAAAAGCAGTGCCGCGGATGGCTATCGCATCGCCACTACGCATGAGAACACGATGGCTGCCCTGCGCTGCATTGATAGTTCGTAATAAATTCACATAAAAACACACCAGAAGATCTCCGATTTTATTTACAAAGATCATATTTTGTTATTTATTGATAAAACAAGCCATTTTACCACAGCAGGTGACACATATTAGGCCTGAATAAGACTTTAGAATTTGAAGTGGTGGTGACGATGCCGATATCCAAGATGGCGGAATTATACCAGTGGTCAAATCTCATCTATTTTGGGTAATTGCATCATTATTTCTTTTTGTGATTGGTGATTTGTAAAATTGAGAATGATTGAAAAATCTGTATTTTTTCACCCAAAGGCATGAGTGAACATTTGATAAGTTTATTGTGATTTAATTGGTAATTTGGTGGACATTTTGACAATTATATTTAGCAATATTTCGATAAATGCGGACCTGCTTCTTCCTCTTTTCGTAGTGACGGTGTTTCGATAACTCAGGTCAGTTTCACGGCAAAAATAAGTGGTAGTTTTGAAATTCGAATGTGCATTTATTGATGTAACGATAAAGTACATTTCCGAGAATAATTAGTGAAAGTTTCAGTAGGTGTCGATTTTTGTAAAGTAGTGTATGGGCGATGGATTGGCTCAGCCATGTGCTCGTAGGCTACACTACAATGCACGTGATTGATGGTTGAACATTCACTCTCGTTGACAGTGTATTATTGAAATATTTGATTGTGATGATGGTGTATTGTACTAGGCCTTGCATGCTCCCAACGTGTGGCATATTTCACATTGATACTACCAGTATCAATTACAAAAAAATAGATTGTGAGTAACAATAGGCCTACAATACAATCAATTCTACATGTCATGAGGGTGGGAACGGGGAAGGGGGGGGGGGGAACTGTCTCGACGTCCCGTTAGGAAAAAAGGCTTATCCCGTTTCCCAATATGCAATTTTAGCCGAATCGTGACGCAAAACACGGCTTGTCTCGAATCCCGCTAAAATAAGGGTGTCTATCCCGAATCCCGACAGTTATTTTCGGCCCATCCCAGTGTCCTGAAAATACCCGTTCTCCCCCTCATAAATAGTAGACCATATTGTCACATTGATGTTTTCTTTCATTACAGTTAGACTTCGAGATCTACATTTTCGACAAAGGCCTGGTGTAATATTACGTACTTGATGAAGGTAATATTAATTTCTTCAAATTTGAAGCATGACGTTAATGGGGTACCAGCACAACTTCATTGACTGCTACGTGGCGCTGGTGGTAACTAAGGTATTGCATCGCTCATATCACTTGAAAAAAACATTTACCCTAGTTACGACCAAAGCTGCTTAGCAGAGGGCAATACCTCATCAGGAGCGCCACAATCATATCATTGGTGTGAAAGCAAGTTTTTCAGTTCTCAATGTGTTCAAAACCTTAATTGTGAAATTGTGCACTTCGAATTCAAATTTACGTCACTACGTTAGTTTGACATCCATTGATGTCACGGTAATTTCACTGTTATGCTGTGCTGCTTTCAGGTTTAATGACACGAATGAGTACAAGTACATTACATTTTTCGACGAAGGCCTTCTGTAATTTCATACGCTTCTTACGGTTAGTATTGATTCATAATTTCTAGTAAAAAAGTTAATTTTGAAAGTGAAAAATATGTTACAATACAATAGACCTGCAAATACCATATACGCAAGTTTTGAACAAATATCACACATATTCCCCAGTTGACTTGTGATGATATTGATAATGGTGGTGGTGGTGTTATCATGTACATGGCTTCTGACGTAGTAAATGTTTTCTTTTCAGCAACATTCAATAGATTTATTTACTGTATTATCATTTCGACCAAGGCGAATTCGACACTTCAATTACACAAGGTTAGTAACTTTTGTTCACAAAATCCAAATGGAGGCAAATACAGAACAATCAAACTTAGTCATTCCAGTCAGTTACTGAAGCACAGTGAAAACTGTCGGGAGCAGTGCAACTGATGGCATGTCAAACTTCCAGTGACTGTCCCTGTCCATATATTTCAAGACAGTACAAATCTTGTAATCATTTTGTTTATGCAATGTACGTTATTATGTATCATTTCAGCACAATCAAACTTAGTCATTCCAGTCAGTTACTGAAGCACAGCGAAAACTGTCTGAATTAGTGCTGCTGATGGCATGTAATTACTCTACTACCACTACCAGTGACAGTCAATGTCCATATATTTTCAAGTGTGCGAAATTAGTACTCGTCTACTTCTTAGTGTTATTTGAATGCAATGTATGTTATAAAAATATTTTTTCAACACTATATCAACATTCTCATTCCTGTCAGTTTCTGAAAATCAGCTAAAGCAATCGCTACCAATGCAGCTGATAACAGCAATTCTTTTTGTTCCCAATGCCCATCCATGACAATATATTTCACGCATGTGACAATCATGTAATCATCCTGTTTTTTGTGTTCTATTCATGCAATAAATAAATTCAGTATTTTCAAATCATTGGTGCTACAAAACTATTCTCATTATAGATTATTCATATTTTATAAAATGCTGTCATGTCAAATTTTGTGTCCTATAAATCATTATGAAGTCGGCATTTTATATACAACTTTTGTACTCCTCCTAAATAAACATACAAATCTTGTTTTATGTAAACTTTGTATATGTGACCCGTCACAGCAAAACCAGGCGCATGTCGCTCTGAGCTTGGCAGGTTGAGACGGACTGTTTGTTCATTTATCTATTGTCTGCCTTTTGTAAAATATGAGCACATCAATTTCTTCCATTATCTCCTGGTGTCATTTAGGCTCATCTCCTGTGCGACATGTACCTGGTTTTGCTGTGACGGGTCACATATTCTATAGATATACAACACTCTAATGTCACAATGCCTCTCTCACTCGCTTTTATATAGCAAGATGTATGAATAAACATGACACACCAACTATGTACAAAATTGCTAACAAACTGCACCATTTGTCAGTACACCACATGAAATACAGAGATATGTCTTAATTCTAATCTTTCATTAGCGACACCATTTCTTACCCGAGTGCCTCCTTCATTCATACATCTTGTACTTTAACTCAAGATACCCATCTTTGAATATTTTTAGCATACCAAGTACTACAATGTCATTGTATTGAAGTCATGTTCTTGTAGTGTTATTGGCTTTCTATTATCTTGTCAAAATACCACTTGGTTCTCGCAAAATCTCAATAAAAACAAATGCTATTGCATGTATTGCATATTCTAACAGCTATCCACTGTATCGATTTATCCATCATCTGTACTATTTGTCACAAAAATGTTATATTATGTAAATCATATTTCATTACATAATGCACACTGCCAATTACTGCTGAACCATTCATATGTCATTTAAATAAATAATTTTCAACTTTTTAAAACCGTCTTATAGTACTGTTCTTGTCACTTAGCTGAACCAATTGCTCTATAGCATGACATTTCCAGAAATGCCCCAGGGACTGAAAAGTGCTGTTTTAACAGAGAGGTGTCCTAAACTGAGAAGTCGAGTTGAATGGAAACAACCAATTTGGGACCAAAAACTACTGTCCTTATTAAAGAGGTTGTCCTCAATAGAAAGGTGTCCACAAAAAGTAGGTCCACTGTATATGAAAGTACAAACCCTGGTACATGTAGTGACATCATCTACTCCTCGATGTGGACACCTGCAAATGCAGCGACAATGTCACATCCGTTATTTATTTCATCGTCCTTTTTGCAGATGGCACCACCCATCAAGCATGTTGGTGACGAATAGTGTCGCAGCATTTCGTCACCGAGCTTACACGAAAATGCACTGTCATTCATTTAAGGAATTAATACCGAGCTGGCGGTCATTGGTTGTATAATCAAGACCGCTCGGGTAGACCGAAAATGCAGTCCAAAACCCGAGGCGCTTCGCCGAGGGTTTTGGACGTAATTTGAGGTCCACCCGAGCGGTCTTGATTATACAACCAATGACCGACAGCGAGGTATTAATTTCTATTCTAAAAGGTTTCAAAATTAAACAAATTAAATACGATTTGAAAGGTATGTTCCGTTTTCGTCAAAGAATGATCCAGCCTGGTGTCCGGAACTCCGCCATATTGTTGCTTGTGAAGATGACGTCACGCAGCAAGGGAATTCCCAGTCTGCTAGCTCGATTTCTACCATTTCCTCGTCTTTGACCTCTTCTGAATCCTGACTGACGACCTCGAAAGAGTCCTCGGGTATCCTCCCTACTTCACAAATCCCAATATATCGGGGAATACTTCAAAATCTCGTGTTCTTGACATTGTTTTGTGGGGCTGAGTCGTTGCTTCTTGGTGAAAATAATTCGTCTGCTAAAATTCAGAATTTTATACCTACCCAGGCGGTCATTGGTTACGATACCAAGACCGCTCCGATCAAAACGAGGCGTAATGTATTTTGTATTAGAAACAATGATATACTGTGACTAAGGCCTTTTAGAATCAGCCATAAGTGTAAGACTGTAGGGTTGTTTCCAACCAAAACATGTTCGAAATGTGTCAAGCATTCGGAACACCCAAAGACTGATTAGAGAAGTCAAAATTGAATGGAAACAACCAATTTGGGACCAAAACCAGTGTCCTTATTGGAAAGGTTGTCTTTAATAGAGAGGTGTCTACTAACGGAGGTTCCACTGTACATAATGTAGGAACCCTTGTTGTGACATTGTCCACTCCTCCAGCTGCACACCACCAAATCCACAACAATGTCACACCAGTTATTTAGTTCATCATGCTTATGGTCATTGTACTTTCATCTTATGTAAAATGTAACTTTTTACACGGTTTCAATAAACGATTTGTAATTTGTAATTTGTAAATTATAAATTTCACTAATAATTTGACGCCGCCAATTCCACTGGTCTTCGAAATACGTAAGCTACACTGTTGACGACTATGACACTCCTCACAAACCACATTGTGAATCAGACGCCGATAGGCTTGTGTTAATATGTTTTAACTCGAATTGTTTCGTTTCGTTTGTGTTAACAGATTTTTATGTTTAAGGAATTGAACCCGAGGCGGAGGACCTTGGTTGAGTTACCAAGACACTCGAGGGTGGAGCTAAAATACAGTCCAAACCCTCGGCTGTCGGCTCGGGTTTGGACGAAATTTTAGCTCCACCCGAGAGTGTCTTGGTAACTCAACCAAGGTCCGAAGCCGAGGGTTCAATTTCTATTCTAAAATACCTCAAACTTAAAAAGATAGGCCACGAAAATAACTTGAATATGTGCGAATTTGGCAAATTCCATCCATCGCCGGCCCGGCCGGAGCGCCGGTAGCGCCATTGTTTACATTATGTTACGGCAACGTTACAGAAAATGAGACATGTACATTTTGTACAGCGCGCATAGGAAGTCCGCATCGGCTCGCTCAAGTGATGCTAAAATCCGCGCAAATGGGCTATTTGGAGCGTTTTTCTCGGCAAATATGTGTAGTGCTCATTAAAAAACTTAGGGTGGTTGATGCTTCCTTGACTGATTTGTGTTTGAAGCAGTGTTTTGAGAGGCTCAAACTTCTGAAGTGAGCTGAAATTCCGTTGACGTGACGTGTGCATGGTTCCACATTTTAGTGCAACCTGAGGGAACTTGGTTGCGTGTCCAAAACACTCCGCTCTCAGAACGAGGCTTATGCATTTTCCATTTAAAAGTTGACTTTACGGTACCAAGGTATTTTAGAATTTTTGTTTGTGTTATGAGAATTGTGAGACCCGTATTGAAAAGATAAGTGCTACAGTAATTCAGTATTATTAAAAAAGTAATTCGGTATTATTTGATTTGTAATAAAAGACATGTTAAGGGAGACATATCTCGTGTAGTTTTATTATCTCGAGACTTTAGATAATACCCCTTTTTTAACATGGGGACACATAGGTACCGGGACACATAGGTACCGGGACATATAGGTACCGGGACACATAGGTACCGGGGCACATAGGTACCGGGACACATAGGTACCGGGACACATAGGTACCGGGGCACATAGGTACCGGGACATATAGGTACCGGGACACATAGGTACCGGGACACATAGGTACCGGGACATATAGGTACCGGGTCACATAGGTACCGGGACACATAGGTATGCCCCCCATACAGCGCAGCCATCTCGGCAAATCCATGGTAGTTGCTGTAGTTTTTAAAGGTTAAATGCCAAAATTAGGCCTAATCTTAAATCAAAGTACATCAGGATATCCTTTTGTTACCTTTAGATGTCAAATGTAGTAAATTTATTTGCATAAATATCGCATGGAATAAAGAAATTCAAATAAGCGTGAAATTGCTTGGCTTACTAGACTTTGCGCAACGAAACGAAACGAGCGAAATGGGGGAGCGACCATTATGTTTTACCCCGGTACGTCAAGTTCGATACATGGTGTCAGTCACCAGTATGAATGAGTGATGACCCACACCCACACAGGCAGCTGAGACACATGTCTTGTTGGACATGCCTACCGATTTTTACTAAATAAAAGCATAACTTCACTTCACACTTTTCGGGGTTGAAAATGTACTCACGTAAATTACCAAAATTACATGCCAAATTCGCACATGACCTGTTATTTCTCAAAGCTTGGAAGCTCAAATGTCTGAATGTAATGTATGCGCGTAATGTATGCTCTCAGCAAGCGAATAGTTGTGATCGTCGGTTTTTGATACGAATCGTTTCCTGTATGGCCGTTACAAGCCGTTGTTTGAATATGATGTGAACCTGTTTACCGTTCAATGCTGCTCCCTGTGACGATGTACCCGCAAATGTTCAATGAAAAAAATGGTGATAATGACTTACACGGCTTGTTCGCATCGTAAACATAGTGGTATCCGGGTTAACTGTCTTTGCGTTTGGCCTAATTTTACAACGATTACTCCCCATGTAACCACGATCTAGGATGGACAGGCTGTGTATTATGAATAGGAAAAGTCACCTAGGGACCGTTGCGTAGAATACTTTTTTGGCGAAATATTGCGCAAAGTCCAGTAAGCCAATTTGCTTCGGCAAAGTTCTTATTTCGTTCGGAAACTCTCGCGGTTTTGGGGAATTCCAAATGAGGAGTGACGTCACTAGTGCTGTCATTGTTAGACTGATCCCACTGCCTGCATACACAAACGCCATGCTGTAGATGACAATTTTCCTCGCGACAAGAAGGCCCGAAAAGTATGGGTAAGACACATGCATCGTCCGTCTTCTTGGGTCCCGTCTCTCGGTGCGAGGGTATGTTCGAAGCACTTCGTTGCCGGAGATTACGTCTGTTTTTATATACGACCGCGTTCTCCGACGTCCTCTTTCACAAAAACATGTGAGGGAAGTTTGCGCGAGCGCCACCCAACGTCTGTTTTGATATACGACCGCGTTCTCCGACGTCCTCTTTCACAAAAACATGCAAGACAAGTTTGCGCGAGCGACGACCGCTTACAAAAACATGTACATATTTTTTGCGGTTTTCACGGCCCATACGACTGCACCTACTATAAGATCCATGCACTTGATTGGGACCAACGTTTACGAAAACGTCGCGTAGACTAATCATCATCATCATCAGGTTAATATCGTAGGACCTAGGGTCCTGTTGATATCTGTAAGTTTTACTCGCTGGTTTATGGTTCTCGCGCTCAGCACAGGTGTGGTTTGTGGTGTAAAAAGTTACAATAAAAGTTCTGCTTCCTCGATTCGCTGGTACTTAAGCCCTAAGCTTTCATCACGGTTTCCTTAAAAACACAAGCATGTCTATTTCCGAGATAATTGCCTATATACAATTACAACTAAACTAGTCTCTAATTATCTCCGTTATCCGATCCACAGTCGATAGAATATGTACAGTCAAAGTAAACTAAAGTCACATACTTCCTGTCCACCCAGGCCTTATCCAGCCTTGATTTAAAAGTATCCACAGTTTTCGCCTCCAAGACTGCCCCTGACAGTGCGTTCCACGGGGAAACAACCCTCTGACAGAAGCTGTACCTGCGTAAATCTGTCCGGGCTTTCTTGCCCGCCAGTTTGAGTGTATGACCCCTTGTTTCCTGGATTCTACCCTTTGCTAGGGGGAGTAATTCATCGGCTGCCTCATGATCTGCGCTCTTCAGGTACTTAAAGGCCTGAATCATGTCCCCCCTTTCCCTTCTATACTTCACTGATTGTAGATCAAGCTGCTTCAGCCTTTCCTCGTATGGCCTCTTCCGTAGGACTGTGATCATCTTCGTTGCTCTAATAAATCAGAGGATGGATTAATCCCACAATTTTGTAATAAAAATTAGCTGCATTAATAGTGTAGTGAAAGTTAATGTAAACAACATCCCCGGAACAATAGCCTCAATTCTATTTCTTATCTTTGCAGGAACACCCTGAAACCTTTGCCATTGGGACACAAGTTGGCTCCTCAGTCTCCATGCGGTTTGCCAAGGCTGTCCAGGTCAATATTGTCACTGGGTCTCGGAACAAAGGTTCACAGACAACCTCCTGCACCGGGGATATTGGCTGTCAGGCAGAACCAGAAGTCCGAGAAATTGCCATTCCGACAGATCTGTTTGACATTGATGTGCCAGTTTTCCAAGGTAACCCCAAACCTGAAAATTATATTGATACTAGTAGCAACCGGACAAGGTGTCAGACAGTTTGGGTTTTACTATCTAACACAATTTTGGTTTGTGCCTGGCAATACGACAGGTACCAACAGGTTGGTACCCGATAAGTCACAGTTTGGTGCCAGACAATGTCTTTGACCACCCCAATATTTTCAGGCTTGAAACCAAGTGATGAAGACATGGAGGATGAAGAGGTGCACTTTCCAAGTCAGGAAACGATGAAGACTGATGACAGTGACGATGAAGACTGGGAGCCATGTGAAGATGATTATTGTCAAGAATTTGATGACTCGCTCCTTGATGACGAAAACGTGTAAGTGTTTGTTGTAGCTTTCTTGAGAAATTGATTCTTTAAAACAATTGAATTGTATTAGAGCGAATGAATAGAATGATAGTCATAAAAGTACCGGTATGGCAGTTTCTGGGACCTGTTATTAGTGTTAACACTAATAAAACTTTACTTTTTTCATGAAGGACTCACTAATGATGCTCTACAATGAGTTTATAAACTGATAAAAGAATTTCATTAGTTTATGCTCCAATGCAAAGTTGTCATTCCTTTTCAAACAATCATTGTCAAATCTTTAACCATAATTATTTACTATTTCAGATCCGGCCAACAGTCAAAAAGTTAAAATGTAGCATGCATGGCAGTCGCCTGTACTTTTAAAAACGAATGATACATTGTAGCGAATCGCCCCAGATCCCTGTACAAATGTACAGTGCGAGCCTTGGGCGAGAGGGTTGGGAATTTGATTGCAATCCAATGCTTGGGACACCAATTGACACAACTTGACCAGGGTCAACAGTGACAGGTCCAAGTCACCAGGGACACCGATTTTCACATCCTGACCAAAGTCAGCAGTTACAAGACCAGGTCATCTAAAGGGACACCAATTAACACAATTTGACGAGGGTCTGCAAGTACATGACCAAGTCACCATAAGGGACACAAATTATCAGAAAATGACCGGGTTCAACAGTTAGAACACCTGGTCATCTAAAGAGACACCAATTGACACAACTTGACCAGGGTCAACAGTGACCGGACCAAGTCACCATTGAGGACACCGATTTTCACAACCTGGCCAAAGTCAGCAGTTACAAGACCTGGTCATCTGAAGTGGCGCCAATTGACACAACTTGACCAGGGTCAACAGTGTCAGGTCCAAGTCTCCATAAGGGACACCGATTTTCACATCCTGACCAAAGTCAGCAGTTACAAGACCAGGTCATCTAAAGGGACACCAATTAACACAACTTGACGAATGTCTGCAATAGGACCAAGTCACCATAAGGGACACAAATTATCAGAACATGACCGGGTTCAACAGTTAGAAGACCTGGTCATCTAAAGAGACACCAATTGACACAACTTGACCAGGGTCAACAGTGACAAGTCCAAGTCACCATAGGGGACACCGATTTTCACAACCTGACAATAGTCATCAGTTACAAGACAAGGTCATCTGAAGTGGCGCCAATTGACACAACTTGACCAGGGTTAACAGTGACAGGACCAAGTCACCATAAGGGACACCGATTTTCACAACTTGACCAAAGTCAGCAGTTACAAGACCAGGTCATCTAAAGGGACACCAATTAACACAACTTGACGAATGTCTGCAATAGGACCAAGTCACCATAAGGGACACAAATTATCAGAACATGACCGGGTTCAACAGTTAGAAGACCTGGTCATCTAAAGAGACACCAATTGACACAACTTGACCAGGGTCAACAGTGACAAGTCCAAGTCACCATAGGGGACACCGATTTTCACAACCTGACAATAGTCATCAGTTAAAAGACAAGGTCATCTGAAGTGGCGCCAATTGACACAACTTGACCAGGGTTAACAGTAACAGGACCAAGTCACCATAAGGGACACCGATTTTCACAACTTGACCAAAGTCAGCAGTTACAAGACCAGGTCATCTAAAGGGACACCAATTAACACAACTTGACGAGGGTCAGCAATTACAAGACCAAGTCACCATAAGGGACACAAATTATTAGAACCTGACCGGGTTCAACAGTTACAAGACCTGGTCATCTAAAGGGACACCAATTAACACAACCTGACCAGGGTCAACAGTTACAGGACCAAGTCACCATAAGGGACACCGATTTTCACAGCCTGACCAAAGTCAGCAGTTACAAGACCTGGTCATCTGAAGCCAATTAACACAACTTGACGAGGGTCAACAGTGACCATACAGCGCAGCCATCTCGGCAAATCCAAGGTAGTCATTGTAGTTTTTAAGTGCAAATCAAAAAGTTAAAATGTAGCATTCATAGCAGTCGCCTGTACTTTTAGAAACGAATGGTACATTGTAACGAATCGCCCCTGATCCCTGTACTAATGTACAGTGGGTATTAATAAACAGTGAAACAGAGAAACGAAGAAATCGAGAACTTTCCCATATCGAGTAGTTAGGCCTTAAAACCTATGTCTATAATGTACGGCGTGAAAATAGACTAATATGCTAGCCTGGTTTCTTCTCCCACGATGAAAAATGGTTCCCATCTGCGTCCCTTCTCAAAGCACCGATGTACACCTGGCACGGCGAAGTTGCACCCCCACTTCATATCTCATTTCAGCCTTGTTGTGTTCTGGCGATCAACGAATTGACAAGATGACGATAAGAACTATGCCAGAGGTTAATTACTTTATGAAGAGGACTGTATATTTATATGGTACAAGCTATCATAAGATACCTACAATTCACTATAGCTGTAAATGCTTCAGCCTAGAGCCAGCGGCTCCGTACTAGTTTTACACACGATTGCGGTGTGTCTTCTCCGGCATCTACAACAGGCTATCCTCCGTCTCGTGTTCGATTGCAGACTTCGGTATTCCAGCCCGGAACGTCAGTAGAAGGGCGTAGTAGATTATATATATATATCAAATTATTTTCCCACCAAGGGGAATATATCAATACAAGTTTTTTCCGCTAAGGGATATATACTAAAATGCTTCTCACAACTCAAAGCGTGCTACAACACAAACAGTCTGTAACATTGACTCAGGCTGACTGAAGCAATCTGACCGCTAGCTAGGACTATATAAATGACTTCGACTCAACCGGTTCTGCCCAGATGGCAACAGACTAGTCCTAACTAGCCGGCAGGTCGTAACAATAAACTAGCCAGTAAATTAAGAATACTATACCGCCACGGGTATTCTATAAACGGGGAGGGACGTCAACAGCAAGGCCTCGTCCTTCTCGATCTCTGCAGGGCGGATTCGTCCAAATCGTCAACACGGCTTCTGGCGTAAGCGGAGAGACAGTGATGGAATCACACCCACTGGCTTCTAACTATATAACTATCAAACAGTCACCTGAATTCAACATACACAGATTAAAACGTGGGTTAACACAACATCTTTTTAGTCCCAAAATACAACTGGGTTTTATATAATGGTTTTCCAGAAATCCGTTCGCACGGTCTATAATTATTAAAGTCTATATAACAGGTTCGAGTATGTCCAATAACACCAATGGACTAAAATACTAAACGATAACGATTCATTCTAACCGAGAATCAACAACATTACAGCCCATTCATCGAAAATAGGCCTAAAAGAGTGGAGTGGAAAGTTGCTCAGGTCGACCTGATCTACGCGAGCCTATTCGAAGCACCTGGTCCGCAAAGACCAGAATGCACCTTCAAACATTAATACACCCCCCTTTTAGACCCCTTCTCAAACTATAGAAAACCATGTCAATTAAATGCACAGATAGCTATACATTAGCGAGAGGAAGACACAAACTGGTGATACGTTTACAAACACAGCACGATACACACGGTCAGTGCATCGGCCGTATACAAATGTACGTAAAGCGTGAAAGGCTTCACACCGGTAAAATTATGGCATTTTCCATTCTATCGGTAAAGTACGGCGTGAATCAATCATAAAAACGTTACCACCATTTCAACGCTGCTTCAACCATTTCAACCATCTCGCTACGAACTTCTGGGCGTTGTCATCTATAGAATAGTACAGAACCGGCGGCGATCCTCACTCAATCGCGGACGGAGTCGAAGTGCTGTCTTGAACACACATGCCCATGGGTGTTACCTAAGTCTCGCCAACATCTCGCAAAATCTCGGTAAACAATTTTTTGGCGCGGAAATAATAATACAATAACGGGGTCAAACCGGGTCAAGGGAGAAGTCAGCTGATCGCAATAACAAACGATCACTGATCGTCACAACATGTTGAGTATTCAGCATAGTCCAGTCTTAATTAGCAAAGTCTGTATTTTAGATCTACCCGGTGTAACAGTAGATCGTAGTCCGACGTGAGAAATAAAGCATCTCATCTCCGATATTCTCGACTCTGTAGCTCTGCCAGACGCTACCCGCCTTACGAAACAAGCCTCGTCCCCAGGACCAAACAAGCAGGAGGGACGAGGTTACCAGGTCTAAAATTGTCCAACTAAAGTCTTGGTTGATTGGTTTTTAGTGGTTGTTTTCTTGGTTTTAATAACCTAATACACAGTCAAAACTGTCCAAGCTAGGTCAGGATTTGCTACATGGCTATACGCCCCTTAATTGTTTTGAATTGATGCTACTTCATTTTGAACAAAACAAAATGGCTGTTGGCACACAAGTACTGATTTTGTGTAGCAATGCATTGGGAGACGAGGCCTAACTAGTCGATGGGGGAAGTTCTCGATTTCTTCGTTTCTCTGTTTCTCTGTTTATTAATACCCATGTACAGTGCGAGTCTTGGGCGAGAGGGTTGGGACTTTGATTGCAATCCAATGCTCGGGATATTGTTAAGCACTTCTGTGTATCTAAGGTTGATGAATAGCGCTATTGATGTATCAAAGCTAGTGTGCCCGTGGTTTAAGCTGCTCTCTGAGTAAAAAAGTCGTGAGTCTTGAGAATGAGACTTAAAAGGCGAGTTCGTTGAAGTCTTCATATATGAAAGAGTCTAATGGGAGAGACCAGGGGTGTTCGGGAACAACTCTTCCAGGGAAGGTGAATGATTTTGGCACCGGGGTAACATGTCTGGCCTCTTAGAGCGAAAGCCAATAGGCCTAATATGTAAAGTCAAGGACTTAGTGAGCCCCCCTTTAGGTCGGGGGAGCTCCCCCGAACCCCCCTACGAGCATATGTTAAGTGCAAGCTCTAACAACTACAGCTGTTACAATGGGGGGGACACCCCCAAACCCCCCTCCGTCGACATAGGTTTTTACCAGTGCGTTGGGGGGAAGCTCCCCCCAAACCCCCCCGGTGGACAGTCAACTAGCCCTTCTGTGTCATACTGCTGGGGGGGGGGGGGGTGCGATGGGACCATCCATATAGTAATTATAGTTCCTTCCGACACATTTTTGTTTTGGTAATGTAATACATTGTGATTGTCCTTATTCACGGGAATCGGGCGTTTCCAGTGATATACGACACTTAAATGGATTGTCCTCATGCATTCACTTTGGAAACGCATTTTAAAATAGATGTTACGTCCTGTTAATGGGGCACGTCATCATCGCGTACATTTGGGAAAAACTCCCTAACGAGACCGGAGCAGACGGCTGAAAGTAGTTTATTTATTGGCCGCTAGGGTTCAGAATGTCGCTCACCCGAATTTTTCACGCAACTTTTGCTAAATAGAGCTAGTTCTAGTTTGTAATTCATTTTGATACTTCAGATTTGGGTAGTAGACTAAAATAACTTAGTCGTCAGTGTGGTTTTAAGCAGGAAAAACGTATTTGTTTTTCTTAAAGTGCCTTTTTTGGACGGGTGTGTGCGATTGTTTTGTTTATGTCACGACTCACGTGACCTCGAACATGTCGACACAAAATTGAAATAGGGCCTAAACCACCCTTTTCTGTCATTATTTAGGACGGATATTTCTCTAATAAAAATATTAATGTAATTGACCAATTTTTAAGGCATATGTAGCGAATTCCCATGAAGATTTAAATTAGATGTTCTCGTAACCTGTTACAACTGGTCTGATTTATAATTCAGCGCTACAACTGGTCTGATTTATTTATTCAGCGCCATTTTGAAAAACAAAAAAAAAATGTTTGTTGGATATACAATATTTACTCTCTTTATTTCACTTCATTTACATTATATACTCCCGCACACACGTGTATCTTAAGAGCCCCTCCTAAAGGGGGTCTTAATATGTAAAGTCAAGGACTTAGTGAGCCCCCCTTTAGGTCGGGGGAGCTCCCCCGAACCCCCCTACGAGCATATGTTAAGTGCAAGCTCTAACAACTACAGCTATTACAATGGGGGGACACCCCCCAAACCCCCCTCCGTCGACATAGGTTTTTACCAGTGCGTTGGGGGGAAGCTCCCCCCAAACCCCCCCGGTGGACAGTCAACTAGCCATTCTGTGTCATACTGCTGGAGGGGGGGTGCGATGGGACCATCCATATAGTTCCTTCCGACACATTTTTGTTTTGGTAATTAATGTAATACATTGTGATTGTCCTTATTCACGGGAATCGGGCGTTTCCAGTGATATACGACACTTAAATGGATTGTCCTCATGCATTCACTTTGGAAACGCATTTTAAAATAGATGTCACGTCCTGTTAATGGGGCACGTCATCATCGCGTACATTTGGGAAAAACTCCCTAACGAGACCGGAGCAGACGGCTGAAAGTAGTTTATTTATTGGCCGCTAGGGTACGGAATGTACGTCGCTCACCCGAATTTTTCACGCAACTATAGCTAAATAGAGCTAGTTCTAGTTTGTGATTCATTTTGATACTTCAGATTTGGGCAGTAGACCAATATAACTTAGTCGTCAGTGTGGTTTAAAGCTGGAAAAACGTATTTATTTTTCTTAAAGTGCCTTTTTTGGACGGGTGTGTGCGATTGTTTTGTTTTTATGTCACGTGACCTCGACCATGTCGATACAAAATTGAAATAAACCACCCTTTTCTGTCATTATTTAGGACGGATATTTCTCTAATAAAAATATTAATATAATTGGCCAATTTCTTAGGCATATGATGTAGCGAATTCCCATGAAGATTTTAATTTAATTTAACTTAATTTCAACCAATGGGATAGCAACCACCACCGGAAGATCGCGGAGAAATCGGTAAACTCAACGGAGTTAATTCAGAAATTTACCAAAAAAAATTGTTTGTAGGATATACAATAGTTACTCTCTTTATTTCTAATCATTCACTATATACTCCCGCACACACGTGTATCTTAAGAGCCCCTCCTAAGAGGGGGGCTTATTAAATGGATTGTCCTCATGCATTCACTTTGGAAACGCATTTTAAAATAGATGTTACGTCCTGTTAATGGGGCACGTCATCATCGCGTACATTTGGGAAAAACTCCCTAACGAGACCGGAGCAGACGGCTGAAAGTAGTTTATTTATTGGCCGCTAGGGTTCAGAATGTCGCTCACCCGAATTTTTCACGCAACTTTTGCTAAATAGAGCTAGTTCTAGTTTGTAATTCATTTTGATACTTCAGATTTGGGTAGTAGACTAAAATAACTTAGTCGTCAGTGTGGTTTTAAGCAGGAACAACGTATTTGTTTTTCTTAAAGTGCCTTTTTTGGACGGGTGTGTGCGATTGTTTTGTTTATGTCACGTGACCTCGACCATGTCGACACAAAATTGAAATAAACCACCCTTTCTGTCATTATTTAGGACGGATATTTCTCTAATAAAAATATTAATATAATTGGCCAATTTCTTAGGCATAGGGGCCTATGATGTAGCGAATTCCCATGAAGATTTAAATTAATTTCAACCAATGGGATAGCAACCACCACCGGAAGATCGCGGAGAAATCGGTAAACTCAACGGAGTTAATTCAGAAAAATACCAAAAAAAATTGTTTGTAGGATATACAAATAGTTACTCTCTTTATTTCTCATCATTCATTTACATTATGTACTCCCGCACACACGTGTATCTTAAGAGCCCCTCCTAAGAGGGGGGCTTATTAAATGGATTGTCCTCATGCATTCACTTTGGAAACGCATTTTAAAATAGATGTTACGTCCTGTTAATGGGGCACGTCATCATCGCGTACATTTGGGAAAAACTCCCTAACGAGACCGGAGCAGACGGCTGAAAGTAGTTTATTTATTGGCCGCTAGGGTTCAGAATGTCGCTCACCCGAATTTTTCACGCAACTTTTGCTAAATAGAGCTAGTTCTAGTTTGTAATTCATTTTGATACTTCAGATTTGGGTAGTAGACTAAAATAACTTAGTCGTCAGTGTGGTTTTAAGCAGGAACAACGTATTTGTTTTTCTTAAAGTGCCTTTTTTGGACGGGTGTGTGCGATTGTTTTGTTTATGTCACGTGACCTCGACCATGTCGACACAAAATTGAAATAAACCACCCTTTTCTGTCATTATTTAGGACGGATATTTCTCTAATAAAAATATTAATATAATTGGCCAATTTCTTAGGCATAGGGGCCTATGATGTAGCGAATTCCCATGAAGATTTAAATTAATTTCAACCAATGGGATAGCAACCACCACCGGAAGATCGCGGAGAAATCGGTAAACTCAACGGAGTTAATTCAGAAAAATACCAAAAAAAATTGTTTGTAGGATATACAAATAGTTACTCTCTTTATTTCTCATCATTCATTTACATTATGTACTCCCGCACACACGTGTATCTTAAGAGCCCCTCCTAAGAGGGGGGCTTACCAATGCTAATATGTAAAGTCAAGGACTTAGTGAGCCCCCCTTTAGGTCGGGGGAGCTCCCCCGAACCCCCCTACGAGCATATGTTAAGTGCAAGCTCTAACAACTACAGCTGTTACAATGGGGGGGGGGGGACACCCCCCCCAAACCCCCCTCCGTCGACATAGGTTTTTACCAGTGCGTTGGGGGGAAGCTCCCCCAAACCCCCCCCCCCCCCCCGGTGGACAGTCAACTAGCCCTTCTGTGTCATACTGCTGGAGGGGGGGGGGGGGGTGCGATGGGACCATCCATATAGTAATTATAGTTCCTTCCGACACATTTTTGTTTTGGTAATGTAATACATTGTGATTGTCCTTATTCACGGGAATCGGGCGTTTCCAGTGATATACGACACTTAAATGGATTGTCCTCGTGCATTCACTTTGGAAACGCATTTTAAAATAGATGTTGCGTCATCATCGCGTACATTTGGGAAAAACTCCCTAACGAGACCGGAGCAGACAGCTGAAAGTAGTTTAATTATTGGCCGCTAGGGTGCAGAATGTACGCCGCTCACCCGAATTTTTCACGCAACTATAGCTGAATAGAGCTAGTTCTAGTTTGTTATTCATTTTGATACTTCAGATTTGGGCAGTAGACCAATAATATGAGGAAGGCCCAGGCCTTGATAGGGAGCTCTTCGTTAATAGGGCTGGTGAGCGAGAAGACTCGGGGGGGGGGGGGGTATATAGTTAGGATGATGCCATCATGGCAGTTTACCGAAGAAGCAGTTGGCTAGCACACAATGTCAATGATTGATGGCGAGTAGTTGGTGGGTGGGAGAGGGGGGATATAGTTAGGATGATGCCATCATGGCAGTTGACCCAATAGACGCTGTCGCAGTATAGAAAATAAGTGGGGAGAATGTGGGAAACTAAACACAACAGGAGAAGGATAGGTATTTTTGCCCGGAGATAAGCATAATGATCCCAAGACCCAAGTGTAATTAAGATTTATATTCTAATTCAAAAAGACCAACGTCGCCTAGACATACAGTCATGCATAGACTGATGTAGCACAATGCATGAGACACCCTGTATAACGCAAATTTGAAAAAAAATCACCTCTATGCCTTATAACTTCAAGATTAACACCTGATCACTTGGTCAAACTTGGTCAGATGTATTCTACAATACAAGAGACATGCTATTCAGAAATGTATTGGTTTGTGTGAGAGTAACGTACTGCCAAGTCTACAGCCGCTGGAACAGGGGTATGCATGAAATGACGTCGCGTCATTTTTGGAGACAGGTAGGCCTGGCCTCCGCACCGGCTTGTGAGACCTGAGGGTAGCGCGTGCGTTTGAGTTAAGTGCGCATGCGCTTTCTACGGAAAATTAAAATGGCCAGTGTTGTGGACGAGTGGTTTCAGGTTTCACGGTAGGATTTTGACATGGAAACGGGGAAATAGACATTGAGACCAATGTACTTTCAAGATTATTGCATTATTAATGGAACCAGACCGTTGACATATTGTCACACCCCATGATATTGACGAAATCGTCGTCGAAACGGGTAGCCCCGGACCGATCATGTTGGTGCGCTTGAAACTACGGAAAAGTTAGCAGACGGAAAATCTTTTGCGGAATTTTGCCAGTTCAAAGCACGATTTCGTCGCGGAAAGAGAAAAGTAATCTCTGGCAGCGATGCAGCTTGTTGTTTAATGCATTTCGATTCGCCCCAGGGTATCGTTGCACTTTGATTCGGCCCTGTTTTGACGAAATCTTCAACCGAACAGCGGCTTCTCTGCGTAAACATCGTAGCGTCCCGCTGAATTGTTTGGAAAAAGAAAATCTCTCCCCAGGTAAATTGCTGTGCATTAGCGTATACGATTCGCGTGCAAAAATGTCACCTGGGTGCAGAGGTTTTCTGGTTCCGGTCAACCGGGTCAAGTTTTTTTCGTTGACGGTATACACACACACATTCGACCCTTAACCATAAAGCTCGCTTAAGAGCTCCCTATAACTTAGTCGTCAGTGTGGTTTTAAGCAGGGAAAACGTATTTGTTTTTCTTAAAGTGCCTTTTTTGGACGGGTGTGTGCGATTGTTTTGTTTATGTCACGTGACCTCGACCATGTAGACACAAAATTGATATAAAACCACCTTTTCTGTCATTATTTATGACGGATATTTCTCTAATAAAAATATCAATATAATTGGCCAATTTCTTAGGCATATGTAGCGAATTCCCATGAAGATTTAAATTAGATGTTCTCGTAACCTGTTACAACTGGTCTGATTTATAATTCAGCGCTACAACTGGTCTGATTTATTTATTCAGCGCCATTTTGAAAAACCAAAAAAAATTGTTTGTTGGATATACAATACTTACTCTCTTTATTTCACTTCATTTACATTATATACTCCCGCACACACGTGTATCTTAAGAGCCCCTCCTAAGAGGGGGGCTTACAAAAGTAATCATGTCCAGTCCTCAACCTGGCCCTGCAACACTCAAGTGATGTAACCTCCTAGTATAATTGCATCCCGGGATCGCATCCCAAGTGCATCAGGGCGTTTATGGCTTCAGCAGTGACAGGGGAGCCCCCCCCCCCCCCTTCACACACACGCACACGCACGCACGCATACACCCCTACACACAGATGTTAATTTGAGTTTTTCCTTCTTCTCTGCGGTAAGCACGGTGGGTAACTGTACTGGTGCATAATTGCCATTGTAAGACAATAGAAACAAGGCGGTCCCATTACAGTGTTTGAGGGGTATGCAATCGGATATATAATAATCCGCAATACAAAAATGATAAATGCGGGCCTTACGCCCCTCAAAATGAACTAATCTTTTGTCGGTTTCTTTTGTGACGTCATTTCCTCTCCAGATAAACACGTATTTTTCTTTGGCAAACCGATACGTTTACCCACCGTGGTTAGGGATAGTGAATAGTGTGCTTTGATCACCCAGGCCCTGTTCATGCTGTTGGTGCTCACCAAGGTCATATCACATTTGTGTGTGGATCCAGTATCTGTCTGTGGTTTTTGTGTCTGTTAACTATTTGTGCATACATGTACTTCTCTCTCTCTTTATCTTGTCAAAAGTTGAACTTTTAGAAAGTTGCACATTTTATCAACTGTTACCATGTCTAAATCATGTCGTACAATACATTTCATCTATTGTATCTTTTACGCACGTTTTCCTCTATTTTTTGTGCTACACTTTTTGCTGAATTTCAATTAAGATGGGGCAGTAATGAACACAATTATGTCGGGAGTTGTTGGGGAACGAAAGCCAAGGCGACTAGGCGCGCCGTGCCCATTTGAATGGCGCAGATGTGGGCAGAATACCTCCCATATGCCATATGGAATCTGACGTGCGCATGGATATTGTGCTTAGGCAAGAATCGAATAATCTATTGTAATCTAATGTAATCTAATTGAAAAGTTCTGGTCATCAGAATAAGGATGACAGACGATTCCACTATTGACTGACTGTTCACCCGTCCGAGGTCTTTTAGTTTACTAAGCATCAGACACATCGGGACGCAACTTGCTGTCTCATCCGACCCGGACGCGAAATTTTTTTCTGCAGGATACTTCTGCCATAGTGTACATCTGACAGCCAATCAGAATTCAAGGCAAGCACGTGTCTTTGTTGACATCATCTTTCCACATGGCGCAATAATGTCAACAATGCCACGTGTTCTGATAATCTTGGAAAGAACAAGTTAGCAAATGGTTAGAGGAGTATATTAGCTAAAATATATTTATTTGCAGTATCTTAACATGTATTTTCATTGTCGAGTGGACTGTATTTATTGGACTTGTCTGTTAAAGGCGCACTGTGCTCGGCAAAATAGCCGAGGTTGAATGTTTATCTGTCAACCGTGTAACTAGTTCTGCTGTATATGCATAGGTGGCGCCACCATTCAATTTATTTTGTTTGCTTGTCAAAATGTGTTTTATACAATGGCCCTTCAACAATGTTCAAACTACCAAAATAGGCCTGATACCTTCAACAGCAGACATCGGATACACTGTCCCTTTAATAATTATCAACATTGGCAACACTGTCAGTGTCACTGCCCCTTAAAATTTCACAAATCGCGAGACATCGGATACACTGTCCCTTTAATAATTATCAACATTGGCAACACTGTCAGTGTCACTGCCCCTTAAAATTTCACAAATCAATGCATGCACTGCAATGTAGCGATCAGATCAGCTGATGCCTCTTTTGTACGCATAATATCATCAATTTTACAATGAATCTGTGCAATTCATTCCTAAACACTACGACACAAACCTTGAGTTGAGCATAATTGGGGTCAGACAATGAACTATTGTCACATTCACAGTTGAAGTGGCACTCGGCATGCGACTCGGTATCGTCCATTGTATTTGCATTATCATGCATAAATAAACAGTGTGACGTCAAAGATCGCGCCAATTGTGATTGGCTGTCAGATGTACACTGTGGCAGAAGTATCCTGCAGAAAAAAATTTCGCGACCCGGACGTCACAATCCTGGGTCAGGATAGCCAGACCTGCATGCCGCCATTGCCGCCTCACTACACTAATATCATTGCGCTGGACCTGCTCAATTTATTTCTTGCTTTGCAGGAACGCTGACAAAGACATGACTTAGAGAAGAATCTCGGCCAAGAAAGGAAGGGACGAGTCAAAGCTTAAAGCATGACAATCCCTTTTACAAAATCTACTTCAAAGAACACTGCAAAGATGTAGTTCTTGGTACAATGTATGCATGTATCATGCACATATTCCTCACCAAGAAGCTATTAAATAGATATATTTCAGAACTGAGGGATGCCGTTTCTTCTTCTTATTTCCACATATTATAAATATGGCCGGGGATATTTGGCAAACCGCTCGCCGAACCATTTTTGTCAGTCCTGTTTGGAGAGCCGGTTGCCGAACAGCACTGAAATATCCACCCAGTTTGGTAAGTCCGGCTTAAGGAGTGCATTCCTCTTGTGAGAACTATAACAAAAGGTTTGTACCGTAAGTAATAAAAACATAAACAGTTTTGATGTGTGTTTATTATCATCAATTAGTCATAATTGACATAGACGTATCAGCGATTTATCGATTTATCGATCACCGATATGCCTTTGTTGTGGTACAAGCATCATCACTTTCAATTTGGCTTATTGATCAATGTTCCTCAATGGATTATTGAGGATCACTCAGATCAAATCTGTATCAGACGTCGATGATAATCGGGTTTCTTCCGCGGAAACGCCCAACATGAAACGCCTGCTGCATTCCAGTTTGTTGCTGTCAATCCACATTTCCTTGCTGACAGAGGCAATCCTACACCAAAATACGGAGCGTGAGTACCACCATACATACTTAGTGCTTTCTATCGCAATTCCGCACTCATCCTCGATATTTTCTCTTCAATGATGAACCTAACCGATTCATTCCTGACCGCAGCCTCCTCCTCTCGAGCCCAAAGATGAACCAAACCGATTCATTCCTGACCTCCGCCTCCTCCCCACGAGCCCAAAGATGAACCCAACCGATTCATTCCTTACCGCAGCTAGCCCATTATATAGCCTCGATCCGCTACGCTGTACATCGAGCCTATGTGTAAGCTCGAAAAATGCCAGGAATTCTAGCCCAAACGCATTTGAGTTTAAGCCATGAAGAAAAACAGGAAAACCCCTCGGTGTAAAAATAGTTTGACGTCAAAAGGCTAGCCAACCAATCAGGCCATTGTTTCGGCAAGAAATCATTTTCGCTATAGGCACCTCGCACTTCGTACGAAGTATTGGTCTAGACCGGAGCCACCTCCCCTCGTACTTCCGCCCATCAAACAGAGAAGGATATCTTTGGAAGAATTCTCGTCTAAGGATATTCTCGTTCCTATTTCAGCTATCATCAGTTATAGTGTGAATGGACCTCATCCAGACGTGAGGTGGGTATAAGTTCCTCTTTCAGCTATCATCAGTTATAGTCTTAATGGACCTCATTCTGACGTGAGGTGGTTCTATGAACATTCTCGTTCCTCTTTCAGCTATCATCAGTTATAGTCTGAATGGACCTCATCCAGACGTGAGGTGGGTATATGGACTTACAAGCAATCACGAAAGGAGGTCTCAAACCGACTTGGATGGCCAATATCACTTAATACCTCATGTTCGCTCAAATGATGCAGAGACGAAACTGCATTGAGCATGGCTTCAAAGGCCATTCATGTCCAAGAATAGTCTCTCTGCCAACGTAGATGTTCATTTAATCGCCAGGTCCCGGATGTGGCACACAGGCGCTTGGCGATATTCGAATCATAGCAGAGCATAGCGATCGTACCTACAATCAGATACCCCCCCCCCCCCCCCCACAGAATACATAGAACGCTGGAGATAAAGGAGTGATAGGGTGCACCTAAAATTTGGAATAAAAACCAGTATTTGACCACTTAGGGTCATATTTGGCCAAAAAGTGTTAAAATGGCTATTTTAACTTGAATGGTTCACATAAGACTGCTGTTTTCGGCATCAGCACACCTGTCTACATTGAATAGGCCTGCCGATCGCGAAACCACCTTACCTAAAATTCTAATCAGAAGCTAGTAAATATGTATTTAATATCAAAATATTGCATTTTTTGCCAAAAAAGGGTTAAAATGGATATTTTGTCTTGAGTGGTGCAAATAAGACTGCTATTTTAGAATGAACGCCCCTTTTTACAAAGAGTAAGCCTGTCAAAACATCCTTACCTACAAATTCTGATTAAAGGCCACTGTATCTTGGAGTACTTGTTATTCAGGTTGTGTCAATTATTTCTTTCGGAGCTGATCAATCGCTATGAATCTGTCATCTTCACGCACCTGTGATATACTCTACGGATCGTGGACGAAGTAAACAAGGTGGCGCCCCCTGTTGGCAACCATTGAACGATGTAGTTACGGAAATCAAGAGCTTTTTTCCCAGTTAATTTTAAGGATAACAACAAAGTTTCCCGAAGACATCTCTTGTAGCATCCTGAGGAAATCATGGATTAATGTCATCACGGTGGATAACCGTAGCGGTTTAGCGACCAACATGTACGGTTCAGCGAACTTTCAAGGTAGCACACATTTTTACAATTTTTGGTAAGTTCCTGTGGTTTAATCCGGTTCTGCTTATAATGCATGCATCATCAGTCGTTGTAGTTTACATCAGTATGCCCATGTGGTTCTGACTTAGAGAAACAGAGCTAATATTCACGTTGAAAGTTGGAAATTTGATGATCTTCAAAGACATCCTTTTATGGCGAAGCGTCTGAAATTGACGCCATTTTTGCATGGCTATCATGTACTACAAAGCTAACAATAAAGACTGACGAAGTAACAAGTAATATGCATGCCCATTTGCTGAGATACATTGTAAAATATGTTGACTTCATGAAAGTGTACGGTATTTAGCGATATTACTATACACTGGTTTAGCAATATAACAAGTGTACGGGTTGTATGGTTCAACGATTAAAGATTTTTTATCGCATTTCACTCGTAATATGGCCCAGACAGTCATAATTCTCAATCTAAAATGTAACTTTACTACCAATAGTCGATCGTTTTTGCCTTCGAGGCGTGGGAATTGTCTTTAATTAGCCAAATATTTTACTCTATTTCAGGAGCAACTTTTGTGAGAAAACGTCGACAAAAATGCACGGTCTCGTCGAGCAGTATCTCATACACCATCCCGGAGAGTGCACTTTATGCTTGTAGGTCTTGTGGCACACCGTATACTCTGTTTTATATGAACCTTGACGTTTATGGATAGGATGACCATGGAGACGAGAAGAACTGGGATTACCATGCCAGTACCGTGTCATGGAATGCAGTGTACATCTGAAACTGAATTTTAACGAACATATTGCCTTTGTTAAACGGTACAAGGTGAAGTCGCTGAACCACTCGAGGGTTCGCTAAACATGTACGGTCATTGCAGAAATTGGTCAAAATCACGAAAAAAATTAAGAAAAGAGCAGAATTACGAATGAAATACCACGAAGCACATACACAGAGGTTGACTCCACAGCTTTGAAAGGAACCTCAGGCTGACGGCCTACCGTTAACTAGACAGCGATGACATGGTACCCTACTAAACTTGTTTAAAATTTCAGGAGTAATGTTTCTTCACAACTTTTGTGAGAAAACGTCGACGAAAATGCACGGTCTCGTCGAGCAGTATCTCATACACCATCCCGGTGTACTTTATGCTTGTAGGTCTTGTCGCACATCGCACACTTGTAAATGTTCTCACCAGTGCTATCTTTGACGCGTCTTGTGCTGATTGAGCGTCCATTTTACACACACGTCGCACACCAGTGCTTCGCATCTTACGAGCTTATTACGAACCGTTGCTCGAAGAACAACTTGTTTGTTGAAAGTAAAAAATAAAATTCTATCAGTCAAATTGTTGTTTGCTTATACCTTTTTGTTCTGTTTTATATGAACCTTAACGTTTATGGATAGGATGTTCATAGAGACGAGAAGAACTGGGATCACCATGCAGGTACCGTGTCATGGAGTGCAGCAGTATACGTCAGAAACTGAATTTCGACGTACAGGTTGCCTTTGTTAAACTGTACAAGGTGAAGTTAATGAACCACTCGAGGGTTCGCTAAATGTTTATGAGCATTGCAGATATCGGTCAAAATCACGAAAATAAATAAGAAAAGGGCAGAAATTCGAATGAAACACCACGAAACACATGCCCAGAGGTTGATTCCATAGTTTTGAAGGGAACCTGACAGCCTACCGTTAACTAGACAGCGATGACATGGTACCCTACTAAACTTGTAATCAATTAGCCCTATAAACGACAAAAACCATCGCGTTATGATCTGAAGGATAGTATCTAGCAAAAGCCCAGGCCGCTACATCGCAAAAATGTATCCATATCTTCCATATTTTACTGTATTGATTTTCAACTCACGTCATCTGCTAGAGTGCATAAGCGGCTGTTCCCTGAACCGTACATTTGTTCGCTGAAACGCTACGGTTATCCACCGTGGTTAGCAGGGCCAAACGTTAACCAATGATTTCCTCACGATGCTCTCAACTAGCGTGAAGTAACAAGATTTCATTTCATTTTCTTTTTTATTATTTGTTCATTATTCAAAATAACTGGTAACGCGCAGCTTACGTTCACTCAGTCATATTCCGGTCTGTCTTGACAATTAGGGACAACACGTCAAGGATCACAATTCCAAGATTCGAAATGAGAGGCTTTAGTTTCACTATAGCTCTTTATATATACATACTCCAACATAATAGACTGGCGATGCTACTAGGTGACTGGACAATACCATTCCAGTTTTGCTTTCATTTTTCACGAAAAGCATTAGTATTTAGACTCTATCAGGTTCATTATAAAAATCTCATTCACTTGCAATGCAAAAATAAAGATACCTTATTAAACCTGCTAGTGTGGACATCTGTCGTTGTGACTTGGGACCGTCGAGAGCGTACAGCAGCGATGTATGTGAATGGTCAAGTTGTCCATAGGCAACATGTCATGAGAAGTAACCTGGACAGTGTTTACAACAAGCATGAGCGGTATTAGCTCGGATGGAAGGGGGATAAGCACGGTGGAATGGGTGTGTTTATCGGATCCATGAGTAGTTTCCATGTTTATCACCATGCACTTTCTCAAAGCAATGTCAAGAAGTTCCATAGCGCCAGTATAGGGAAACGCGACAACAACGGAGCCTTAACGGTTTTTCTTACTTTTTCCTGATTTATCTGACAAAAGTCCGACAAAGTCCGACTTTTCCCTAAGAGGTCGGATTTTTTAAAAACATGTGATATAAAGTGTGAAAGACACACCCAGAGTGACCCAAAGTGTGAATACCAATTAGCTCACTCAATTAGGTAACCTCATTAACCGCATTTAAGATAGTCCTTTGATTTTCATAGCCTTATTTTGGGAAGCCCTGATATTATTAAAGGTTTTTTAAAAAGCCGTCCCTTTCCGGGAAAAGTCGGACATTGTCGGACTTTTGTCAGATAAATTAGGAAAAAGTAATAGTGATATAAGTTATGACATCTTGACCCTCAATGCTCAGCTTACAGACAATGCGCGTCAATACATGGGGTCTCATAAATCAACTAAGGAACAGCACGTTTGGAATATCTTGGCTTCAGTCGGTTAACGTGTTGTTATTCTGTGAAAAAGGCGGACTTAATCACTGTCGTTGGTAAGTTGGGAATATAACAAGATGGCGCCGATCAAAGACCAAACACACAAAGCACGACAAAGCATGCACCCGTACGCGCAAATAAGCGTGGTCGGTCTAAGACCCTGTGTGAAACAGACATAGGGTCGCTTCTAAAATGGCGAAAGGTGTCAGGTGAAAGTGATATGACGGTCCTTGCCGATGTGAGTGTTTGTGGAGCTGTAGGCTGTTCTGATGTTACCGGTTCTTCAGATGATGTTTCATCACCAGTGCCCTCCTGCATTAACGCCGCCGGGGGGTCTGCACCGATTCGTGCAACGGCTGCGACAAAGACGCCGAAAAACCCAGGTCAGAAAACGTTCAGTAACAAGGACATTATGAATGCTATACTTAACCTTACGGGCAACGTCAATGATATAGAGAGAAAGCTTACGGACCAGATTAATACGCTTGAGCGGACAATTGAGGAATCTGTGTTACGCAAGGTGAACGACATCGTTAGTGAGAAAGTAAAAGTGGAAGTGGCAGAAGTGAAAGCTCAGGTGGCTGCTCTTAGAAGAAAGTCGGATGATTCCGCGGAGTTTTTGAATATTGTGATTCGAAATCTACAGGAGGGAAAGAATGAAAATGTCGCAAACAAGACACAATCCCTTTTGCGGGAAGGGCTAAAGCTGAAGGACTTGTCTTTTCAAAAAGTCGAACGCAAACGCTCATACAATGACCGCCCAGGCCTGATTATTGCCACGTGCCGGTCCTATGAGGACAAATCTCTGATAATGGACGCTAAACAATCGCTTAAGGAGTGTCGTCAGTACAGTAATGTGTATATTTCGAACGATAAGCCTCTGTCACAGAGAATCGCCGAGAATAATATACGGACAATTGTGAAAAATCTCCCAGGCGCTGGCGACGTGCTTGAGGTCAAAGGCTCGCGAGTGGTCGCCAAGCAACAGAAATATGTCCCCAACGAGAATAATCGAAACGATAAAATGAATAGCCGAAATCGACCTCAGGGTAACCAAACAGTAACACGAAACACGAACAACCGCCAGGAAGGATATAACCGTGGAGCGAATGCAAACCGCTAGGATGACGCAATGTGTCGAGACAACTCCGCTGGAGAACATGCAGTCAGGGATGGCCACTCATTTATGTTGCTGAACGCTCGTAGTCTAAAAACTGTAAATCGGTCGAAAAATAAGCTGGCGCAATTCCAGCAGTTGGTGCTTTGTAATCAGTTTGATTTCGTGTGTGTTTCGGAGATTTGGTTAAACGCAGAGGTAGCAGACGGTGAAATACTGCCGCCTTCGTACACCATCCATCGAAGGGACCGCAACTCGCAGGACCAAGAACGTGGTGGCGGCGTTCTAATGGCATGTAGATCGGACATGCCGTCGTACCGTAGAACTGATCTGGAAAAAGAAAACTCCGAGATTCTTGTGTGCGAGGTCAAACCAGATTCTGACGAGCCTTTTGCTCTTATTGTGTGCTATAATCCACCGGATAATGTCGATGAGCAGATGGCGTTCCTGGGGGACCTCAGGGACGTTCTCAAAAGTTGTGAGGGAGAATTCAGCAATATTTGTCTCTCAGGCGACCTAAACATTCCGAGCATCAATTGGGACACTGTGTCTAGTGTCAATGGCTCTCATGTGTCTGGGGAGTTTTGTAATTTCGTGAACGATTTCTCGTTAACACAGCTCGTCCTCAACCCTACTCATAAGCATGGAAACATACTCGACTTAATTCTGACAAATCAACCAGAGCGATTCAGTGACACGGAAACATGGCCAGGAATGTACGATTCTGATCATTTTCCCGTAGTGTCGAATTTCCGTACTAGAATGCCCCGTCGTGTTGGAATTGCGCGCGTTGTTTATGACTTTACGCGTGCGGACTACACAGGTCTAAGGTCATTCCTTTGTGACGAGCTTGGTCCCAACTCTGATTTCTGTTTGCAAAATGGCCAGGACGGCATTGACAATTTGTGGTCAGAGTGGCTAGGTGTGCATAACACTGGATTAGACCGCTTTATTCCGCGGAAAACTATTCGTGACAAAAGCTATCCGCCATGGATTGACCGCGAAGTGAGACGCATGTCAACAAAAGTGAATGCTGCCCGCCGCTGCGCAAAAAACAGGAACAGTGACTCTAGTTGGAGGAAATACCGGCGCCTGCGCAATGAACTCAGAAATTTGACCCGTGACAAATACAAAGCGAATGTAAACAATCTTGGATCAGAAGTGCGTAGAAACCCAAAACGTTTTTGGAACTTCTATCACGCAAAAACCAAATCAAACTCTGTACCAGAGACAGCGAAGCTGGGCAATGAGTCTTTTGTGACTCCTCTGCGCAAGGTAAATGCCTTCAATGGTTATTTTTATTCCAATTTTTCTCATCACAACGACTTGAGAAAACCTGATGTTACTATGCATGATAATTATAACCTTGATTCTGTTAACTTTACAGCAGTTGAGGTGAAATCGGTATTAAACAGGCTGGACAAGACTAAGGCCTGTGGGCCTGACAGGGTCTCTAATCGTGTTCTGAGGGAGTGTGCCTCTACACTGTGTTCTTCACTCGCATTTTTATTCAACGTTTCAATGCAGACAGGTTTTTTACCAAACGATTGGAAAATCGCTAACGTTGTGCCAGTGTACAAGAAGGGAGACAAGCATTTGATTTCAAATTATAGACCCGTGTCTCTCCTATCTGTGGTTTCTAAAGTAATGGAACGTTGCATTTATAACAGTATCTATCCAGTCTTAAGTCCGTCAGTCTATAGAGGCCAGCATGGCTTCTGTAACAGGCGGTCAACGGCCACTCAGCTTGTTCAGTTCCAGCATAGACTGGGCCAGGTCTTAGATAGTGGGGGTCAAACTGATGTTATATATTTGGATTTTGCTAAAGCTTTCGATTCCGTTCCCCATTGCCTCTTATTACATAAGATTCGTTCCTTTGGAATCTGTGGACGTCTTCTGAGTTGGTTAACGTCGTATCTTACAAATAGGAAGCAGAGTTGTGATTAATGGCTCGGAGTCATCACTTTTAGATGTACTGTCTGGTGTGCCGCAAGGGTCAATTTTAGGCCGTCTTTTATTCTTATTGTACGTAAATGATATTGCTGAGGTCGTTAGTGACGGTACTGCCATGAATCTTTTTGCTGATGATTCCAAAATGTGTAGGGAGATAGAGTCTGTAACCGACTGTCTGCTACTTCAGACCGACCTTGATAAATTGTACGCTTGGAGTAAACGGTGGGGCATGACATTTAGCCCAAGCAAATGCATGGTCATGAGTGTTACTAGGAAGTTAAATCCGACACACTTCTTTTACAATATCAATGGTTTTGCATTGTCTCGGGTTGATAAATTCAAGGATCTTGGTATTGTCTTTTCTTCGGACCTGTCATGGTCATCTCATGTCAATGGTATTGCAAGCAGTGCAAGTAGAATGTGGGGTATGATCAGGCGTGTATGCGGGCGTACTGCAGACGTTAATTTGAATATCATGTTGCAAGGAGGATACCGCGGTGACGTCACGGCTTTTCCAAGATGGCGCTGCATATTGTAAACAAACTCGATCAACGGCCAAGGGAAAATCAAGTCATCAAAAAAGTTAGATTTTTCGCATCAAATCAGAGTTATTAGTACTTTTCTGCTATGAAATAAGTCTTCAGACAATAAGCTATCATTTGAATAATGAAAAGTGCTGTTTTGATGGGGAAAAATAGGGTTTTTTAAACCAAATAGCCGGCACCGATCTTCCAAAATTAGCGATGGTTTCAAAACAGTCTCCCAGATATGGGGCAATCTCTTCATTATCATAATAGGATTTGGAGGCATGTTTACAGATTTTACAAGTTCGAGACATGTAATACCTAAAACTCGCATAGATCCCCATAGATCCCCTCTATTTGTCGAGTTAGCGCCCCTGTAAGATCATGCATTTTCGGACACTAGAACGAAATCTTCCTGCGGATATCGCGGTTTCGGTGATGATTTAAGGAGAAATTGACTGTTCTTAGAGTTGTATGGGACAGAAATGAGTTCATACTTCATGAATACATGAATATATTATGATATGGGCGGGCTTCTAAGTCAAAACAATAACAAACTCAACTGCATCTCTACCGTGTATCGCGTAGTGCATTGCCTAGTGTATTTCGTAGTGTATTTTAGCGGAGACATTATTTCCCATTATTTCCGCACTTTGGCCACGCCAAACGTCTTTTTTATTCGTGGAAGTTAATCTGTTCTGTAAATTTTATTCTACACAGGAAGAATCCATACTAGGTATTGCAATATTTCATGTCTATTGGTGTTTTTGTGCACAGGAGCGCACCAGACAGTGAGACGTGGAGATGTGTTCAGTGCTGGTGCTGTCAGTAGACTGAATCTGATTGGCCATAGCGATCACTAATATGGGTCGGGATCACGTGATGTGACGTCACCGCGGTATCCTCCTTGATCATGTTGTATAAATCACTTGTGCGTAGTCGCCTTGAATATGGTACGGTGGAATTCGACACACATGTGCGACGTGATCTTGAAACTTTAGAGCGTGTCCAGCGGAGGGTGACTCGTCACATTTTAGGCCCTGATATGCCATATGTGGAGCGTCTGCGAGCGTTGTCTCTGCTGCCCCTGTCGTACCGTCGGGAAATCAAGGATCTAGTTTTTATGCACGATTCTTATTATAATGTCCTGGATTTTAATGCACGTTTTTATATAACCCCGGCTGTAAGGGGCGACGGTTTACGACTGGCGCAGCCGAGATTCCACTCGGAGACGTTCGGTGCCTCATACTGGGTGAGGACACCGAAGCTGTGGAACAGCCTCCCGGTCCAATTACATAATTTGAAAAAAATGCATTTTAAATCGTCCCTTAATGTTTATTATTTTGACAGGTTGGATCGTTTGGATGTCGACGACATGTGCACTTTCGTCACTTTCTGCCGTTGTGAAAACTGTCGGCCCACTTAGTGCGCATGTCGCCGGCACCCCGACGACACAACCCATATTATCTGGTGCCATATAATAGGTCTCGACCTACATGGTTACCAGTGTAATGCATGTACGTTTTATTTTGTTCATAATTCAATGTCTTGTCATGTTATATCAAATATTGTACATGTATTTTACACGAATAAATAAATTATTAAATTATGTAAATTATGTAAAGTAAAGCATGCACTTATATGCAATCTATTTCCAAATGAAGTTGATCGGCTATTACCTGACCATCGCCATTGCTCGATCACCGGTCTGATATCACGGCAAGTGACAACTTGTTTGTGTCTCATTCAAAACCACAATATACTTCTTCTTCGAATCGGGTATTGCATTAAAATACTCGATACGGCGAGGCTGAAGTCACAAACTTTTCAACAGAACCCCAATAGGTAGCTGGCTAAATTCTCTACGTTTTGTTTGTTCAGTCGTCGTTGATAGAGGGAAGTACATCCGGACTAATGCGGACAGAAGCTTATATGACGTATCTGGCCCGATTGAAACAGCAACACGACGCACACCAATAAGCTGCATTGCGTATTGTAAATCGCGGAATATTCCTTGCAAACATGCTATTTTCTCGCAGAAGGCAAAGAAATGTGAGCTATTCTCAATGTCGATTTATGTTTTACAAATAAGAACTAACTTAAAGGCAGAGGTTAAAACAGGATTTCACTTCAAGCTAAAAGTGGAGGCCATGTAATTAATGAATAATTTGGTCATGTAATGATTGAAAAGAGTTGCTTCTATCTGATGAGCAGCATAACAAATTTCCAGTGATACAGATAGAAAAGCCAAAAGTCGTCAGTATACCCGGCGACGAAGGAATTACCTTAACTGGTATCATCAGTTGCGACGTGGTACTATCGGCATAACCTTGTGCACGTGTGGAACATCAAAATATATTCACTAGTAGAGGCGTTTACGACTTCTTAACAGTTTCTCTCACTTTGTCCTGATTTATCCGACAAAAGTCCGACATTGTCCGACTTTTCCCAGAAAGGAAAAAAATGGTGAAAAATATCAGGGCTTCCCAAAATAGGGCATTAAAGATCAAAGGCCTCGCTTTCCAAAATAGGGCATTAGAGATCAATGGCCTGTGTTGGATGGGGTTAATGAGGTGACCTAATTGAGTGAGCTAATTAGTATTTACACTTAGGGTCACTCATAGGTCTTTGGTCGTTATTAATGCCCTAGTCGCCAACTCTACTACATGACAGTATATCGGCAGCGCTCATGTTTCTACGAGGAATATATTTATCACTCAGTCATACCATACCCATGCATCTTGACCACAAGATTTCGACGTTGCTGAAAGTACTTGAAATATTAGTGATAAACAATGGGTGAGCCTATGCGAACCATACGAGACCAGCCGACAAATGTCTTGCGCTCAATCACTACTTGCAGATGAAGACAGATTACGGACACCACATGGTCGAAGACGATGGGGGCTGCTTGCTGCGCATGAAGTCGACTGGTCATGTGCGTAGCTAGTCTTCCGGTCGGGGAGGCTCTCTTGGGGCGGGGTGGCTAATTGACACTTTTTGAAAACATTCGGCCTGAATCACCGATCATAAATAAATACATATAAGACATTATTTTGGTGACCTCTGCGGCATCTGACCCCCCCCCCCCTCGCTGCCCAGCTAGCTTTGCCCAATGCTGGTAATGGTGATCATAAGTCAACCTCACAATTGTGCCATCATGATGTTTAATTTTACACACTTATTGATCCTCATGACGAAATATGCTGCAATCGATAGTCTGGTATATATTCAACAATCTATAAGACATACTTATAGGCCTTTGAAAGTTTGCATCGTTGGCTCACCGAACAGCGCTGATTAACGTTCCTCAATGCATAATTGAGGATCAAATCACTGAGACGTCGGTGATAATCGGGTTTCTTATGCGGAAACGCCCAGCATGAAACGCCTGCTGCATTTCAGTTTGTGGCTGTCAATCATCATTTCCCTCGTAACAGAGGCAATTTTACATCAAAATATGGAGCGTAAGTACCACCATAAAAACACTCTCAGTGCTTTCTTTCCCATATCCCCACTCTTCCTCGATATTTTCTCTTTAAAGATGAACCCAACCGATTCATTCCTGACCGCCGCCACCGCCCCCTCGAGCTTCCGCCCACCAAAGCTGAGCTTGGATCTCACTAGCCAGCGGTGGACCACGCTGGGCGAGACGTCAGACATACCCGGACCCTGAAAATGGTCAAAACTCACATCAGAATTGCCCGACCTGGGACCAAGGAGCGGGCTTATATGCTATGTAAAGGAGATTTTTGAGGCAAAGAGCTGACCTCCATAAGATAACCGGATATATGTACTTTGGAGGTTCATTGCCAAAAGTGGAACCCATCTAAGCTTGTTTCGCTATATGGCCCAGAACACGAACGAAGAAAATTCGCCCTCAATGAACTTGGACAAATCTCGCCCCGCCGCTTGGACGTATGTTATGAAGCCCAACTGGAGTGGCGGCGTGGTCCTAAACTCACAAAAGATGGCCTCATAAAATCACCAAAGCATCCTCTATACATGGAAATTATGATCATGACGTTTAAGTAAGTAGTATTTGGAATAGGACAGGCCCATACATTAACATGGAGACGGGATGCGCCTGAAGAACTGTATTTTTGAGGTAGGACAAAAGGCGGCCACGTATCCACTGGCTAGTGAGACCTTCACAGATATCATTGGAAGATTCTCGTTCCTCTTTCAGCAATCGTCAGTTATAGCCTCAACGAACCTCATCCAGACGTGAGGTATATAGTCTTTAAGATATACATGTACAAGCAATTACGAAAGTAGGTCTCAAACCGACTTGGATGACTAATATCACTTACCAATTGTCCGCTCAATCGATGTAGAGACGAGTCATACCAGATCCTAAGGAATAAGTTTGCCGCTTCGAGTAGTCTGCATCGAGAATGGCTTCATAGACCATTCTCCAAGCAGATCTAATGTCTAGGATTATAGTCTCTCTGCCGACATAGAATTCTATTAAACAGCGAGGCCCGGGATGTGGCACAGGCTCTTGATGATATTCGAATCATAGCAGAGTATAGCTATCGTACCTACAAGAAAAACCCCAACACAGATCACATAGAACTCGTGAAATAAACGAGTTAATTAATATTCGTTTTGGAGCTAATCGAACGCTATGAATCTCTTTGTGATCTACTCTATGGATCGTGGACGAGGTAAACAAGGTGGCGCACCCTGTTGGCAACCATGGAACGATGTAATTACGGAAATCAAGGACTTTTACCCCAGTTAATTTTGAGGACAACAACACAGTTTCCCGAAGACATCTCTTGTAGCATCCTGAGGTAATCAGGGATTAATGTAAGCTGGGGCAGAGAACGTTAACCAATCGTTTCCTCAGGAAGCTCTTAACTAGCGTGAAGTAACTTGATTTCATTTTCATTTTCTTTTTTATTATTTGTTCATTATTCAGAATCACTGGTAACGCAGCTTACGTTCACTCAGTCATATTCCGGTCTGTCTTGACAATTAGGGACAACACGTCAAGGATCACAATTCCAAGATTCGAAATGAGAGGCTTTAGTTTCACTATAGCTCTTTATATATACATGTACATACTCGAACATAATAGAAGGGCGATGCTTCTAGGTGACTGGAGAAAACCACACCAGTTTTGCTTTTATTTTTCACGAAAAGTATTTGTATTTAGCCTCGTTCAGATTCATTATGAACATCTCATTCGCCTGCAATGCAAAAATGAAGATACCTTATCAAACCTGCTACGGTGGACATCTGTCGTTGTGACTTGGGACCGTCTAGAGCGTACAGCAGCGATGTATGTGAATGGTCAAGTTGTCCAAAGGCAACATGTCATGGGAAGTAACCTGGACAGTGTTTACAACAAGCATGAGCGGTATCAGCTCGGATGGAAGGGGGATGAGCACGATCAGCAAGTTGGTGGAATGAGTGTGTTTATCGGATCCATGAGTAGCCTCCATGTTTATCACCATGCACTTTCTCGAAGCAATGTCAAGAAGTTCCATAGCGCCAGTAGGTGTACGCGATGTTATAACTTATATCACCAGTAGGAGTCTTGACGGTTTCTCTAACTGTTTCCTGATTTATCTGACAAAAGTCCGACAATGTCCGACTTTTCCTTGAAAGTTCGGATTTTTTTTAAAACTTGCGATAATATCAGGACTTCCCAAAATAGGTCAATAAAGATTGAATGGGGTTAATGAGGAGTGAGCCAAACACTCAGAGTGAATACTAATTAGCTCACTCAAGCAGGTAACCTAATTCCACTGACCATCGCTATTGCTCGATCAGTGGTCTGATATCTCGGTTAGTGTAGCGTGTTTGTTTCTTATTCAAAACCACAATATACTTCTTCTTCGAATCGAGTATTGTATTAAAATACTCGATACGGCGAGGCTGAAGTCAGAAACTCTTCAACTCTTCTACCCCAATAGGTAGCTGGCTAAATTCTTTACGTTTTGTTTTTTCAGTCGTCGTTGATAGAGGGAAGTACATCCGGACAAACACGGACAGAAGCTTATATGACGTATCTGGCCCGATTGAAACAGCAACACGACGCACAACAATAAGTTGCATTGCGTATTGTCAATCGTGGATTGTTCCTTGCAAACATGCTATTTTCTCGCAGAAGGCAAAGAAATGTGAGCTATTCTCAATGTCGATTTATGTTTTACAGAAAAAAACTAACTTAAAGGCAGAGGTTAAAACAGGATTTCACTACAAGCTAAAAGTGGAGGCCATGTAATTAATGAATAGTTTAGCCATGTAATGAGGGAAAAGAGTTGCTTCTATCTAATGAGCAGCATAAGACATTTCCAGTGATACAGAAAGACAAGCCAAAAGTCGTCAGTATACTCGGCGGCGAAGGAATTACCTCTACTGGTATCATCAGTTGCGATGTGGTACTATCAGCATAATCTTGTGCACGTGTGGAATATCAAAATACTTTCACTAGTAGAGGCTTTTCCGACTTCTTAACAGTTTCTCTAGCTTTTTCCTGATTTATCCGACAAAAGTCCGACATTGTCCGACTTTTCTCAGAAAGGAAAAAAACCGGTGAAAAATATCAGGGCTTCCCAAAATAGGGCATTAAAAATCAAAGGCCTCGCTTTCCAAAATAGGGCATTATGGATCAAAGGCCTGTGTTGGATGGGGTTAATGAGGTGACCTAATTGAGTGAGCTAACTAGTATTTACACTTAGGGTCACTCATAGGTCTTTGGTAGAATAGTAGTATTGTGGTGGTAGGAACTAGGTTATGTTTTAGGCCCTTTTGACCAAAGACCTTACAGGTCTTTTGCCCCAAATTAGCCTACAACCCCCAAAGAACCATCCACCACAATACTACTATTCTATCATTCATGAGATTCCCAGTGAAGCGTTGCAATGAAATGGTCAATGAAATGGTGAGGGAATACTAGAGCTCAATGGGTTATTCCATTAAAATAAATGGCCTTTTTACTGTCTTCATTATCCAAAATTCAAGGAAAAATTCAAGTAAATTAAATGTATTATCCAATAGCAAATCAACATAAAAGTAAATTCACCTATGACTTCTTTAATTTAGAAGTAACTGTTAACAGTAACAATTTCTTCAGGTTACAAGAAACTAAGATAACACCTGGGTTTTTGAGCCTGAAAAATAAGAAAGACTGTCTGCGACTGGAAAAGAATCCATTATCGTTTTACCAAAACCAATTTAACATGGCTGTTTGGTTTGCTACAACAGGTTGTGGTATTTCAATAGACGATCACTTGAATCACAGTGACCCATTGATAAGGTCAATTTACAGGTTTCATGTTTACTATCAAATATTGAAGATCATGAAGAATCTAGAGATACCAATTCCAGGTGAAAGTGATTTTAATGAGACAAACAATAACATCAACCGTAGGAAACTATGAGGGTTATTGAGTGAATTTGGTTTAAAAGACGAGTACGATTTCTCGGTGTTTGAAAATAACGGTGGTTGGAGGTCATGGAGTGTACCGGATTACAACCCGAACATAACTGATCCCGGATATTACATCAATGATTCTAAAATCAATTTCTTCCTCATGCAAGTTCATGAAAATAGAATGCCACCGATGTTCAGTAAAGACTGGGATGCTGGAATGGCTAATTTCAAATATCCTGATACTTTCATTAAGGATCATGTCAGGAGACACAAGAATGTATTTGATGTAATTACACAAAATGAATGTCAAACCTATCAACAATTCATGATATTTAAAACAAATGGTTTCTCTAATCCTGGAATAGAGAGGTTGAATGACACAATAAGAACATATGTTTACTGTATTCTGGGTGCTCAGGCGTTGACCAGAACACCAATAATTGGAGTACCGGGTACAGAATTGGAAGCTCAGAAGGAATTTAACAAACTATTAAAGGACTCGATTAATCAACATCCTGATATTCCCACTTCAATTCAAAGATATCAAAAAGCAGTGAGTGACACTCATACAAGACTAGATTATGTAATAGCACCAGGATTGTATGTCATAGGATCAAATATGGTACTCGTTATTGGTAAGCTGGATAACTACAATAATAACATTTTAATTGCACCAAAAAATGCTAAACCCGGTAAGAATGACATTAACCACAAAAAGACCTTACCACCACCACTGATGGAAGGAAATAGTTCTAAGAAAATAAGAGTTAAGAGTAGCGTTGGTACTGTCAAGACGGACTTCGTCCTGAGAGCAGAGCTCGAGACCAGTCATACACCAAAGAGTAATGTTGATACACCAAAAACAACTGAAACCTCAAAGAATACTCCTACTACTACTAAACTTGACACCAAAGTTGAGAAGGTGGATGATACTCATGAAACAATTAAATTCATGCTTTACTCAGTTGTTGGTACATTAATTGTTTTTATGGTTAGATAAATAAGTAATTATGGCTGAAGGAGGTGAAGATATCCAAATGAGTGAGATAGATAATTATCGCATTCGTAATGTGAATGATCCTAATACAGGTGAAACCAATAGAACTTTTCAAGATGACGGCACAACATACAACACAGGAGGTGGAAATCTTACTACTGAAACTTCATTCAGTACACCAGAAAGGCCAAGAGTTTTTGACCAGCAACTAGAGGAGAAGAAGTCATTGCTAGAGGATAAAGAGGATAAACTTGCAGATGCATTGAAAAGAAGTGGTAAATGGAAATATGACCCTAACAAACTAAGTAAACTAGCACCACGTATTTATTTGCACAACAAGGAACCTTACTTCTGGCCTACAAAAGGAGAATTAGCAAACATTACAGAACAACAAATGAACAATTTGATTAAAATTCCTAATACTTTTGATGGAGGGACTGCCGCTATCATTCCTTTAATTAAATCAAATGGTAAATTCTATTCTGAACTGACATTAAAGACTAAGTATGGTCTGAGATTTGCTAACATAATTAAAGATATGATTGAACCTGATGAACCAGCACCTATGGAAGTACCTAGAATGGCACCTATGGAAGGCCCAACACCAGTAAGTCAAATTCAATCAATTGCACCTGAAACACAGGCAGTAATTGACACTGTAAACAGTTCAAACAAACCAATAGATAAATTAATTGATTCCAATGATGATGAACTTAAAACACTGGGTTTTACTGAATATGCCTTGAGAGAACTTAGAGGGTTAAAACAGGCTGGTGATGATCTAGCTACAGTAAAGAGGGATAAGGACATGCAAATAGAAAGCCTAGAAGAAGAACTTAACAGTAAAAAAAGAGAATATGCTATCCTAGGAGAAGAAAATGAAGTTCTAAGAAATGACTTAATTAACTCTGGAGAAGATCATTCAGACGAAAAGGAAAATCTAATAATAAGAGAGGGAGAGTTGAAAAAGCAAATAGATGAACTAAATGACAAATTGCATGAGGAACAGTCAAAGGTATGGAGGTTAGACAATGACAGGGAGTCACAAACTAGAAGAATTAAACGTTTAATTGTTGATGTTCTAAAGAAACCAGATTCAACTATTCCTCTGAAGGATAGAATAAAGTTACTTTTTAAGACGTATGGTGTAACTATTAGCGCCATAATAACAGCTGTTGTAATGACACTTACAACTCTAGGTCTTAGTATCAGTAGTGCTTTAAGTGGTGCCACTAAATCTGTAAAACCAACTCCAGGACCAGGACCATCTCCAGGACCAGACCCAACTCCAGGACCTACACCAGAACCTGGACCAAAACCATCAATACCAGATAAAGTAAAAGAAGGTCTTAAGAAGTTGGCTGAATGGTTGAAAGAACTAGCCAAGAAATCAACTGCAGCTTTACCTGGAATAATAGGGTCTTTAGTTTCATTTTTATTGAAATCAGTAGGTGCTGCTGTTGGATTTTTAGCCGAACATCTGATCATAGCAGTTATTGCTATTGTGAGCTCCATAATCTATGGTTTAATAGAGGGTGTTAAAGCCTTAAAATCACGTAAAGCCTTAAAATCACGTAAAAGGTCTTAGGTGGCCTTCTATCAAAACAATGTTTAAAAAATAATTATTATGTAAATAGAAGTGAATAGGATGATTTCATTAAAAGACTATTTTAGTAAATGTAGCAATGAAAATCTTACTGGATTCCTTCGTCCTAGGGTTATGGATGGAAATTCTACATTCAATAAAAAAGATGACAGTGGAGAAGATGATAAGCCTACTCGAGCTATGCTCTCAAGACGAAGTCTGACTGAGACAGGCAAAGATGAAAACAACTTTCTTGTGCACAGCTCTGCTGTTAATACCAAAGGTATGCCAAAAATGAAAGAGTATGACACCAGTACCATCGCCAAAGCGGAATTATGTAGAAATTGTAAAAGGTGGACACTATGTGAGTACCGAAAAAACTTGAATTCAGCAAGGTACGCAGCTAAAACTGTCAGGTATCAATTCTGCACCAATTGCAATTTGACTACTTACGACGATGATTTTAAAACTCTTGAGATCAATATTGACAACAAGACACATTACTTTGACAGTATTCTAAGGAAACTTGGATGGAGGCGGCTGTCCGAATCGGCAGTTAAGTATTTAAAGGACTTTGTGGAATGGTATTTGCAGGGTTGCTTTTCAAGTTCCAGAAAATGCCTCAGTAAGCAGAGATATGAAAGTACTCTTCAGTCAGCCCTAAAAATGGGTATTAACACTCTCCCCTCTAAGTTATGTAACCAAGGGTTACATGGTGAAGCCATGCTTTTTAAATTTCACTGTGGGGAATATGACTGGTTTCTTGCAATAGAATTTATTAACAGGGCAATTGGTAAACCCCAATTAACAGATGAGAATATCACTGACCTTAGACTAGTTTACTTTGCCTTCCTAAGATTTCTGCATTACTGTGGTGTGAAGGTCACCATTAACTACAAGGTATTTTTACACCAAGCCTTTAAAACGCTGAAAATTGATTATGTAATATTTACACCTTTTTTAACCAACAAGGAGCGAGTAAATGATTTGGAGAGATTATGGTATGATTTCACTCAAAGTATTTTCTTCCAAAATTACAAATTTGAGAAGGTATATGACCAGGATATTGACAAGCAGTTTGACGTTTTACTGAGTGCCAGTGCAGGTAGAGACAATAACTGCATCAGTAGTATTAAGTTTACACCAGCCGGACTTCGTCCTGAGAGCATAGCTCGAGCTAGTGTTAAGATGCAATAAAGTTGTGAAAACAGCATTTTGCACTTAACAGTCATTTTTCCATAATTTTAAATGAATAATCAGCAAATGAACAGTCAGACATCTGCAGTGATTGAACAACAGATGAAACAGATTGGTGTTATCATTCCAAACCCAGTCGGACACAGTCCTGAGAGCTTAGCTCGAGTTGGGGCTTCTAACCAACAGAACACTGGTAGTTACCAACAAAACAGAACTAACTTTCAACATAACTGCTCTACAAATCAACAAGTTTCAAACAAGCAGTTGAATAGTTCAAATTTAGTTAATCCCAATCAGGGAATAGTTAATCCCAGTCAGGGAATAGTCAATTCTAGTTGGCAACTAGGCTCAACTAGCAATCAACAAAATTTGAACTATTTGACTGATAGTGGCCTTAAAGCCAAACAAGACTTAGAGATTCTAGTTGCAACTGGTAAAAGCAAGGATTTCCTTAATAAACAAATAACTTTTAATGACTTAGATAATATGACTGAAAAAGAAATCTTAAAACACCATAGAATGTATGAAACAAAGATGGCTGCTAGACTTAATGATTCTTTGGGTAAGACAGTACTTAAAGCTTACACTAAATTATCAAGGTGGTTATTACCAATAGATGATGAAGATAATCTTTACCATGATCTTAGAAATGATTATTTGATAACTAACGAGTTGGATAAATGGCTTGGATGGTTGAGTTTGAGAATGGGTGCACTAACTGCACTTGCTTCAACAACACTTATTACTTTAGGTCATTGTCATGAGGAATCATCTATGAATACATCGAGTATGACTGCATCAAATATGAATACACCAAATATGACTGTCTCTGAATGTGACAAACCAATAGATGAAAGTCTAGATATCACAGGTAGTGATGATAAACAAGACTAAATTAACCTGGTTATGAGAACTGAGTTCCAATTAATTTGAGCAAGATAAATGGAACTTGAAACTGTAACTGATACTACTAAAGTTTCAGTGTCTAAGAAACCTCGATCAGAGAAACAATTAGCATGGTCTAGAGAACTGGGTAGAAGATCTAAGGAATTTAAGAGGATAAAAAAGGATAAGACGACATTTAAAGTACAGGACTCTGTCCCAAAAAACAGAGTTATGGAAAAGGAGGAAGAAGAAGTAGAGGAAGAAGAACCACAATCTCAAAATACTGATGTATCACTGCGTGAATCTACCAGTAATACCTATGTCTATGTACTAGGTTTAGGTGCCGTTATTTTAGCAGCATTCATTATGTTTAAGAAACTTCCTAAAAAAGTAAGTAAAGAGCAGCGATCAGGCTTGAATCGAGCTATGCTCTCAGGACAAAGTCCGAATGAAGTTAAAGAGAAGAAATGTACTATTCCTTTAATGGAATGATCTCATCAGGTGGTCAGACTTCGTCTTGAGAGCATAGCTCGAGTCCGAGGTGCTTGTCTTCACCACAAGAGTTTAACTCTATTCGGACTTTGTCCTGAGAGTTTAACTCTATTCTTAACTCTAAAGAAACCTCTGTTCCTCTGAAATTAACTAGCTTACCATTCTCATCAGTGATTTCGAATTTTATGTGATTAGTACACTTATTTATAGTTTTCTTACAATTCGGTTCGTATCGCTGCATTTTTATTTGGTCAGCATCTTCTACAGGTATGATGCAGAAAATGTTAGATGGTTTATTGTTGTAGAGGGTCTTAGCTTTGTCAACCAAATTAGCTTGCAGGAATAGATATTTCCTGTAAAAGTTGAGTGGTCTTGTGGAGTAGTATTTTCCTTTCTTGGTGAATTTAGTTTGCTTAAAGCCAAACCACTCATTCACCACTGTGATCTGTTTTTCTATCACCTCTCTTATGGTTTTGCTTATTTGAAAACCTTCTGTGTTTCTCTCAATCTTGATTTTTTCATTTTTATCTAACTTGTCTACTTTCAGAGGGTACTCTTTATCCTCTGTAAGTTCAAGGGTTATGTAATTATTGTTATCACAGTTGACCTTAACGTGGCTAATTCCAATTTCTTTTATGTATTTTTGCCATACCTCACAGAACTCACTTAAACTAAAATGTTGAGAGTATGGAAATGTGTATTGAGTAATGGTGTCTTTAGTTGTGGTAGATTCATTTTCCAAATGCCGTTCGCAAATTTTCATGACTTCCTTTTCAAGTGTATCTGTTTCAAGTCCAGGAGCAAATAATGTCCTAAATTCATCCATACACCATAATTGTTTATCTAAGGGCACATTTGTTGTAATTCTGGTTATTTCGACTAGAAATGAGAAAATCCTGACTCCCTCTGGTAGAAAATCACCTGTCCACCATGAATTGTAAAAGGTTATCGATTTCAAAGTAATGGATTTTATGTCTAATTGGTCTGTTAAGTAGTACTCAAATTTGGCTTCATTACATTCTTGTTCATTGATTATGAAGTCCATTTCTATTTAATTCAAGAGATTTATTGAATTTAATAAATTTTAATCTGATAAATAGAATGACTGATAAGAATCAGAAAATACTTTGCACTACATGTGACAAGTACATATCCTACAATAATATGGCCATTCACAGGAGAACCAAAGGTCACTTAAGTAAATTAAATCCGGATTATGTCCCTATTGCTCAACCCCGAGCCCAATCACTGGTCCCTAAAACTATGGATAAGAAACTTGCATTTGAGAAAGATGAGCTAGATGGCATAAAGAAAGTGAGTGGAATAGAAATAGTAAAACAATTTGGCAAGCCTGTAGTCACCATTAGTTTGAAGATTGACAGAGAAGCTAAACAAGTGTATGAATACAGAGATAAATTAGAGGAGGTATTATTTCAACTCAATGATTACCATCACAAAATTAGCATATCAGTATTTGCTCAGTTTGATCGTCAGGGTGAAAGTGTAACACACCCCATTCAGCCCCCAATGGAAAGCATAATTTCAAGGAACCAGGCAATTTATGCCATAACCAACCAGTTAAACTACATTAAGACACAGATTGAGGAAAGGTACTTTCAAGGTTCTGGACTTACTTTAAATAAAATAGAGTCTTGTAACATGACCATCTGTTCTTACAAGAGGTGTAAAGGTGGTCATTACACTAAATTACCATTTAAAACAAAAGCAGTAATAAATGTGAAATCAAATGACAATAAATGTTTTCTCTGGTCTTTATTGGCCGCTAAATATCTGAAAGAAAATCCAGAGAGTACATTAAATATTACTACCGATATGCTAGAAATGACTTCGTCACGAGAACAGAGTTCGAAAACTACTGATGTCGTAATCGAGCCTAGCTCTCAGTGCGGAGTACGAATAGACTCATTTCCTGTATGTATTCAAAAGGATATTCCTAAGATAGAGAGTGATAATAATCTCAAAATTGATGTGTTTAAATTGCAGAATGAATCGGCTAAGAGCACCTGTGAGGCAAAACTAGAACCTCTCTACCTGTCCAAGAATTATGATGATGATGATGTCATCGATCTGCTGTATTTCAAGGACCATTTCATGTACATAAGAGACATCAATCTTTTCTTCAGGACACTAGCTCATAGAGTGTATCTTTGCAGGAGATGCATGAATTACTTTTACAGGAAGTCAACACTAGATAATCATAAAAAGAAATGTGGAGAACACGATTACTGTAAGATTACTTTGCCTCCACCTAACAGTAAATGGTCACAAATTAAATTTGAAAAACACTCATTCAAAAATAGAGTTCCGTTTGTGATCTATGCTGATTTTGAATCAATAAGCGAACCTTGTTCTTCTGCCAAAGGCAACATACCAGTAGTGTCAGTAGAGCCACCTATGGTGAAAGAACAGAATTTTAAGAAACTTTTTAAACAAAATGCATCAGCTGTTGGTGTTTATGTTCACTCAGACTACACACACCTTTACAGTAGCCAGTATGTGTCTAACAGGGGTGCTGATGTTGTAGATGATTTCTGTAATTGGTTAATCAGGATGGAAGAAAAATTCTCTAATTTATTGAACTGTAACTTTCCTCTAACAATGACAGATGAAGACTGGCATAAATATCAATTAGAAACACATTGTTACTATTGTAATCAACCTTTGGGATATGACAAGGTCAAGGATCATGATCACTACTGTGGTAGATATCGAGGTGCTGCTCACAACTCGTGTAATTTGAATGAAAAGAAAGCTATGTTTGTTCCAGTGTTTTTTCACAATCTCAGTAATTACGATTCTCACTTATTTATTAAAGAATTAATGACTAAGCTACCGAAGTACAAGAAACTGAAAATACTTGCCAAAACATCAGAGGAATACATTTCATTTCAGTTCGGTTGTTTCAGGTTTTTGGACTCGTACAGATTCCTGCAGTCAAGTTTAGACAACATAACCAAATCAATGTTGGATGATGATTTTAAAATTACCAGACAGCTGTTCCCAAATACCACTGACTTTAAGCTATTGAGGAAGAAGGGTTCAGTACCTTACTCTTTTTACACATCACATGAAAGCTACAATGTTACTTACCTAGAAAAGTCTATGTTTTTTGACGAATTGAAAAATGAAATGGCACCTGATTCTGCCTATGATGAAGCTAAGGTAATATGGGATCATTTCAAGATCAGGAATCACGGTGAGTTCATTGACCTCTACCTCAAAACTGATGTGATCCTTCTAGCTGATTTATTTGAGAAATTCAGGGATGTCAATTTGAACTACTTTCAGATAGATCCATGTCACTGTTACTCGGCACCAGGCCTAACCTGGCAAGCTGGTTTGAAATACACAGGAATAAACCTAGAACTACTGACTGATACCAACATATTACTTACTTTTGAAAAGGCAATAAGAGGTGGAATATCGGGTGTTATGGGCACAAGACATATCAAGGCCGATGAGAGTCATAAATTGCTGTACATCGATGCTAATAATCTTTACGGATGGGCCATGATGGAACCTCAACCCTATGGTAGTTTTGAAATGATAGATATTGATCCACTCGAGCTATGCTCTCAGGACAAAGTCCGACTTAACATGAATGCTATTAGTAAAGAGCAGATTATGGCAATTCCAAGTGATGGTGAGGTAGGGTATTTCTTAGAGGTGGATTTGGAGTATCCAGGAAATATTAAATTTAAGTCAAGGAACTTTCCATTCTGTCCTGAATCTCTCTTTATTGAAGATGATGAATTAAGTCCTTACCAGAGGGAGTTACTGGGTGATGATAAAAGATCAAATGTAGAGAAACTAATACTAACACAAAAGGATAAAACTAATTACATAGTGCATTACAGAATGCTACAGTTTTACCTAAAGCACGGAATGGTACTTAAGAGGGTTCATTCAGTGATAAGCTTTAAACAATCAAAGTGGTTAGCACCATACATTGATTTTAACACTAAAAGACGTATGGATTCTAAGACTGATTTTGAGAAAGACTATTTTAAAAACATGAATAATGCGTTCTACGGAAAGACTTGTGAGAATGTAAGGAACAGGGTTGAAATTGAATTGGTATCGGACGGGGAGAGAGCCAGGAATGTAATGGCCAATCCCAGGTTTTCATCGATATGCGTATTTGACGAACATAATGCTGCTATTAGCATGAGGAAAACATCAATGAAATTCAACAAACCAATCTACATAGGAGCTGCCGTACTTGAATTGTCTAAATTATTAATGTATGAGTTCTATTATGAAGTTCTTCAACCATATTTTGGTGAGAAAAATATTGAACTACTGTATCTAGATACAGATTCTTTCGTAGTTAACATTAATACTGATGACTTAACTAAAGACTTAAAGGAGTTGAGACACTATTTTGATTTCAGTAATTATCCAAAAGATCATACACTCTATGATACCAGTAAAAAGAAGGTACCAGGCTACTTTAAGGATGAGCTAGGAGGAGTAGAGATGACTGAATTCATTGCCCTGAGAAGTAAGATGTACGCTTACAGGACAAAAGATTACGATTCTAAGAAATTGAAGGGTATTGCCAAGAATGTAGTAAGGAGAAATATCTCATTTGATGACTATGTTGATTGTCTTGAAACGAGTAGGTCATTTTACCACAAGATGAGACACTTAAGATCAGATAAACACCAAATCTATTTGGAAGAAGTTGACAAAAAAAGCCTCAGTCCTTTTGATGACAAGAGGTTCATACTTGAAGATGGAATAAGCACCTTACCATTTGGAATGTATTATGAAGGCTACATGGATTACAGCGATTCAAACTTCGCTTGAGTTGCAAAATCATTCTTAAACTAATGAATAGGGTGGTGCTGATGGTAGTGCTACTTGGTGAAATTCATCCCTAACACCAAAGTCATGATAATAGTGATAGTGAATAACCACATTAGGATTAAGACTATTTAGTCGGACTTTGTTCTCGGGACCTTGTCCTAGTCGGACTTTGTCCTGAGAGCAGAGCTCGAGTCCTGTATGATTTACTGAACTTTTAGTTTTTCTAGCATCTCTGTCTGTGCTAGTTTTTTTCCTTCTTCTAAAAAAGTCTTTTTAAGGGACTCTACATCGACATTGGAATTGGTCTCCCTTTGTTTTTTCCTAATGGCATTTTTCATGGAAATGTACTTCTCCTTCTTGAGTATTAAACCGAATTCCTCTGTAGATATGTGAGAATCGGTTAAGGCTTTACTGACCAAATCATTGATTGTGTTAAGTTTGGAAATGGCCAGTTGTGATATCTTCTCATGCTTTTCAATTTTCCTAAGAATATTCTTTTTCTCCCAGCCTAAGGCTGATGAAATAATGGCACTACCTATTGTTACGCCACCCAAAGCTAAGCCTATCGGTGCCGTGATGACACCAGCTAAAGCGGAAACACCAACAGAGCCAGCTGCAACGCTGGCAAAATTAAGGAAATGGCTAATGCCAGTTATCACATCAAAAGCTTTTTTGTATTTTAAAGATATCTTTCTCCTGCATTCAATCTCGCCCTCAAAAAACCTCTTGACATCACTAATTGAATTAAGCCTGAAAGACTGAGGGTTACTTTCTGTATGCTTTTCAGACCTTTCATAGTTTAATTGACTTTCAGAGTTTAAATTACTTAAATCTGGATAAACCTTGTTGTCTCCATCCATTTAATTAGTGGGAATAACTAGAATCAGTTGTTCTGTCATTTCTAGTGTTTAGTGTTGATCTTACAGACACTACAGGTTTTTGAAGTACATTAAATTTTAAAGGTTTTTCTGACCCAGCAGGCCCAGCAGGTTTTAAAGGTTTTTCGGGACCAGGCTCCAACTTTGACTCTACTTCTGCCTCTAATTCTCTATGAAATCGTTCTAATCTTTCTTTCCAATTACGTGGTCGTTTTGTGTAACCCCAAGTTCTATTCATTTAATTAAGTAGAATAAAATCAATTCACTGCAAAGAGTAAATTTCTTTCAAGTCTATTATTCAACTTAATCATCTCGTTTATGATTTCTGTCTGACTACATATGTTAATGTTCTGGTTCATTCTCATGTTATTACTTAAATTCGATAATCTATCAAGCAGAATCATATTTTCATCACGAAGATAATCCCCGAAATGCTGTGATATCACTATTTTCCAATCTGGTATTACATTCTGGTCTCGAAAGACAAACCAGTTTTCACTTCTCATCTTTACCATGAAATCCATTGACCTATCCAATTGATCCTTAAATAGTGTGTAGTTTATTGTAGCACTCTTCTGTCTGTTTTCTGTCTTTTCCATTGGTCTCATGTTAAACCAAGCAAAGCACAGTTCAGGTTTATCTTTGAATTCCTTGATTGGTAAGACATGATCCAACTCTTCTTCTTCTATTCGAACTCTGTTCTCGGGACTTTGTCCTATTGGAGATAGACTCCTCTGGTACTCTAACCACTGATGGAAGAAACTGTCTGTACATCCTAGATTAAATGAGGAATTACCGTTACACTCTCCCTTAGAAATGCGGTTTAGACCAACTCTAATTTTGTGTCTGTCTCTATTACCATTTTGGTCAAGGTAATCCTTTTTGTAATATGAATTAAAACATGATCTGCAGTTACCTCTATTTCCGTATTTACCAAATTCACCATCACTTAGTAATTTAATTTCGTAACATTTATTACATCCCTTGATTTTACTTGAACCACATTCTTTACAGTAATCAAGTAGTTTATTACGCCTGTTCTTTTCAAAATTAATTTCAGGTTTCTTTTCACAGCACTTAACACAATAAATTGTAGGTTGATTTTCCATGTTTTGATTCATCATATTATTCTGATTTTCCATGTTTTGATTTAACATAATCTGATTTAAGATAAACTGATTTATCATATTTTGATTTAACATAATCTGATTTATCATATTTTGATTTAACATATTATTTTGATGCAAATAATACAAAAACTTCTGAATATTTTGATTCATCATATTATCATGATTCATCATATTATTCTGATTCATCATACCATTTTGATTATCAAATATTGCTCCCTCCATTTCTTTCTTTATTTAGTAGGACATTTTTTTTTTAAATTACGTTTTTCGAACTTGTTCTTGTGACTTAAGTCACTTTAGAGACTTTATTTCATTTCAATGATTTGATATCAGAAACTGGTAACCATTCATTGAACTTATCACTATAACCCTTCCACTTCACTAATCCGTATTTCTTGCCTTTACTGGTCTTGTACCTTAGGATTTTCTCGATCTTGTACTCTAGCTGGTCAGGATTAGGAACATAGCTCAATTCCTCTTCATAGAAATATCCTTGAATTTCTTCTTTGTGGTAATCCTCAAGCTTGTAGACGATAGGGTGAGTAAAGATGATCTGTTTGATTTGGAACACCTCCTCAGTGTAGTTGGGCATGTAACCTTTACCAAAAATGGACTTGTACTTTGAAATTCTTACACTGTCACCTACTTTGTACTTTGGATTACCAAATGTCTCTTTGAGGTGAAGACCGTAAAGATTGTACCACACTGTTCCTTCGTTTTCCATCTTTCTGGCGTCTACAGGTTTCATACCTATTGATGAGTGAAATGTGTTATTGTAGCCGCTGACCAGGTCATCCAGAACGTCAATCCACTTGGCAGTCTCCTTAGCGGTGAAATAACGCCACATTTTTTCTTTAAGGGTTCTATTGAATCTCTCTACTACTGCTGCCTTCTTATCAGATTTTGTGGAGAACCATTCTATGTCATTTTCTGTTAAGAGTTCCTTGAAGTGTTTGTTGTAAAATTCTGTACCGTCATCAAACTGGATCTTTTCTGGTTTTGCTTCTCTGAAAATCAATTTGAATGCATCTCTGATTTCTTCTTCCCTCTTACTCTTAACTGCTAGAGCCCAAGAAAAACGACTAAATAGATCTATGACTGTTAAAATGAATCTGAAACCCTTATTCTTACTCTCGAATTTCTGCATGTCAACCAGATCAGCTTGCCACTGTTGATCGATGTACGATACCATTGTCTTCCTGAAGGTGAATTTCTTAATGGCCGGTTTGTGTAGTTGGTGAGTTGGTAGTGTTTCTAGAAATTCTTTCACTTCTTTTTGTTTAATAAGTTTTCCTGAGCTCTGCTCTCGTGACGAAGTCATATCTTCCTTGACCTGTTTCCAGATTTTACTCAAAGAACTGTAAGCCACGGGACTCTCGGGGTTGTAGTACAAATCCCTTAGATACTGCTGTGTGTCATCCTTTACATCCATTTAAATGAGTGAAGTATTTATTTACGAGCCACACAATATGTTAATTTCTGGTGTTACCAATTGTGGTAAGACATATTTTGCCCTTGACCTCTTAGAAAAAGAGTATCGGCACAAGTTCCAGAACATAGTCATTTTCTGTCCAACATATTTCAACAATAAGACATATGAAAGGAAATGGATTTACCAAGACAAGAACGTCTACATAGTTAATCCCGAAGCTGTGCCCAGTAATTTGGACCTTGTGCTTCAGTTTGCTACTCTGACCTTTGCTGGTTCTAACACATTATTCCTCATTGATGACTGTGCTAATTTGAGAGACACAAAAAAGAAGGTGTCCGAGTTATGTAATCTTGCCTTTTCCGGCAGGCACTACAATCTCACTGTTTGGTTACTAGTTCAGAAGTACAATTCAGTTGTCAAGGACTACAGAGAGAACATAAGAATTTTAGTCCTGTTCTTTAACAAGGATGAATCAGCCATGAAAGATGCCTTAGAAGAAAACAGTGTGATTCCTAAGGAGAAAAGACATAGAAGAACTTAAGATGAAAAAAGGATCAAAACTGATCATTAGACTACAACATCCATTTGGATTTACTCTTTCCCATCAAAAATCTTAGTCCCGCTTCTGATCATCAGGACTGTGTCCGATCAGTGGTCTTAGTCTTTCTAACCCTAGTAAAATAATAAATTATTAACCCTAAACCACTAAGTCCTAGGATAATCCATAGGTACTCGTATTTCTTCATTTCATCACTAGGTTGGTAGTAATCACTTAATTGTGGTCGCTGAGGTAGTACAATAGTTCTTTCTGGATGTAAATGATTGTAAACAGTAAGTGCTGAATCAGTATTGTTAAAATCAATAGAAGCGTCTCTTTCTCTCTTTAATTCAAGATTAACAAAGTCAATAGTACTCTTTCTATGCTCCTTCCATTCCGTGGAGGCCTTCTGTAATTGCTCCTGAGCCAAATCATGTCTTTTCACTTCATCTTCATAACCGTTTTTGTCTAGTGACTTGAAAAGGTAACCGGATCCAGTGAATGCTAATCCATTGATTATTGCAGATCCAAATAACATACCAATGCCAGCCATTTAATTTCCACGAATTTTAATTTCAATGATGTGTCGGACTTTGTCCTGAGAGCATAGCTCGAGTTAATACCAATTGGTACTGTACATTATGACCATTAAGATCGATGATGTCACCTTTTTCATCAGTTAAGCGAATATTCAGCTTATTGAATCTTGGTTTACAGGGAATTGCTATTGGTTTCTCAAATGTGTATGCTATTAAATCTCCAAAATTAGCTTCCTTTATTGGTCTTGTGGTTAGCACATCAGATGCTTCACCATTACTTAATACACTAGTAGATTCGATTATGTCACAGTGAAAAACAAAATGGTTAATTGGTCTAAAATTGATGGGTTTCTCGCTTACAACATCATCCTTACTTTTATTGTCTAAAGGGTAAGGCCATTCTGATTTCATGCCAAATAATTCATTACTTTTACCAAGAAAATAGATCTGATAATGCGCCTCATTTTTTCTCTTTAGGAAGTGTAAGATGGCCTTACCTGTTGGTTCTTCAAGGTCAAATCTGACAGCACCTCTACTCATACTATTTTCTTTCAACTTATCCGCAAATACTTTTGAAAAGCTCTGTAGGTCATAGAGACCATCTGGTAGCGTAATCTCTGCCACATCAAACCCCTTAACTTTGATTCGGTTATTCTCCCTGGCTGCACTTATGTTGTAGAATGTACAAGGTATTACTGCAAAAGTTAAAGTGATGCTACATGCATCCTGAATTTCAGTCTTGAGATTGACTGTTAAATCACTTGAACTCTGATCTGGATAGTCACTTGAATCTATGTTCATTACAGTAACCATTTAGTTAAGTAAATTTTCGTTTTCAAATTAACCTTTTATCAAATAAGTAAATTATTCTTACTTCATAATATTTCTGGGTAGGATTCCTTGATCGTAAAGGTACTCTAATGTTCCATTACTAATAGCTACAGTTCCTCCCAGTTTAAGAATTTCCTCTAGGTCGGCCTGACTTGGGGGACCAATATTGATTCTCAAGAACCTTTTCAGTAACATAGAGTAACCAATTGTTGTTGATGCCAACAGTAAACTTTGATACAGTGTATTTATGATATCTTTCTTTCCTGGTGTATCCATTTAATTACTTAGAAAATCACTAGTAAAACTCATTATCTAGTATTTAGTATTTAATTTAGTGTTGTACGAACTTTGTTCTGCAACTAATGTTGTAGTGAACTTTGTTCTTGCAGCACCTCAGTGCTGGAGTGAACTTTGTTCTTGCAACACCTTAGTGTTGGAGTGAACTTTGTTCTTGCAGCACCTCAGTGCTGGAGTGAAGCAATCTGAGAATTCTGAATGTTAACCTGGGCGTCAGAAACCACGAATATGTGCATTTTGTATGGTCCCTTTCCAGATTTCTTTGTAACAGATAATTGAATACCATCTTTTGTGTTCTGAAGCTTCTTTCCTGATCCGTGTAAGCGGTTGTCTTCTGTGGTTCTCAAATCCAACCATAAACCATAGTGATTAGAATCACCATAGTATTTCTCCATTGTCATGTAACAGTCATAAGTTTTCTTCAAATCTTCAGACATAAAATGTTTCTTGATCTCCTCCCATTGATCCATCATTCTCATTCCTTCTGGGAACACCTGATTGGCAACACCCTCTATTGTGATCTGCACTTTACTTATGTTAGGGTTTTCAAACATCTCTGAATCTCTAGCTCCATCTACATAGTCAGACACAAATAGTAATAATAATCCTTTAATAGACATTCTTGGAAAGTTGATGTTCTCATTAATTAGTGTTTCATTAGCAGTAACATTGACTGTCTTAAAATGGTCTACCCAATCATAAAATATTGAGAATCCAGAATTGTACTTGTTACTCAATTGACTAGCAATCATTTTGTTGGTTACGGTGTCATATTCAAAACAAATATTCTCTAGTTTGTAGCCCATACTTGCTGTGGTTGCGGTAACTATGATCTCTTCCTTTGGTGCTAATGTGATTTCAATAATCACATCTTCTTGAATTGGAAACTTGTAAAATGGAGCATGATGGTGAAATAGTTCAAAATCTAACGGTATTTTGTACTTCTTGTCAAACACTTTCTTCAATGTCTTTTCATTAGCTGTTTCTCCAGTGACATCAGCTTCAGCGACTCCTGATCTTAATTCTCTAAGATTTTCTGATTGAATACCCTGAAAAACTCTATCTTTTCTTTCTTCTTCTGTTAACCACAGATCTTTAAATGTAGAATAATGACTGTATTCGTCAAGGTCAAATATCTGCTCTGTTCCCCACTTAACCACCATCTTTGAAATCAGGTTTCTACCAAGATTATTTACAACACTATTTTTAGAATCACCAGAAATGGTTACATCAGCAGACAGATAAAGAGATTTAGGTACAAAGAATGTATTCTCTCGCAATGCCGGTATTCTAACATACAGTGTTTCTTTGGGGTTAGCAGATGAGGGGTTATGAGTAATGATATGATGCTGCCTCTCAGCTTTCAAACCAAGTGGAATCTTATGTGCCCTTTCGGTATTTAATAAATATCCTGTTGCTATTTTCTATTTATTTACTAGTAAAATTATGTTACATTTTCCAGGCAAAATTAAGGCCTCTAAAATTCATGGAGCGTGGCTTTATGCCACATATGGTAATTGATAAACTATTCTTTATTGTAATATTGATCCGGCTCTCATTAGCAATTCAGTCATGCGCATTTTGGTCCTTAACAACGATCCCTGTCAGGAGGATGGTTGCTATGTACAAACACAAACTACCATCTCGTTGACCAGAACCGATTGCGACATCTTTCATTGTAACATCTAACTAAACAAGCTTGACATAGGCCAGACTCGAACCCGGGTATTCTGCGTGGTAAGCATATGTTATCCCACTAGGCTATTGAACTTTCTATTTAGATCAATAACATTTATGCCTATTTAAAAGTAACATCTGTTTAAGGTAATAAGAGCGCCTATTGATTATGCGCGTCACAGCTGTCATGTGATATCTCATTCAGTGTGGCACATGCATGGGAATAGGGTCAATTTCTCTGCTATTTTTTAACGGATATTTGCAATGAGGTATCCTTGGAAAGCTATTGACGTGTACTTTCTGTTGGATTACAGTAAGTCATGATTACATTAACCCATTGAGCTCTAGTATTCCCTCACCATTTCATTGACCATTTCATTGCAACGCTTCACTGGGAATCTCATGAATGATAGAATAGTAGTATTGTGGTGGATGGTTCTTTGGGGGTTGTAGGCTAATTTGGGGCAAAAGACCTGTAAGGTCTTTGGTCAAAAGGGCCTAAAACATAACCTAGTTCCTACCACCACAATACTACTATTCTTTTGGTCCTTATTAATGCCCTAGTCGCCTACTCTACTACGTGACAGTACATCGGCTGCGCTCATGCTTCCACGAGGAATATTTTTATCACTCAGTCATACCATACCCATGCATCTTGACCACAAAATTTCAACGTTGCTGAAAGTACTTGAAATATTAGTGATAAACAATGGGTGAGCCTATGCGAACCATACCAGACCAGCCGACGAATGTCTTGCGCCCTATCACTGCTTGAAGATGAAGACAGGTTATAGACACCAGATGGTCGAAGACGATTGGGGCTGCCTGCTGCGCATGAAGTCGACTGGTCATGTGCGTAGCTGGTCTTTCGGTCGGGGAGGCTCTCTTGGGGAAGGGTGGCTAATTGACACTTTTTGAAAACATTCGGCCTGAATCACCGATCATAAATATATATATATAAGACATTATTTTGGTGACTTCTGCGGTATCTGACACCCCCCCCCCCCCCTTCTGCCTAGCTAGCTTTGCCTAATGCTGGTAATGGTGATCATAAGTCAACCTCACAATTGTGCCATCGTGATGTTTCATTTTAACACTTATTGATCTTTATGACGAAATATGCAGCAATCGATAGTCTGGTATATATTCAACAATCTATATGACAAACTTATAGGCCTTTGAAAGTTTGCCTCCTTGGCTCACCGAACAGAGTATTATACAATGGACCCTCTTTTTGTGCTACAAGCATCATCATTTATTATTTGGCTTACTGATCACTCAGATCTAATCTGTGTCACACGTCGATGATAATTGGGTTTCTTTTTCGGAAATGACAGGCATGCAAAGTCTGCTGCATTCCCGTTTGTGGCTGTCGTCAATCACCATTACCTGGGTGACAGCGTCAGTCCGGCGTCAAAATATGGAGCGTGAGTACCACTGTATACATACTTAGTGCTCTCTATCGCATTTCCCCACTCTTACTCGAAATTTTCTCTTCAAAGATGAACCCAACAGATTCATTCCTGATCGCAGCCACCTCCCTCGAGCCCAAAGATGAACCCAACAGATTCATTCCTGATCGCAGCCACCTCCCCTCGAGCCCAAAGATAAACTCAACCGATTCATTCCTGATCGCAGCCGCCTCCTCTCGAGCCCAAAGATGAACTCAACCGATTCATTCCTGACCGCAGCTACCCCATTATATAGCCTCGATCCGCTACGCTGTACATCGAGCCCATGTGTGAGCTCGAAAAAAGCCAGGAATTCTAGCCCAAACGCATTTAAACTTAAGCCATGAAGAAAAACAGGAAAACCCGTCGGTGTAAAAATAATTTCACGTCACAAGGCTAGCCAATCAATCAAGCCATTGTTTCGCAACAAATCATTTTCGCAATAGGAGCGCACCTCGCACTTCGTCCCTTTTGGGGACGAAGTATTGGTCCAGACCGCAGGCACCTCCCCTCGTACTTCCGCCCATCAAACAGAGAAGGATATCGTTGGAAGAATTCTCGTCTAAGGATGTTCTCGTTCCTATTTCAGCTATCATCAGTTATAGTCTGAATGGACCTCATCCAGACGTGAGGTGGGTATATGGACTTACAAGCAATCACGAAAGGAGGTCTGCCGCTTCGAGTACCCTGCATTGAGAATGGCTTCAAAGGCCATTCATGTCCAAGAATAGTCTTTCTGCCAACGTAGATGTTATTATTATTATTATTATCAAAAACATTTTTATAGCGCTTAACGTTGTTAAAACTTCTAAGCGCTTTACAATTTATAATAAAACATAACATTAATACATGATAGAATAAAAGTCATTACTAAAAAAAACGTGCAAAGGATTCAAAAGAATTTCTTAAAAATATGAGTTTTTAGTGCAGTTTTAAAAACGACCCAGGGTACTCTGGCCACGAACACTATTTGGAAGCTCATTCCATAGCTTTGGTCCCGCCACTGCGAATGCAGAGGAGCCTATCACCCGGTTTGTGCGGATTTCCTTACACAGACCCATTGTACTTGACCGCAGGGAGCGTGAGGGTTTGTAAACTTCCAAGCAGTCTGCGAGATATTTTGGTGCGTAATCATGTAGACATTTGTAGACCATTAGATTAACCTTGTACTCGAGCCTTGCTTTCAAAGGAAGCCAGTGGAGTGTGCACAGAACCGGAGTGATATGATCCCCTCTGGACACCCTTGTGACGAGACGAGCTGCCGAGTTTTGAACCAGTTGAAGCTTACGCACATTGGCCTCAGAGATGTTTTATAGCAGACTATTTGCGTAGTCCAACCGCGAGACAACTAAGGTCCGCACTGCACTTGTTGCTGCTGATTTACTGAGCAAAGATCTTATCTTGCTTATACGATAGAGATGGAAATTTGCCGCACGGCATACAGTGTTAACATGCGTTTTCATGGACATTTCTCTGTCAAATGTTACACCAAGAATCTTGATGGTATCACTCAGCTCAATTTCAGTATCGCCAATTTTCAATTTCAGATCAGACACATACTTCTGTAGGTTCTTTACACATGTTCATTAAATCGCCAAGTCCCGGATGTGGCACATTGGCGCTTGATGATATTCGAATCATAGCAGAGCAAAGCGATCGTACCTACAATCAGATATCCCCACACAGAACACATAGAACGCTGGAGATAAAGGAGTGATAGGGTGCACCTAAAATTTGGAATAAAAACCAGTATTTGACCACTTAGGGTCAAATTTGGCCAAAAAGTGTTAAAATGGCTATTTTAATTTTAGTGGTTCAGCATCAGCACACCTGTCTACATTGAATAGGCCTGCCGATCGCGAAACCACCTTACCTAAAATTCTAATCAGAAGCCAGTAAATATGTATTTAATATTAAAAAAAAGGTTAAAATGGCTATTTTGACTTCAGTGGTGCGAATAAGACTGTTTTTCAGAATGAACGCCCCTTTTTACATAGAGTAAGCCTGTCAAAACATCCTTACCTAAAATTCTGATTAAAGGCCACTGTATCTTGGAGTACTTGTTATTCAGAATGTGTCAGAATGTGATCTACACTACGGATCGTGGACGAGATAAACAAGGTGGCACCCCTTGTTGGCAATCATGGAACGATGTAGTAACGGAAATCAAGGGCTTTTTCCCCAGTTAATTTTGAGGACAACAACAAAGTTTCCCGAAGACATCTCTTGTAGCATCCTGAGGAAATCAGGGATTAATGTCATCACGGTGGATAACCGTAGCGGTTTAGCGACCAATATGTACGGTTCAGCGAACTTCCGTTTTGCTCGAATTTTCAAGGTAGCACACATTTTTATAATTTTCAGTAAGTTCCTGTTGTTTAATCCGGTTCTGCTTATAATGCATGCATCATCAGTCGTTGTAGTTTACATCAGTATGCCCATCTGGTTCTGACTAAGAGAAAAAGAGCTAATATTCACGTTGAAAGTTGGAAATTTGATGATCTTCAAAGACATCATTTTGTGGCGAAGCGTCTGAAATTGACGCCATGTTTGCATGGCTATCATGTACTACAAAGCTAACAATAAAGACTGACGAAGTAACAAGTAATATGCATGCCCTTTTGCTGAGATACATTGCAAAATATGTTGACTTCATGAAAGTGTACGATGTTTAGCGATATTACTGTACACCGGTTTAGCAATGTAACGCACTGAAAGTGTACGGGTTGTATGGTTCAACGATTAAAAATTATTTATCGCATTTCACTCGTAATATGGCCCAGACAGTCATCATTCCCAATCTAAAATGTAACTTTACTACCAATAGTCGATCGTTTTTGCCTTCGAGGCGTGAGAATTGTCTTCAATTAGCCAAATATTTTACTCTATTTCAGGAGCAACTTTTGTGAGAAAACGTCGACGAAAATGCACGGTCTCGTCGAGCAGTTTCTCATACACAATCACTGAAAGTGCACTTTATGCTTGTAGGTCTTGTGGCACACCGTACCGTATACTCTGTTTTTTATGAACCTTGACGTTTATGGATAGGATGACCATGGAGACGAGAAGAACTGGGATTACCATGCCGGTGTGACAGCGGATATAGTCCCCCTGGAGTCATAGTCCGGTAGCATTGTATTTGACCAATTAAGCAATAAAATACCACGAAACACATACACAGAGGTTGACTCCACAGCTTTGAAAGGAACCTGACAGCCTACCGTTAACTAGACAGCGATGACATGGTACCCTACTAAACTTGTTTAAAATTTCAGGAGCAATGTTTCTTCAGAACTTTTGTGAGAAAACGTCGACGAAAATGCACGGTCTCGTCGAGCAGTATCTCATACACCATCCCGGAGAGTGCACTTTATGCTTGTAGGTCTTGTCGCACATCGCACACTTGTAAATGTTCTCACCAGTGCTATCTTTGACGTGTCTTGTGTTGATTGAGCGTCCATTTTACACACACGTCGCACACCAGTGCTTCGCACCTTACGAGCTTATTACGAACCGTTGCTCGGAGAACAACTTGTTTGTTGAAAGTAAAAAATAAAATTCTATCAGTCAAATTGTTGTTTGCTTATTACTTTTTGTTCTGTTTTATATGAACCTTGACGTTTATGGATAGGATGTTCATAGAGACGAGAAGAACTGGGATCACCATGCAAGTACCGTGTCATGGAGTGCAGCAGTATACGTCAGAAACTGAATTTCGACGTGCAGGTTGCCTTTGTTAAACTGTACAAGGTGAAGTTAATGAACCACTCGAGGGTTCGCTAAATGTGTATGAGCATTGCAGATATCGGTCAAAATAACGAAAAAAAATAAGAAAAGGGCAGAAAATTCGAATGAAACACCATGAAACACATGACCAGAGGTCGATTCCATAGCTTTGAAGGGAACCTGACAGCCTACCGTTAACTAGACAGCGATGCCATGTTACCCTACTAAACCTTTAAAAAATTGTAATCAATTAGCCCTATAAACGACAAAAACCATCGCGTTATGATCTGAAGGATAGTATCTAGCAAAAGCCCAGGCCGCTACATCGCAAAAATGTATCCATATCTTCCATATTTTACTGTATTGATTTTCAACTCACGTCATCTGCTAGAGTGCATAAGCGGCTGTTCCCTGAACCGTACATTTGTTCGCTGAAACGCTACGGTTATCCACCGTGGTTAGCAGGGCCAAACGTTAACCAATGATTTCCTCACGATGCTCTCAACTAGCGTGAAGTAACAAGATTTCATTTCATTTTCTTTTTTATTATTTGTTCATTATTCAAAATAACTGGTAACGCGCAGCTTACGTTCACTCAGTCATATTCCGGTCTGTCTTGACAATTAGGGACAACACGTCAAGGATCACAATTCCAAGATTCGAAATGAGAGGCTTTAGTTTCACTATAGCTCTTTATATATACATACTCCAACATAATAGACTGGCGATGCTACTAGGTGACTGGACAATACCATTCCAGTTTTGCTTTCATTTTTCACGAAAAGCATTAGTATTTAGACTCTATCAGGTTCATTATAAAAATCTCATTCACTTGCAATGCAAAAATAAAGATACCTTATTAAACCTGCTAGTGTGGACATCTGTCGTTGTGACCTGGGACCGTCGAGAGCGTACAGCAGCGATGTATGTGAATGGTCAAGTTGTCCATAGGCAACATGTCATGAGAAGTAACCTGGACAGTGTTTACAACAAGCATGAGCGGTATCAGCTCGGATGGAAGGGGGATAAGCACGGTGGAATGGGTGTGTTTATCGGATCCATGAGTAGTCTCCATGTTTATCACCATGCACTTTCTCGAAGCAATGTCAAGAAGTTCCATAGCGCCAGTATAGGTAAACGCGACGATATAACGGAGCCTTAACGGTTTTTCTAACTTTTTCCTGATTTATCTGACAAAAGTCCAACAAAGTCCGACTTTTCCCTAAGAGGTCGGATTTTTTAAAAACATGTGATATAAAGTGTGAAACACACACCCAGAGTGACCCAAAGTGTGAATACCAATTAGCTCACTCAATTAGGTAACCTCATTAACCGCATTTAAGATAGTCCTTTGATTTTCATAGCCCTATTTTGGGAAGCCCTGATATTATTAAAGGTTTTTTAAAAAGCCGTCCCTTTCAGGGAAAAGTCGGACATTGTCGGACTTTTGTCAGATAAATTAGGAAAAAGTAATAGTGATATGAGGTATGACATCTTGACCCTCAATGCTCAGCTTACAGACAATGCGCGTGAATACATTGACGTAAAGTAAAGCATGCACTTATATGCAATCTATTTCCATTGCCATTGCTCGATCACCGGTCTGATATCACGGCAAGTGACAACTTGTTTGTGTCTCATTCAAAACCACAATATACTTCTTCTTCGAATCGGGTATTGCATTAAAATACTCGATACGGCGAGGCTGAAGTCACAAACTTTTCAACAGAACCGTAATAGGTAGCTGGCTAAATGCTCTACGTTTTGTTTGTTCAGTCGTCGTTGATAGAGAGAAGTACATCCGGACAAACACGGACAGAAGCTTATTTGACGTATCTGGCCCGATTGAAACAGCAACACGACGCACACCAATAAGCTGCATTGCGTATTGTAAATCGCGGAATATTCCTTGCAAACATGCTATTTTCTCGCAGAAGGCAAAGAAATGTGAGCTTTTCTCAATGTCGATTTATGTTTTACAAATAAGAACTAACTTAAAGGCAGAGGTTAAAACAGGATTTCACTTCAAGCTAAAAGTGGAGGCCATGTAATTAATGAATAATTTGGTCATGTAATGATTGAAAAGAGTTGCTTCTATCTGATGAGCAGCATAACAAATTTCCAGTGATACAGAAAGACAAGCCAAAAGTCGTCAGTATACCCGGCGACGAAGGAATTACCTTTACTGGTATCATCAGTTGCGACGTGGTACTATCGGCATAACCTTGTGCACGTGTGGAACATCAAAATACATTCACTAGTAGAGGCTTTTCCGACTTCTTAACAGTTTCTCTCACTTTGTCCTGATTTATCCGACAAAAGTCCGACATTGTCCGACTTTTCCCAGAAAGGAAAAAAAATGGTGAAAAATATCAGGGCTTCCCAAAATAGGGCATTAAAGGCCATATATCAAGGTTTTTTGCCATTTTCTGCTGTAAGACGATTTCAAAAGTGTACCTAACACTTTATACAATACAGAAAACCAAATGCAATTAGCTCCATCCATTTTGAAGATATAGCCAATTATGTGTTTGACAACTTGATTACCTAATCAGGCTAGCAACTGGCTTGTTAGAGCCAGGCGTCGGGTTCAGCAAAAGTTGTGATGTAGATCAGGTTATCTGTACATGTCATGCAATCATAAAAGCAGGAGGGCCTTTATTAATCATGCACACCTGGAAGTAATGTGTTTCATTCACTATGGTGTAATGTGTGGCTCCGAATTGTGTCAAGGATAGCACAAAGAACAATCGAATAACGGATGGGACCCATTTTCATGAATTTCCAAAGCCAGTTGAACGAGAGAGGAGGAAGCTGTGGATTCGGAAGTGCAAACGTTTGGAGTGTTGGAAGCCTGGGCCTTCGGCCAAACTTTGCAGTGATCACTTTATCGATACGGATTATCACATGAAGCCGGATATCTGCATCCAACTGAATATTAAATGCCACTTGTTAAAAACAGCTGTTCCAACCATGTCAATTGCATTTAATGCCCGAGGCTGCTGAGGTCGGTTGTTATACATAATGTGTAGGCCCTATTGGGGCCTGTGATACCGCATAGTGTCTTCTTGTGTTCCAGCCATAGCAAGGTGACAGCAACACAGGTCAGTGTCAGTGACAGCCACTGTCAATGACAGATTATTGTCATCTGACATCCAGGCCTATCTAACGTTGCACGGCATTATATTGTCACGTCAAGATGATTGTGCATAATACCGTCACTTTTCAATAGTAGTTCAGCGTCATGACATAACTGGCGATACAACACAGACGAGGCGAAACAATATTGTGCAACATTAGTCTGTTCAAAAATCATACATGTTATGCATCTGCAACCGTCTATCAATGTCTTCTTTGCTATATCGGCAGGTCTGCCATGCAAATTGATTAACCACAAATTCTAATCACTTTCGTCCGAATGATCACTCTCATTATGATCTAGTGATATTAATGGTTCGAACATGTACGGCTCAACGTTTCAATATCCTTCTGTATCGACCAAAACATCCTCAAATTCACTGCTCTCACTCTCTGAACTGTATGCGGAAGCCATCTTGCTTTGTTCTGACTGACCTGATCTACGTCATCAAAAAATCCCTAGCGGCCACATGTGGAACTAATCTAAAGTTGTGTGTGGTGGGAAATTCAAATAGTTTAAAATTGAAAATTGAAATAACTAAATAATGACTTTATTATTAGAATTTTTTTAATGTCTGGGATCTTGTTTTTTTAACCCTCAACATATTTCATGAGTATCAAGCATGTTTTCAAACCTTGATATATTATGGCCTCGCTTTCCAAAATAGGGCATTAGAGATCAATGGCCTGTGTTGGATGGGGTTAATGAGGTGACCTAATTGAGTGAGCTAATTAGTATTTACACTTAGGGTCACTCATAGGTCTTTGGTCCTTACTAATGCCCTAGTCGCCAACTCTACTACGTGACAGTACATCGGCAGCGCTCATGTTTCTACGAGGAATATATTTATCACTCAGTCATACCATACACATGCATCTTGACCACAAGATTTCGACGTTGCTGAAAGTACTTGAAATATTAGTGATAAACAATGGGTGAGCCTATGCGAACCATACGAGACCAGCCGACAAATGTCTTGCGCTCAATCACTACTTGCAGATGAAGACAGATTACGGACACCACATGGTCGAAGACGATGGGGGCTGCCTGCTGCGCATGAAGTCGACTGGTCATGTGCGTAGCTAGTCTTCCGGTCGGGGAGGCTCTCTTGGGGCGGGGTGGCTAATTGACACTTTTTGAAAACATTCGGCCTGAATCACCGATCATAAATAAATACATATAAGACATTATTTTGGTGACCTCTGCGGCATCTGACCCCCCCCCCCCCTCGCTGCCCAGCTAGCTTTGCCCAATGCTGGTAATGGTGATCATAAGTCAACCTCACAATTGTGCCATCATGATGTTTAATTTTACACACTTATTGATCCTCATGACGAAATATGCTGCAATCGATAGTCTGGTATATATTCAACAATCTATAAGACATACTTATAGGCCTTTGAAAGTTTGCATCGTTGGCTCACCGAACAGCGCTGATTAACGTTCCTCAATGCATAATTGAGGATCAAATCACTGAGACGTCGGTGATAATCGGGTTTCTTATGCGGAAACGCCCAGCATGAAACGCCTGCTGCATTTCAATTTGTGGCTGTCAATCATCATTTCCCTCGTAACAGAGGCAATTTTACATCAAAATATGGAGCGTAAGTACCACCATAAAAACACTCTCAGTGCTTTCTTTCCCATATCCCCACTCTTCCTCGATATTTTCTCTTTAAAGATGAACCCAACCGATTCATTCCTGACCGCCGCCACCGCCCCCTCGAGCTTCCGCCCACCAAAGCTGAGCTTGGATCTCACTAGCCAGCGGTGGACCCCGCTGGGCGAGACGTCAGACATACCCGGACCCTGAAAATGGTCAAAACTCACATCAGAATTGCCCGACCTGGGACCAAGGAGCGGGCTTATATGCTATGTAAAGGAGATTTTTGAGGCAAAGAGCTGACCTCCATAAGATAACCGGATATATGTACTTTGGAGGTTCATTGCCAAAAGTGGAACCCATCTAAGTTTGTTTCGCTATATGGCCCAGAACACGAACGAAGAAAATTCGCCCTCAATGAACTTGGACAAATCTCGCCCCGCCGCTTGGACGTATGTTATGAAGCCCAACTGGAGTGGCGGCGTGGTCCTAAACTCACAAAAGATGGCCTCATAAAATCACCAAAGCATCCTCTGTACATGGAAATTATGATCATGACGTTTAAGTAAGTAGTATTTGGAATAGGACAGGCCCATACATTAACATGGAGACGGGATGCGCCTGAAGAACTGTATTTTTGAGGTAGGACAAAAGGCGGCCACGTATCCACTGGCTAGTGAGACCTTCACAGATATCATTGGAAGATTCTCGTTCCTCTTTCAGCAATCGTCAGTTATAGCCTCAACGAACCTCATCCAGACGTGAGGTATATAGTCTTTAAGATATACATGTACAAGCAATTACGAAAGTTTGTTGAAAGTAGAAAATAAAATTCTATCAGTCAAATTGTTGTTTGCTTATACCTTTTTGTTCTGTTTTACATGAACATTGATGAGTATTGATAGAATGTTCATGGAGACGAGAAGAACTGGGATCACCATGCAGGTACCGTGTCATGGAATGCAGCAGTATACGTCAGAAACTGACTTTCGAAGAACAGGTTGCCTTTGTTAAACTGTACAAGGTGAAGTTAATGAACCACTCGAGGGTTCGCTAAATGTGTATGAGCATTGCAGATATCGGTCAAATTCACGAAAATAAATAAGAAAATTGCAGAATTTCGAATGAAACACCACGAAACACATCCCAAGAGGTTGATTCCATAGCTTTGAAGGGAACGTGACTGCCTACCGTTAACTAGACAGCGATGACATGGTACTCTACTAAACTTTATTAAAAATTGTAATTAAATAGCCCTATAAACGACAAAAACCATCGCGTTATGATCTGAAGGATAGTATCTAGCAAAAGCCCAGGCCGCTACATCGCTAAAATATATCATATCTTCCATATTTTATTATACCGATTTTCAACTCACATCGTCTGCTAGAGTGCATAAGCGGCTGTTCCCTGAACCGTACATTTGGTCACGAAAACGCTACGGTTATCCACCGTGGTTAGCAGGGCCAGAGAACGTTAACCAATGATTTCCTCAGGATGCTCTTAACTAGCGTGAAGTAACAAGATTTCATTTTCATTTTCTTTTTTATTATTTGTTCATTATTCAGAATAACTGGTAACGCAGCTTACGTTCACTCAGTCATATTCCGGTCTGTCTTGACAATTTGGGACAACACGGCAAGGATCACAATTCCAAGATTCGAAATGAGAGGCTTTAGTTTCACTATAGCTCTTTATATTTTCAAACTTGAACATAATAGAAGGGCGGTGCTACTAAGTGACAGGAGAAGACCAAACCAGTTTGGGCTTTATTTTTCAAGAAACGAATTTGTGTTTAGCCTCCGTCAGGCTTTTAAAAATGATATCATTCTCCTGCATTGCAAAATTAAAGATACCCTATTAAACTTGCTACGGTGGACATCTGTCGTTGTGACCTGGGACCGTCGAGAGCGTACAGCAGCGATGTATGTGAATGGTCAAGTTGTCCAAAGGCAACATGTCATGGGAAGTAACCTAGACAGTATTTACAACGAGCATGAGCGGTATCAGCTCGGGTGGAAGGCGGATTGGCACCATCATCAAAGCAAGGAAACTGATGTGTTTATCGGACCCATGAGTAGCCGCCGTGTTTATCACCATGCACTTTCTCCAAGCAATGTCAAGAAGTTCCATAGCGCCAGTAGGTGTACGCGATGTTATAACTTATATCACCAGTAGGAGTCTTGACGGTTTCTCTAACTGTTTCCTGATTTATCTGACAAAAGTCCGACAATGTCCGACTTTTCCTTGAAAGTTCGGATTTTTTTAAAACTTGCGATAATATCAGGACTTCCCAAAATAGGTCAATAAAGATTGAATGGGGTTAATGAGGTGTGAGCCAAACACTCAGAGTGACCCAAAGTGTGAATACTAATTAGCTCACTCAAGTAGGTAACCTAATGCCACTGACCATCGCTATTGCTCGATCAGTGGTCTGATATCTCGGCAAGTGTGGCGTGTTTGTTTCTTATTCAAAACCACAATATACTTCTTCTTCGAATCGAGTATTGTATTAAAATACGAGGCTGAAGTCAGAAACTCTTCAACAGAACCCCAATAGGTAGCTGGCTAAATTCTTTACGTTTTGTTTGTTCAGTCGTCGTTGATAGAGGGAAGTACATCCGGACAAACACGGACAGAAGCTTATATGACGTATCTGGCCCGATTGAAACAGCAACACGACGCACACCAATAAGTTGCATTGCGTACTGTAAATCGCGGATTGTTCCTTGCAAACATGCTATTTTCTCGCAGAAAACAAAGAAATGTGAACTTTTCTCAAAGTCGATTTATGCTTTACAAATAAGAACTAACTTAAAGGCAGAGGTTAAAACAGGATTTCACTACAAGCTAAAAGTGGAGGCCATGTAATTAATGAATAATTTGGCCATATAATAATTGAAAAGAGTTGCTTCTATCTGATGAGCAGCATAACAAATTTCCATTGATACAGATAGACAAGCCAAAAGTCGTCAGTATACTCGGCGACGAAGGAATTACCTCTAATGGTATCATCAGTTGCGACGTGGTACTATCGGCATAACCTTGTGCACGTGTGGAACATCAAAATACTTTCACTAGTATAGGCTTTTCCGACTTCTTAACAGTTTCTCTAACTTTTTCCTGATTCATCCGACAAAAGTTCGACAGAAAGGAAAAAAAACGGTGAAAATATCAGGGCTTCCCAAAAAAGGGCATTAAAGATCAAAGGCCTGTGTTGGATGGGGTTAATGAGGTGACCTAATTGAGTGAGGTAATTAGTATTTACACTAATTGTCACTCATAGGTCTTTGATCCTTATTAATGCCCTAGTCGCCAACTCTACTACGTGACAGTACATCGGCAGCGCTCATGTTTCTACGAGGAATACTTTTATCACTCAGTCATGCCATACACATGCATCTTGACCACAAGATTTCGACTTTGCTGAAAGTACTTGAAATATTAGCGATAAACAATGGGTGAGCCTATGTGAGCCATACCAGACCAAATGTACCAGCCGACGAATGTCTTACACCCAATCACTGTTTGGAGGTGAAGATAGATTACGGACATCACACGGTCGAAGACCTGGCCAAGGTTATCTGGAGGAAGTTGGGGGCTGCCTGCTGCGCATGAAGTCGACTGGTCATGTACGTAGCTAGTCTTTCGGTCGGGGAGGCTCTCTTGGGGCGGGGTGGCTAATTGACACTTTTTGAAAACATTCGGTAAGACATGTAAGACATGGAAGACATTTTTTTGCGGCATCTGACCCCCCCCCCCCCCCGCTGCCCAGCTAGCTTTGCCTAATGCCGGTAATGGTGATCATAAGTCAACCTAACAAATGTGACATCATGATGTTTCATTTTAACACTTATTGATCCTCATGACGAAATATGCAGCAATCGATAGTCTGGTATATATTCAACAATCAATATGACAATCTTATAGGCCTTTGAAAGTTTGCCTCGTTGGCTCACCGAACAGAGCATTATACAATGGACACTATTTTTGTGCTACAAGCATCATCACTTATAATTTGGCTTACTGATCACTCAGATCTAATCTGTATCACTAGTCGATGATAATCGGGTTTCTTCTGCGGAAATAACAAGCATGCAACGTTTACTGCATTCCCATTTGTGACTGTCAATCACCAATACCTTGGTGACAGCGTCAATCCGGCGTCAAAATATGGAGCGTGAGTACCACTGTACATACTTAGTCGCTATCGCATTTCCCCACTCATACTCGATATTTTCTCTTCAAAGATGAATCCAACAGATTCATTCCTGATCGCATCCACCTCCCGTCGAGCCTAAAGATGAACTCAACCGATTTATGCCTGACCGCAGCTAGCCCATTATATATCCTCGATCCGCTACGCTGTACATCGAACCTATGTGTGGGGTCGAAAAAAGCCAGGAATTTCAGCCCGAACACGTTTAAGCTTAAGCAAGGATAAAAAACAGGAAAACCCCTCGGTGTAAAAATAGTTTGACGTCACAAGGCTAGCCAACCAATCAGGCCATTGTTTCGGCAACAAATCATTTTCGCAATAGGCACCTCGCACTTTTAGGGACGAAGTATTGGTCTTGACCGCAGCCACCTCCCCTCGTACTTCCGCCCATCAAACAGAGAATGATATCGTTGGAAGAATTCTCGTCTAAGGATATTCTCGTTCCTATTTCAGCTATCATCAGTTATAGTCTGAATGGACCTCATCCAGACCTGAGGTGGTTCTATGAACATTCTCGTTCCTCTTTCAGCTATCATCAGTTATAGTCTGAATGGACCTCATCCAGACGTGAGGTGGGTATATGGACATTCTCGTTCCTCTTTCAGCTATCATCAGTTATAGTCTGAATGGACCTCATCCAGACGTGAGGTGGGTATATGGACACTCTCATTCCTCTTTCAGCTATCATCAGTTATAGTCTTAATGGACCTCATCCAGACGTGAGGTGGGTATATGGACATTCTCGTTCCTCTTTCAGCTATCATCAGTTATAGTCTGAATGGACCTCATCCAGACGTGAGGTGGGTATATGGACACTTTCATTCCTCTTTCAGCTATCATCAGTTATAGTCTGAATGGACCTCATCCAGACGTGAGGTATGTATATGGACTTACAAGCAATCACGAAAGGAGGTCTCAAACCGACTTGGATGGCTAATATCACTTAATACCTCATGTTCGCTCAAATGATGCAGAGACGAAACATAACAGATTCTAATGAGTCAGGGTGCTGCTTCGAGTACCCTGCATTGAGCATGGCTTCAAAGGCCATTCATGTCCAAGAATAGTCTCTCTGCCATCATAGATGTTCATTTAATCGCCAAGTCCCGGATGTAGCACATAGACGCGTGATGATATTCGAATAATAGCAGAGCAAAGCGATCGTGCCTACAATCAGATACCCCCACACAGAACACATAGAACGCTGGAGATAAAGGAGTGATGGGGTGTACCTAAAATTTGAAATAAAATCCAGTATTTGACCACTTAGGGTCATATTTGGCCAAAAAGGGTTAAATGGCTATTTTATCTTGAGTGGTTCACAGGAGACTGCTGTTTCGGCATCAGCACACCTGTGTACATTGAATAGGCCGCCGAAACCTCCTTACCTAAAATTGTAATCAGAAGCCAGTATTTATTATCAAAATATGCCATTTTTTGGAAAAAAAGGGTTAAAAAGGCTATTTTGACTTGAGTGGTGCAAATAAGACTGTGTTTTTAGAATGAACGCCCCTTTTTACATAGAGTAAGCCTGTCAAAACATCCTTACCTACAAATTCTGATTAATGGCCTCTGTCTCTTGGAGTACTTGTTCTTCAGGTTGTGTCAATTATTTATTTAGGAGCTGATCAATCGCTATGAATCTGGCATCTTCACGCACCTGTGATCTACTCTACGGATCGTGGACGAGGTAAACAAGGTGGCGCCCCCTGTTGGCAACCATGGAACGATGTAGTTACGGAAATCAAGAGCTTTTTCCCCGAGTTAATTTTAAGGATAACAACAAAGTTTCCCGAAGACATCTCCTGTAGCATCCTGAGGAAATCATGGATTAATGTCATCACGGTGGATAACCGTAGCGGTTTAGCGACCAACATGTACGGTTCAGCGAACTTCCGTTTGGCTCGAATTTTCAAGGTAGCACACATTTTTACAATTTTCGCTTAGTTCCTGTGGTTTAATCCGGTTCTGCTTATAATGCATGCATCATCAGTCGTTGTATTTTACATCAGTATGTCCATATGGTTCTGACTTAGAGAAACGGAGCTAATATTCAAGTTGAAAGTTAGAAATTTGATGATCTTCAAAGACATCATTTTGTGGCGAAGCGTCTGAAATTGACGCCATGTTTGCTTGGCTATCATGTACTACAAAGCTAACAATAAAGACTGACGAAGTAACAAGTAATATGCATGCCCTTTTGCTGAGAAACATTGCAAAATATGTTGACTTCATGAAAGTGTACGATGTTTAGCGATATTACTGTACACCGGTTTAGCAATGTAACGCACTGAAAGTGTACGGGTTGTATGGTTCAACGATTAAAAATTATTTATCGCATTTCACTCGTAATATGGCCCAGACAGTCATTATTCCCAATCTAAAATGTAACTTTACTACCAATAGTCGATCGTTTTTGCCTTCGAGGCGTGGGAATTGTCTTCAAGTAGCCAAACATTTTACTCTATTTCAGGAGCAACTTTTGTGAGAAAACGTCGACGAAAATGCACGGTCTCGTCGAGCAGTTTCTCATACACCATCCCGGAGAGTGCACTTTATGCTTGTAGGTCTTGTGGCACACCGAAAAAAATTAAGAAAAGAGCAGAATTGCGAATAAAATACCACGAAACACATCCCCAGAGGTTGATTCCATAGCTTTAAAGGGAACCTGACAGCCTACCGTTAACTAGACAGCGATGACATGGTACCCTACTAAACTTTTTTTAAATTCTAATTAAATAGCCCTATAAACGACAAAAACCATCGCGTTGTGATCTGAAGGATAGTAAATTGTATCTAGCAAAAGCCCAGGCCGCTACATCGCAAAAATTTATCCATATCTTCCATATTTTTTTTTCTGTACTGATTTTCAACTCACGTCATCTGCTAGAGTGCATAAGCGACCGTTCCTTTAACCGTCCATTTGGTCGCTAAACCGTTACGGTCATCCACCGTGGTTAGCAGAGCCGGAGAACGTTAACCAATGAATTCCTCAGGATGCTCTTAAGTAGCGTGAAGTAACATGATTTCATTTTCATTTTCTTTTTCATTATTTGTTCATTATTCAGAATCACTGGTAACGCAGCTTACGTTCACTCAGCCATATTCCGGTCTGTCTTGGCAATTAGGGACAACACGTCAAGGATCACAATTCCAAGATTCGAAATGAGAGGCCTTAGTTTCACTATAGCTCTTTATATATACATACTCCAACATAATAGACTGGCGATGCTACTAGGTGACTGGACAAGACCAAACCAGTTTCAGCTTTTTTTTCAAGAAACGAATTAGTGTTTAACCTCCGTAATACTTTTAATAATGATATCATTCACCTGCATTGCAAAATTAAAGATACCTTATTAAACTTGCTACAGTGGACATCTGTCGTTGTGACCTGGGACCGTCGAGAGCGTACAGCAGCGATGTATGTGAATGGTCAAGTTGTCCAAAGGCAACATGTCATGGGAAGTAACCTGGACAGTATTTACAACGAGCATGAGCGGTATCAGCTCGGGTGGAAGGCGGATTGGCAGGATTATCTAGTCGATGGAATGGGTGTGTTTAACGGATCCATGAGTAGTCTCCGTGTTTATCACCATGCACTTTCTCGAAGAAATGTCAAGAAGTTCCATAGTGCCAGTAGGTGTACGCGATGTTATAACTTTTATCACCAGTAGGAGTCTTGACGGTTTCTCTAACTGTTTCCTGATTTATCTGACAAAAGTCCAACAATGTCCGACTTTTCCCTGAAAGTTCGGATTTTTTAAAACCTGTGATAATACCAGGGCTTCCCAAAATAGGTCAATAAAGATTGAATGGGGTTAATGAGGTGTGAGCGAAACACTCAGAGTGACCCAAAGTGTGAATACAAATTAGCTCACTCAATTAGTTAACCTAATGCCACTGACCATCGCTATTGCTCGGTCAGTGGTCTGATATCTCGGCTAGTGTAACGTGTTTGTTTCTCATTCAAAACTACAATATTCTTCTTCCTAGAAGCGAGTATTGTATTAAAATACGAGGCTGAAGTCAGAAACTCTTCAACAGAACCCCAATAGGTAGCTGGCTAAATTCTTTACGTTTTGTTTTTTCAGTCGTCGTTGATAGAGGGAAGTACATCCGTACAAACACGGACAGAAGCTTATATGACGTATCTGGCCCGATTGAAACAGCAACACGACGCACAACAATAAGTTGCATTGCGTACTGTCAATCGTGGATTGTTCCTTGCAAACATGCTATTTTCTCGCAGAAAGCAAAGAAATGTGAGCTTTTCTCAAAGTCGATTTATGTTTTACAGAAAAAAACTAACTTAAAGGCAGAGGTTAAAACAGGATTTCACTACAAACTAAAAGTGGAGGCCATGCAATTAATGAATAATTTGGCCATGTAATGATTGAAAAGAGTTGCTTCTATCTGATGAGCAGCATAACAAATTTCCATTGATACAGATAGAAAAGCCAAAAGTCGTCAGTATACTCGGCGACGAAGGAATTACCTCTACTGGTATCATCAGTTACGAAGTGGTACTATCGGCATAACCTTGTGCACGTGTGGAACATCAAAATACTTTCACTAGTAGAGGCGTTTACGACTTCTTAACAGTTTCTCTAACTTTTTCCTGATATATCCGACAAAAGTCCGACATTGTCCGACTTTTCCCAGAAAGAGAAAAAATCCGGTGAAAATTATCAGGGCTTCCCAATATAGGGCATTAAAGATCAAAGGCCTCGCTTTCCAAAATAGGGCATTAGAAATCAAAGGCCTGTGTTGGATGGGGTATTGTTTGTTATTGTCTTCCCTTTAAAGACAACCCCTCCAAATGACTGGGGGTCAAGTGCAGCTGAGCACAATGTGACGACCCCCACACACACACACGCATATTCTCGGGACAATGGCCTAAATCGGGCCTTACTCCTTGGCGTGGCCCCTATAAACTCTTTCATTGAAGCCAATTATTTGATATGAAATGCAATTTGCTGGGGTTGTGTAAGAAAGTGAATTATAAAGACACAACAAGAGCATTCTAATTCATGGGTCTAAATTATATTTTTTGCATTTCAGGGAAACAGGATGATCATTGTTGTTGTAGACGACCGTCATTCGATGACATTGACGATGCGGCACAACAGCAACAGATTGTTTATTTTTGTCTCATTTGAGGTACTTAATAAATTTGGGGTAGCCCAGTAAAAAAACCGTAACAAAACTGTTGTTCCTATTTCTTTCCGTTGGACTTGGTCTTCCATACATTGTATGAGACGGTATGGAAGGTGCATACATTAAAATGTCCTAATGACACTCGAATGAGTGGAAACACCAGTAACTCTATGTCCATGGAACCTCTTGGATGGTTGTGCCATAGGAACAGGATGTGAAAAATGTTGTTTTTTTTTTACTTTCCTGCCACATCAAAACATGCTCGTGCCAGATATAGACGAGTGGGTCTTCTCCTGTCCTGATACAACAAGCTGCCTCCAGATGGAGGCAACTTGCTTCATTCCCCGTCAAAGATGCGATACGAAACAAAATAATCCATACTGACAACTTCAGTAATGGATGCGACATGACTTCTTCCCACAAGGCAAATACAACATTGTCATGGACGCCTCCTAGAAAGGACCAGAGGGAAGTCATTGACACATGCATCCAGGTACAACGTAGCATGACACATGTAACATCAAGATAGCATAACTTGTCTTGGGTCTCCTTCTATGTCCTGGATGAGACAAGACAGGTCACCTCTAGATGAAGAGCACATGGCTTTGTGTCTTCCAGTCAAGATTTAAAACACGAAAACTTCAACAATAATTTTTATTTTACAAAGGGATAAATAATTAAAACAATCATTTGGACGGAGACAAGTAAAAAACTTTCATTTGACACTTTTAAAGTGGCAGTGAATTGGATGTCAAGTATGGATAAATGATATCAGTGTAAAACCAAAACTCAATGGTTTCATTCCAATCGGACAATACCCCCCCCCCCCCCAAAAAAGATTTAATTCCCTACTTGACATCCAATACACTGCACCTATTTAACATTTGAATCATCAGTCATCAGTAAACAAATTAAAGATGCAATACAAATATTTTCCTTGCACAATTAAAATCAACAAGTTTCCAGGATTTCAAAACTCGGCACAACATCACAATCACCGGTTAACAAGTGCTTATAAGTACCACATGGAACAGTTAACATGGTTTAGCGCCGGTAGCAAATTACGTTAAAAGACATCCTGATCAATCAGGCCTTCTAATCTTCAGTGAAATGGCAGAACCCAGTACATCTGACCAATTTGACATTTTGATTATTTTCACGGAAATTTGCTCAGCAGTAACCCAGCAGTAACCCCTACATCTCCAATATAGTCACTTGGGAAACTACAGTCCATTACAGTACTGGTCTCCAGACCTGATTGCAAATAGCTGCAGTGTCTGCATGCAAGAAAAATTACAAATTGCAGGAAGACCGTATATGCAGAAGATCACCATCGACCTTTAACTGCTTGTAGCCGTTTTCAATCCGTCCGAGTAGAGTGTGATTGCAGTAACCACACTCTTCCGCCTCATGAAGTCCACACTTACACTTGGATGTGGCACTGATGGTAAAGACATGGTACTTTGAATTGTCTCCACAATAATTCTTATTTGTTTTGCCTCATAATTTAGATCATTCTCCCTGAACCAGATTAGATTGACATACTCGTGACGGAAAATCATCGGCCATTTATTCTGTGGAGTGCTGAACTTCCCATACATGGCTGCTCGCTGGTGCTTTGCCTCTCTCCCCTGTGTAGTATTTAGGCCTAAACCAACTCCAAATTTATGATGAATCACTTTGGCATGGGATGGAATAATGTAGCCAATATGCCATGTTGTTAGAGTAACCTTGGTTAGGAGGAGAGAATGCAAAGCATGAAATAGCTCGCAAACAACCTCAAACTGGCTGAACTTCACTTTGGATGACAATGACACCAACTCTTTTTAGAGACAACAACCATAGTGAAGTCGAATTTGGACAAACTTGTCATCATCAGTTCCATTGTCATCATCAAGGGCCTTGAGCAGGTAAGGGAAACCCTGCGAGAATTTGAATGAATCTTCTCCTGTGAATCGTACGGAACAGTCTCTAACAGCTTTAGCTGTCACATTCGAGCTAGATTCCTTGAACCACATAGATAGTCTAGTATGTAACTTTCCTGCTTTCAGTTTGTGTTGCAAAGCATCCAGGTACTTCCTGATAGGTGATGCAACAAAAGTGGGATCATTCAGATCTTTTTTCAAAACACTATAATCTGTTTTGGTGATACAGGCATACAGTACTTGAACATTGAGTTCTTGACATGCATTGTTTTTCACGTGGAGGGGGTCAATTAGACACTTTTCAGAATATCTACCAAGAGGTGGCTCAAATTCATGCCTACATTTCATGTTAGCAATAGCTTTTAGCACTTTAGCTCTTGTTGTTTTTTCACTTTCTCACCCCTTTTGGCGTACTTCAGTCTCTCCAAATACCCCCACGGATGCCACATATCTTCAGTACCACTATCAATGCTTGCACCTATTTTACCAAGTTCATCCTTGTGAACATTTCCGAATGACGATGGACAAGTGGCAGCATTTGATAATTCTCCACAGGCGGTGGCCACCCACTTGCAGTCAGCAGGGACAATTTCTAGCCTTAACCTAAACAGGTACATTTCTAATCTGGTACTCCTTTGTTTCACTAAACTTGTCAATTTCACTGAACTCTTTGACAAGTTTGGTTAAGTGTGCCATGAAAATAAGGTCATCCTCTTTCCAATCACCAATCTACAAGAATGAAATTGTTATCACAACTTCTGACCTTACTCACGGTGTTAAAAAATTACAGCAGCAATGATGGTGAGTATTGAACTTGGAGCACCATCTGCTCCAATGGCAACACAGAAGTTGCCTCTATTTTCTCCGAACCAATTCAGACCCTCTCAATGCTCTGATTTTAGTTTCTCATTAATCTGGAGATACAAGTCACTGAGTTTAAGTAAAGTTTTCTCAATGTCTCCGTAACACCCCTTTCCATCGGCACCATCAATTGAGCCAACTTCGAGGCTTTCCTGGATTTTTCTCAATCTCTTTCACAACTTCTTTGTAAGTAAGGGGCTCAGGTCTAGATACACCAATATTTGAAATTCTAATCGCACTGTATTTTTGACTACTTATGAGACCACCTCAGTAAAGCATCTTAATTGATGCTTCTCACAGCATTGGCCTTCGTTTGCCTCTCTTGAATTGTTGTCCTTTCGGTGATCTTTCCTTCAGAAACAACACCTTCACACTTTTTACTAATGGTGAAATACCTTTTCAGGTCAGAAGGGGTGTAGACCTTGACCAAGGTGTACCACATTCCATCAGTTGCATTTTGCATTGACTGTCCATGGATGGACTTCAGTGCCTCTACAGTCCTATCATGCCGTTTCTTGCTAGTTCTTGGATTTAGCTGGACCTCATCTGCCTCATTGTAGAGAACTGTTGTCGAAATTGACTGTAAGGGAAAAGAAAGGACTCTTAGACACTAAAAGTGTACAGTTTTTAAGGCTGTCACTACTTTCTCTGACCCCCAGACCTACCTTTGGACGACGACAGTCCATGGAGCTACGCCTTGTATAAAAATGCAAACCTTTGTTTGAACAGTGAGTACCAGCACCAGTAATACAAACGTTTGGCTTACCTGAAATGGTACTGATGGTCAAGGCAACCACAAGGATTGAACGAAGGTATTTCATGTTTAATTCTGCAACTGTCGTCCTAAAATTGGAAGGTGCAAAAAATAAGAATAAAATTGTGGTTTCAGGGTTTTTCAAAGCAACTGCGATGGACCAGCATAATTGTATATACTTTATTTAGATTTGCTCAAAGGGGGCGTTTTGATTCAAATTAATATATTCTCTTCTAAGTTCTTTATGCGTATTGTATTCTAGTCTATATCCAGGGGGAATGATTATGCTAGTGGCGTAAGGTTACATAAACTGGGATAAGCCTGGGGTTGACGATTGTGTCCTTTTGGAGCTTTTAGAATAGATGACGTTAACCTTCAACCAAAGCACTTCGACCTATTAGCTGATGAGGAGGGGCAGAGATGCTCTCGATTCCAGGATAGAAATCAAACTTCCAAATTACAATTCCCAATTTATCTTCGAAGTGAATGTGCCTAATTGGTATGGAAAATAGACAGTTTGATACGTAGCTCAGGTTTCGAATGAGTTGTGTTCTCCTCTTGTGCCAACGAAATGTTTAATAAACCAGAGTGTTATGGCCCTATTTATACAAGTTTAAATTCTACTGAATCAATTACGTTTCAAAACTAATTTGAAATATCCAAAAATTTGAATAATTTTGACATAGATTTTAATTTCGAATTCAATTTGTCTCACACACATTATCTGAACACGCCGGCTAATTCCGCTGATTCTGCATAGCATGATCAGCTAGACAAAACAACAGATGGAATGCATATTCCAGGGTCCAACTAGTCTCATCAATTAATTTCTAGGGACCATAATTTCAATCTATGACTAAGAACAGGGGAAACACCTGCAAACTGGAAGAGGAAACGTCCTAGCTTTTCACTGTCCTTTGAATTAGACTTAAAACCAATTTTCTTCGCTGTACCAAGGCTAGCAAAACACCTCACCAAGCGAGTAGTTTGTGATGGACCCCCCCCCCCCCCCCGCCTCCACCTAGGCGAAAACCATCGACCATTGACAATGCTCAAGATTTACGATTTACCACCAGGCCGTACATGGTATAAGTAAAGGCCAGCACACACACACAGTGTATATCAGGACAGTGTTCGTCACATCAGTTCATTCTCCTGCTACACATCATTACTGATGATTGCACCCGTTCGATCTCTCGTGGGAAACAGCCGCACCATCAGGAGCCTCGCGGCTGTTATAAAACGCGGATTCCGCGGAAATCCTCGGAAAAATCACAGAGCCGCCAGTAAATACGCGCATAATATTTAATGATAATTATATTATACAAATAACAACATAAATCATAAATCGGAGGCAAGAACTACCAGTTATCTGCACATTTCATTGGTCCGATTTTAATCCTCTGGAGCGCCATTCATGCCATTCCGATCGACTCTTCCCTCTTTTTTTCTTGGTGTTGATAAACTTTGCATGTTATCTTCGACACCACCGTGGTTCCTTCCCTAACGGAACACATTACGAGGCTGCTTTCAAGTGTGATTGATACCCGGATTGATGTACGTTACGGTATATGCCTCCTTCAAATATAAGTCGATGACGAACTGAATTCTGGTCTACGAAAAAATTTTAGGACAATCTCCTTGCAGCTCGAACCTAACCAACCATATGCGACTGCACATTGGAGTCTATTTTAAGCAATCACAAAAACTTACTTCGCGGCCCGTCTAGAGTATAAGTTTATTTCAAACCACAAGGTGCTTGTGATTTACGGTGGATACAGCGCACCATATAACGGGGATTCCCAAAGACCTTGTCACCAGGAGTACTTCATGCGCACAACAATGCACACTACTAATATGAAAAACTCTCACCTGCGGTTCAGGTAGCCACCCTGTAGCCAAGTTAGATTTTTCGCGGATTTCCGCGGAATCCGCGTTTTATAACAGCCGGGAGCCTCGAGTATAACGACTAAGCTGGTGACAAGGTAAGAACAGAGTCTTTCAAATAAAGAGTCAGGCAACTAGGGAACATATTGTTTCAACATCAAAGCCACCGACCATTCCGAAAGACGCGCGTTTGGACAGAGGTATCTAGGGTTCACGTGGTACACCCAAGCCAATTCCGCACAACTGGACTTTGAACAATTCTTCTATCAGCTGAACATGGCCATTACAAACAACCCGTTTTAAAGCAAATGCCTACTCAAAGTCACTGATCTCTGTAAAACTATTTAGATATAATGTCAAAGATAACATTTATATGAAAAGCGATATGTTTCACATTTTGCTTTTCGACAGTTTTAGTGATGGCATTGGTTTGAGAATAATTTCAGAAAAGCGGTTTTCTACTCCACATCATAATATTTTTTTTGGTTAGCAGTTTAGTATGTTGTCGGTGCTTAATGGACCATCTAAAGGTATCAAATGGTTCCATTTGTTGGCATCTAATGGGATATTAATATCTTATTAATTTTGACGGACTAAAACTAGTTTTATAGCAGGTTTAATTTCGCGTTCGCGGTAAAAAACGAAAAAATACATGAAAAAATGCAAAACATCTCGTTTTTTGTGGTAAGATGTTTACATGTTTAAAAAACCCATTTTATGTCTTTCAAAATTTTTCTAGTTTAATGTAACTGTTATTTATTGGGATATTTGATAGTTTTGTGATTTTGAAGCCAATTTTCTAGTTTATTTAGATTAGAAAACGGTTCATTTTCCTATCGATGAGCATGTTTTGGCACACATAAAGTGGTGTGAGGTACATGTATATACACCGTTCCAATATTGATAAACACGCAATTTGGCTTAAATCTTACAAACATTTATGATGTGTATATCAATTTTTAAGGTACCCCATAAGAAACAATTTGTAGTATATGTTGCCATTGATTACAACCTGATTAAGGATTTTTTATAACAAAATTGCAAACAGAAGAGAGTGCATGCGGCTTAATTGTGTACTGATTATTGTTATGTTTGGAAATAAGCAGCTAATCAACACATCTGCCTAAATTCTTAGATCGTTCTCGTCAATAAAATTATATTGTATGTATTTGTAACCCGATAAATCATTATGTTTACCTCATGTGCAGAATAAATATTTTTCGTTAAATTTTGGTCGTGCCGTCATTGTTTTGCACCTCATCTCAGTTTGTAGCTGAATTAAAAAGGGCTTCATCGTGGCTTCCAATTAATTGCCCGAGAGAGCTGAGGGATCAAAGTCATTTTGCCGTGACCTGACTCTTCATTTGAAAGACTCTGGTAAGAACAACTAAACAAAACACAAGGTAAGAACAACTTAATCTGTGACAACATTTTATTTGGATAATATATTCCACAGCAGAATTGAGGAAAACAAAATAATGTTTTGTTCTTTCGGGTCAATTAGAGCGGTTTACCCGTTGGTTTGTATTTTTCCATCCCTCCAACCCATTTGCCATCTTTCTTGTTCTTGGAGTTTCCTTTGGAAGACCCACTTGCCATGAGCCCGCCGTGAAAACCTTTGCCGCCCTCTGGTGGTTTCGTCCCGTTTTCTTTACACAACCATTCGCCCTTTTTATTCATCTGATTCTGGCAATAGAGGCCAATACAGCAATTGTTCTTTGCATCTTTACAATTTTTATTGCGGGTAATGCATTCTCTGGAAAAACAAATTCAAATGTTACCCATGCAAAAAAACCAGATAAAATGGCTTTATTAGGGCCGTTTAAAAGACAGGAAAAAAGCCACATGCGATCCGATTGAATCCGAATGTGGTTTAAATTTTTCTCGTCTAAATGCAAAATGATCCGGATCAATGTGGTCCCATCCGGATTTAAAAAAAACATCGATCGAGGTAGTTTTAATCTTGATATATCCGGATCAAAAGCGTCGTCTAAACCCGAATGGATACCGAATTGGGATTCATTTTACCCGGGCGTGTGCGCACTAACGCACTTACGCACTAACACAAGCAACAGGTATTGGATAGTTCCACATCAACAGAAATGCGACCAGATGAGACCGGATTGCGCTGATCGTCTCAATGCACGCAAGTTTTTAGCTTGACTGGGCAGAAAAACATCCCACACTGTACTGGAGGTCAAGAGGACCCGAAAAGATTGCATAGACTGTTACAATGATTCATCGATGGTGCAGGGCTACATCAGAAAGGTATGACACACTGTGGCCAAATGTCTTTAGTGGAACCCCACATGGCCTTTACCCCCTTCCCTGTTATTGTAAAGACTGGGATGCACACAGCAATTCATTAACAGCCCGTATATAGGTGGAAGAAGAACTCGATTAATTCAAAATTATCTTACCTTTTGTGAAGAGATTCAATGAAATCCTCTTCATCTGTCATTGCTGTAAAAAAATGATTCAATCGTGACTACAAATTCCTTATTTGAATAACGTAAATATAGCCTTGGATTATCTTTTGTTTGGAGATGGCTAGGAGTCCTGTTAGGCCATGCCAAAACTAGATTATTGTAATATTTAGAGCTGTTTAGATAGGATGCATCCATGTGGTTAGACTTAGTCAGCAAAGACAAGCAAGGTTGTAGTTTTTCGAAATTTGAAGGCCATTTCGGCTGTAAGAAAATGACAAGGCGTTGCTGGGAGCACATTGGGTGACTTTAAAGTTTCGAGTTAATGTTAGTGTTAGGTGTTGGTGTTGGTGTCAGTTTTAATCTACAGCTCCAAACACCTGGTCTGGTTTAACACCGCCATTAACACTGGGAATGGGTGTTGGTGTCAGTGTTAATCTGAACCCCCAGACACCAAGTCTGAATTAACACCGATGTCAACACTCGGTGTTAACACCGTGTTCTACTGGGTGTTGGTGTTGGGGAATCCCCATTTTCAATTTGTAGTTTTTCACTTCACTGTATGACTTGACTGCTCAGGGGCAGCTCCACAGTTATCTCAAATATAGGGAATATATGAAAAGATGATGTGATGTAACATGAACCTCATCTATGTTTTGTCGCTGCTGCATTTTTAAAATGCCAGGAAGGTTAGAATTTACCATCCAAATCAATGAAGGGCTGAATATTCAGAATACATGTGCTTTCGTGCATTAGGCCTCTAGATCATCTTGATCTAAATTTTTACTAGGCTGCATCATGTTGTAAGGAAGGAAGACTAATACGTGTCGCGAAGCACGAGGTTTTCTAGCTATTCTACTCTCCCGGAATGCTTCTGCCACCTTATCAATTTGGTCCTCATTTAGCCTCATGTGGTCCTCCACTGCCTCACTGCTTTCTGCAGCTTTCCACCTGTGGTTTTGCCGTCTTCTTTGTTGAAGTATTCCTGCCACAACTAGTTGAAATGGTACAAACATGGCAGCTAACACCCCTAACTTTAAACGGGGTCATCCCTATGTTCCTCCATATAGTTTTTATGATACAGTGTACCTTGGCCTTTAAGTCACGAAAAAATGAATCTATGCTGAGTAAAAATGTCTTTTAATACAAACAAAAAATACTGAAACGCTGCTTTTGGGGGGATTTCTGGGAATTGCAATTTCCTGGAATTCAGTGACTTTATTCTGTGAGGTCTTTCCAGGAATTTGTGGAAACAAACCGTATCACAAAAAACACATTTTCTTTGCGGTCATATGTACTAGGAACATAGATTCCTGGGGAATATAGGTACCGGGGAACATATGTTCCTCATCGGGGAACATAGGTACCCCTTCGGGGAACATAGGTAGCGGGGAACATAGGTACCGGGGAACATAGGTATGCTCCCCTTTAAACTCCCGTCGGTGTTAACACCTAGGGGTTAGTGTTAGCGCTTATAGAAAATGCACTGCAAATTTAGGAAAATAAACACCAAGTACTGTTTAAGCTAATACATGGTGTTCCAGTCGGAGTAAAATTGATACCTACACCCAACTTTTAAATCTGCTCACACCAACACCGAGTGTTAACACCAACACCACGGACAGATTATAATGTTGGTGTAAGATGACCCTTAGTGTCAGTGTTAGTGTTAACACCAGTGTTAACTCGAAACTTTAAAGTCACCCCACTGTGTCTAAAGTATGGAACAATGCATATACAATTGGATCTACCCAAAACTCACTCCACTTTTTTACTAGTGTCAATGGGGTTTTTGTAACAAACGTTCTACCACAACCCAGTTAGTCCAGGTACAGCATAGAATTGGTGAAATATTAGACAATGGTGGTCAGACAGATGTTATTTATTTGGATCATGCTAAAGTTTTTGATTCGGTACCTCACAATCTTCTGTTACATAAGCTCCAATCTTTTGGAATTTGTGGCCAGTTATTGGCATGGTTGTCATCGTATCTAGGTAACAGGAGACAGACAGTTGTAGTAGGTGTTTCGGAATCTTCACTTTTGAATGTTACATCTAGCGTCCCTCAAGGTTCAATTTTGGGACCTGTTTTATTTTTATTATATGTTAATTATCTTGCTGAGGTTATTGATAACTCATCAATCCTGGATCTTTTTGCTGATGACTCTAAATGTACAGGGAGATCAAGTCAATAGCTGATTCTCTTCAGCTCCAAACTGACTTTTAAAATATATGTGCCTGGAGCAAGAAATGGGGCATGAACTTCAGTCCTGGTAAATGTGTTTACATGAGTATCACGAGGATGGTTATGTTCTTTCAAAAGTTGACAAATTCAGAGACTTGGGTGTTCATTTCCACACAGACAAGTCATGGGCGAGCCACGTGGATTCTATTGTAAGAGGTGGTAGTAAGGTTTGCGGTGTGAATCGCCGAGTTTGTGGACGTAATGCCAGTATTAATTTGTATAAAATGCTTTATCAATCGCTTGTACGAAGTCGCCTGGAATACGGTACAATAATTTTTGACACACAAATTGGACGTGACCGAATCAATTGAGCAAGTACAAAGAAGAGTCACGCGATACATTCGAAGCCGTGATATACCTTATGTAAATAGATTGCATATTTTATCTCTGTTGCCTCTCTCGTACGTCGGGAAATCAATAACATAGTTTTTATGCATGGTTCTGGATTTTGACTCGTCAGCTTTTATTGTTCCATATACGAAAAGGGGAGATAATTTGTTGTTGCGGCAATCAAGATTTTATTCTGAAACTTTTGCGGCTTTCTCTTTTATCCGTATCCCCAAACTTTGGAATTCTCTTCCTTTCAAAATAAGGTGCAATGACAGTCGATTAAATTTTAAATCTATGTTTTTATTTTAACAGAATGGGTCAGCTCAATGTTGACGACATGTGCAGCTTTGTCAGTTTTTTTGTCGTTGTTACGACTGCCGGCCGGTTTAGGCGTGATGGTGGACATGTCGCCAACATTGAAGCGATGTCATTTTTGAGACCATTTACAAGTTCACTGTGACCTGCTTGGTCTCCTGCGTATACATATTTATTGTTATGTTTCCTTGTAATTATTAGTTATGCCCATGTATGTGCTTGTATGTATACACGAGATAAATAAACTAAATAAACTTGACAACATCCCACAGTCTTCAGAGTCATTAGGAGCAACAGCATGTACTAACTGCATCACATTACATACATACTTAATGATCAGACAGTATTCAAATCCACAACCTCTTGATCAAGTGTGCACCACCACACCACTGCTGAAAGCGGTATTCTACACAAGAAAGGTTTCACTTGCCTGCAATGCAGTTGATGACCACCGCAATGACGAGGATCGTACAAACAAACTTCATGTCGGATTCTGTAGATGTTGTCCTGGAATGAAGAAAATGTGTTAGAAAAACAAAAAATTGATTGGTTTCTGTGATTTCGTTGGTCAGCAATACAACAAAACAATATAAGCGCACAGACTTTTGCTAAATTAACTTAGCTGACCATGAAGGGTAGGCCGGTCGACCTAATCGTCCATGATTAATTAGATAAATGATATATACAACGATGGCAGATCCAGATATATGGGAGAGGGGCGTACCCCATCCACAACACACCAAACGTACTATCATGAAATCAGGTGGTCTAGGTCCCCCCTCCCCCCAAAAAATGGGAAAAGTGCCAATTGGAAGTTTTCGGACATTTGAACACAAAATAAGAAGTAGCTATTTGGTTGTGAGCCAAGGGCACCCACCAAAATCATTGCTTTCCAACAAAAAGAGTGGAGGCACGCCTCTTGTGCCCAAAGCTAAATCAGCCACTGACACGATGAACATAGACATAGTGCCTTGAGGTGGGTAACCTAGAAAGGCATGTAGTGATGTGATTGAAGGCAGACATGACAAATAGCTAAATCAGCTCGGGTATCACCAAACAATGAATTCGGTGCAATGTGAAAATTTCGGGTAAAAAGAAGTAGAGCGATAGTACATACCCTGATATTCAGATGTCTCACACTAACTCCTCTGGCACCACTCTGCTCGGAAGTCATCAGGTGAACGAATTTGAACACTTTCACATGAATAATTTAATAATTCAATTTCACGGCACAATGCAAGGCAATTGGGCATAGTTTATTGATTATCTATTACCACTTTGCTTACACATGACAGATGGGAGGTATCTAGTCGTGACACATTGAAAATTCATACCAGCCGGACCCTTTCGTGCGATATAATTCATTTCTAGAGGCAAACATGATGAAATTTCAGGCTTGGTTCGATCTTATCTACTACCGCGAGACATAACAACGCAACATCAACAGTCCCGCCATTTAATCACTTCAGTAGGCTTATTTTACGATACTAAGCTATGATAACCCAAAAGTCAGGTCTCACGAGATGAAAACACAATTCATGCAATGCAGCGCATTTTGTTACCTCACTGCGTCATATTGTGTTTGACCAAAAGACAGTCCATGGTAGTGAACGGAACTTATCAAGACACTGGACCAAAAACTAGTCCATCGAAGTGAAAGGGCTTTAAAACATTAAAATATTTATTTTTAATACGGATCAAAGAGAGATAAGACTCAGCCACCCTGTGACTCCTGAATGGCAGAAAACTTGGGTCAGGGAGAACATTATCATTGCAATTCCCTCATTACCAAAATCAGCATCAGTGTTTCTTCCTTTTCTGCTTGGAGAAAGCAGTATTAAAAACTAGGATTTTTGGCTCACCGTAGTGCAGTCTACACAGCACCGCAGTGTCCGTCGTCCGTCGTCGTCTGTATCCTGTTTCAAAAACAGTTGCACGATTCTAAACCGCTAGGGCTATGAACTTGAAACTTTGTACGCATAAAACCCAGGTCAGGTGACCTCTGACTCTGACATTCGATCTGATCTGATTCTCCACTTGGCCACTAGGGGGCCAAAGTTAAAACCTAAAAAGTGCGATGTCTCGCTTATAAGCTACTCGTTTTCGCTAAATCATTATGGTAGGTACTCTTAGTAAGGATATATCACATATCATACCGGTTTTTTGATTTCATCTAATTTTCAAGGTCGCAGAGGTCAAATGGCGTAAACTGGCCGTTGGAGGGTAACTATTGCACGTTTCTCAACCGCTGAAGCTATGAACTTGAAATTAAGTACACATTAGTCCCTAAATCAGATGACCTTTGACATCAAATTTCGGTCAGATCCGATTCTGGGCTTGGCCAAAACTAAAAATGGTCTAAAGTGCAATATCAGTTATCACGCTTATTAGTGACTTTTTTTTCGATGATGTTTTTGTGGTAGGTACTCCAAGCAACGATACATCACATGTCATACCGACTTTGGTTTGACCTATATACGATACATGTAGCATGTTTCTTAACCAGGATGAATTCCTAACCACCAAATATCTATACGGTGAAAACAATGGCCCTTGGCCGTTTCATTTTTGTGACACATAAGGCTGTGCAAATAAATGGGAACTGAATATACAAACCTGCAGTGCAACATATTATTCTTGACATACTATAGTGGATTGGTAAATCAATTCGTCCCACTAGTACCCGCACATACTTAAGTATGGCTCAATCTCGGGGACTCTCAGGTTCCCGGTTTGTTCGTGGAGGGCGTGGGAGTGTACCTGACGGTCGATGGAACCTGTCACGTAGTAATCTGGTACATCCTTTCGCAGTAATCAATCGATTAACAGTGATGCCAACAGCGATCGTGAAAGTGATTCGGAGGATTTCCAAATAGGAAAGCACGAGTATAGACGTCAAAAACGTAAGGAACATAAAATAGTCATGGGAAAGTCTACAGATATTTCTATGGTGAAGGGTGCCCCTTTTCCTGGTCATGATGTTTTTGTTTGTCGGCTAGACAAGGCTACTAATGAGGACGACTTAAGAAATTTCATCAAGGAAAATTCCATTTAAGTAAAATCAGACGAGTGCAGATCTCACGAAAATGCAAACTTCAAGTCGTTTCAAGTTAGTGTGACAGATTTACATAAAATGTTCAAGGAATATTGTGGCCTGGCGGCGTGTGTGTAAGAAAGTTCATAAGACCAAGGGACTGTTACGAAAATATCTCTCCGGAAGCCAGGGTAGCCAAAACATATCTAGTGATGTTGCTGGTACCAAATAACTTTCTTACGTTATTTATAATGGTATTAACCGTTTGTACTTATAATGCTCAGGGACTTGGAAGTGGTAAAATTGACTACATATTGCACTTACTAGACAATCACGACATTGTGTTGCTTCAGGAAACTTGGCTCTTGAATATCAATTTGAACTTCATAGCGGATCGTATTCCAGACGTGTGTACTCACGGTATCTCTGCTGTCAATGATTCCGCACCTTTGGTTTGGAGACCGTATGGAGGGTGTTCCATAATATGGAAGAAATCAATTGTTTGGCAAGCTGTTCCCATCTTGAATTTCAATAGCAAACGGATATGTGCTGTAAGTTTTAAGCTTTCACCAGATACTACTTTACTGGTCGTAGATATTTATATGTCGTGTGACTTTATGGTGGGCAATTTACCTGAATATCGCAGCATATTATGAGATAGCTGGGATAGCAGCTTCTTCAGGTGCAGACCATTTAATCATAGGTAGTGACTATAACACTGACTTTAATAGGGATTGTCAAAACAGTCGGGCCTTTTTGCCGTTTGTTTCTACCGAATGTTTGGAGAGAGCCATAAGGTTCCCACTTTCCGATATTCAGTATACGTATGAGAGTAAAATAACGGGAGTGAAATCGTCCCTGGATCACTTTTTAATAAGCGGGGATATTTTACCGTTAATGACACATCATGTATCAATTTATAAAGGAGATAACTTGTCCGATCATTTTCCTGTGTCGATGTCCTTAGAATTGAACCCTGACCGCTTTTTTGAGATAGGACATACGCCCCGTGAAAGAAAATTAGAGTGGGCCTATCAAAACGACCAGGATACTGCCACATATCAGCTTACATTGGATGAATTCCTAAGTAATATTTTGATACCACAGCATCTCATTCACTGTTGGAACTTTGACTGTCGGAACCACAATGATTCAATTGACGTCTTGTTCAAGGACATTGTTGATGCATGTATATCAACGAGTAAAGGAACATTCCTCCTACTATACAATCGGATAAAAAGGTCATTCCAGGCTGGAATGAAGTTGTGGCTGAACCAAAAACGCAAGCACTTTTTTAGCACAAGTTATGGAAATCGAACGGTTCTCCTCGAAATATCCGGCGTAGAACGCGACTACCGTATCACTTATCTATAAAAACAGCGAAGAAAAATAAAAAGAGATTTATTGCCGACAGTTTGGGAAATAATCTATTGTCGGGAAGCGACTAAAACTTTTGGCGCGAGGTAAAAAAGACAAATCGCTCGACTACGCAATTACCAAATATTGTAGAAGGACATGTTGGCGAGGAAGCTATATGTACACACCTGGCTGAAAAGTATGAAAACCTTTATAACTCAGTCTCATATGACAGAAATGAAATGGATAATCTACTTCGCTATATTAACCGTAAGATATCGGAAACATGTTGTGATCCACAGAGTAAATGTCACCTGCAACACGTGATAACACACGTGATAACAGTTGGGGATGTTACATCAGCTATCAACTCGTTAAACCTTCATAAAAATGATGGTGACAGTGTTCTCTCTACGAACCATCTTACGTATGGTTCTAATAAGTTATGTGATATGATGTCACTTCTATTCAATAGCATGTTAAGCATGGCTATGATCCAGTAAACATGATATGTAGTACAATCATGCCCATACCGAAGGACTCGAGGAAGACTCTGAATGATTCGTCAAATTACCGTGGAATAGCTCTCAATAGTCCTCTGGGTAAACTTTTCGAAACAGTCAAACTACATAAATGTGAAGATGTTCTGAAATCGACAGATATGCAGTTTGGCTATAAAAAGGGGCTTGTCGACAAATGACTTTACCTCTGTTGTAAACGAAGTCATCAGATACTATCTTAATAGTGGAGGACAAGTAAATGCAATGCTCTTGGACGCGAGCCAGGTGTTTGATCGGGTAGAATACACGATATTAATGAAAGTTATGTTTAAAAAAGATATTTGTCCTGTTATGGCAAGGATGATTGCGCACTTGAACATTAAACAGAAAATGCGGATACGATCGGGTACATCCCATTCGAATTATTTCAATGTGTCAAATGGTGTCAAGCAAGGAGGGATACTTTCTCCATTTCTCGTTGTTAATTACATGGATGAACTACTTTTAAAACTAAAAGGTTCAGGATATGGTTGTTATATTGGCGCTACATGTGCAGTAGTGCATGAGTACGCTGACGATATAATTATTCTATGCCGGGCAAAGTTTTCTTTGTCGGCCCAGCTTGAAATAGCAGTGGAGTTTTCAAAGGATTACATGATCAAATTCAACCCAACCAAGTGCCAACTCCTATTTGTTCAGTCTAATAACAGAACAGTGGGCGATATGATAATAAACTTTCAAGACATTCCTGTACGGGCAAATGGAACTGCTACCCACCTTGGAAATATCATTGGACCAGATTCTCAATATCAAAATATTATAAAGTCTATATCTGATTTTAACAGAAGGGTCAATGTCCTTTTGTCAAGGTTTCGTTTCAGTAATCATGATACAAAAGTTAAATTTTGTCAATCTTTTTGCATGTCTTTGTATGATTCTGTCTTGTGGGACATTGGTGATAGGACTATCAACTTAGTTTATATCGCATGGAGGAAGGCGGTCAGAAGAATATTATCTGTACATCCAAGAACTCACTGTGCCTTTTATTGCAACATTTAATTTCATCATGCCCGATAGAGGTCACCCTCCAAAACATATTTTTACGTTTCATGAATAAGTCTTTTGTTACAGAAAATAATTCAATTCAAATATTTTTTCAGTTGGCATTAGATGGTAGCTCTTTCTCTGTGTCTAACTCTATCTCATACATTTCTGGTTTAATCGGGGCACCGCGTTCTACAATTGGGAAAACTGGCGCGCTGCCGTACGTCATCCTTCTGAAGAAATTTTAGTTTGGTCTACTGCCATTAGGGATTTTCTACATTTACGGGATGATAACCGCGGGGTTATAAATATAACAACCATCCTTGAATTCTTGTGCACTGAGTAACCTGTATTATATGTACTTGCACCTGCACCATAATTTGTATTCACATAATCTGCATTCACTTATTTTTCAAGAAATGTAAATGTAATTTACATGTCGAATAAAGATATCAATATATATAGAATATGAACATTTGGGGGGGGGGGGGGGGAGTTGGGATAACAATTAGAATTATAAGTTTGGAGTCAACAACACCTGCTGAGTACTTTCCAGACTTTTCGCTCAGGGTGTTGACTCATCATTGATTCGATCAGAATCAGCCCTACATCTGAGTTCAATGACCACATACCAAATATGTGAAGTTCCAAGAGGAGGCAGTCAAGGACACGAACAAGTTAAAGATTGATATTGGGCACCCATTGCATGGCGACTTGAGCTTAAAGTGGTCTTGAAAATCATGAATACATGAAGGCTAAAGAGTTTGGATCAGGTGCATTAGCTCACATCTGGCATTGATGTATTCTGGTCACTAGAATTGGGCTCATTGGTCGAGTGATGTGACTTTGGCTGTACCCAAAAGCACTGCGAAGCTAGAGTCCATTGCAAGCTGCAGTCAACTTGGATGGAATCTTTTTATTGCCTCGGCAGAAGGTAAAAGGAACTTCAGTTTTTACATGTATGTCTCTTTCGAAGAACAAAAGTAGGGTTTAGGTACCTTGCTATAAAAGGACACTGAGACTACAGCCTGGATCTTCTGATCTCATGACCTCATCATTATGAGCCTGCCACGTGAACCATGGTGCCACCTGGCCAATGTTATAAAATGTAAATAGAACCTGTCAAGTCATTTGGAGCTTATTTATGTCTTGAATGGCAAGGATGGTGACAATTGGGGACCACATGCTCAGGCAAAACAACAGCTGATCTCATCACACGAGCCGCATTTTCCCACTTCCAACTCAACTTCGATTAGAAACAGTGAACATGTCATGCTTTACATGTACACCAACTGAACTGAGCTGAACTGGACTCCTATCTCTTATGTGGTAACTTCATTATCAACATGCTGCTTATTCGTTATATGTCCTCTAAAAGGTAACTTGTACTTTTACGGCACAAAAATTCTCTCAATTTTATAAGATATTAGCTAGTCCAAAAGATGAATAGTTTTTCAAATCAAAGCCAAAAATATGGCATTCTGAATACAAACAATAGTTAACTATTCAGCCACACTCCCGGGATTCTCGCTCTTCTGATGCACAGTGCCGATGCACTTGTACCATCACCGACGCGCATGCGCATTGGGAAGTGCCTGTTGAGGAGAGGAATCAACTGATCTTTTGTCTTGAGTGGTAGCATACAGAAGATTGGTGGCTTGAGACAACAGGAAAAATAAGACATATTTACACACAGAGTTCTTCTGGCGTATATATATAGCCGAGTCCCTTGTATCCCTCAATTACGTGTTATGAAAGTAAGCAGCGCTGTCACAAATCACTACGGTGTGGATTCTGTAAAAATTAAATTCAATGCAATAAGAGTAACAGACAACTTTTTAGACACACTAGTAAAGCGGTGCAACACTCGTCGACCCACCAACAGTCATTATGTTCGACTCCTCACCTGTCTCCGGCCTAAGTTTCTGAGCAACCCTTTCAATCATTGGTTTGAGAGTTGTCAGACATGGCGACTACTTGGGAACGAGGTACATATCTGCTCCACACAATCTGTTCAGGAAGATGTTGCCATTGCACTCGACTTCTACAGGATTCTGAAACATTTTGTGACAAATTTCAAATTAAAAGACTTCGGAAATCTCACCAATTGCCAGGTGCTTTAGCTAGACACAAACAATCATAACAAGTAGAAAAGGCAAAATATCTGTAAATGATTGAACATGTATGAACAAAAATATTGTTTGCCAATTTTAGCTAAACAAAATATCATCCCGATGATACAAGTTAGTAGAGACATGCAGAGACGTCATTCCACGTATGCATCGCAATACTAGCAGACGTCACTCCACATAGGTTAACTCCGAGTTCAATTCAATCAACCGAATACAACCCAGTCACATTTTCTCAGTCTGAACTTTATAGGTGTCCTTAATCAATGTGGTACCTCTATATGTGTCCTCAGAACCAAGTGTGTCTGGCATCCAAGCTGAGAAGCGGCAACTGCTGCAAAAATTGGACTGCAAACCGCCACATGTGATGATGTGCTTGCAACCTTTGTGTAGAGCGTCAGCCAGGAGGAACTCTAACTTTCGAACCTGTCAAAATGCTAGAAGTGATTTTAGAGCAAGAGTTTTACTGCATGGGTTTGTACTCGTAGGGTATAGCATTCCATGCTCTAGAATACTCTTGGTAAAGCAGTTCAATGTCGGTAAAAAATTACACATCTCAACCGAGATGGTTTATGTTGATGTGGTGTGGTTCAAGAGGGCAAAATATAACAAGAGGCCCAAGGGCCTGGCGCTCAGCTGGATGACCTAATAACATAGGACTGAGGGTGTAAAGTAGTAAATATCGGCTTTATACTACTGTTTGAAGGTCAAGAGAACACGTTATACCACTAAAATTTCCAATGCAGAGCTGCCAGCTGGATGAAATATGATTGAACTAATCAGCCATGTCATATAAATATTACAGGAGGCAACGGAAGATATCCCTAGTTCAGTATGTTGTATCGGTAGCTTTACAGAAAAGAAGTGTCAGAGAGGATGAGACTTCTCCATGGACAACTGTGGTATGTCCAGGCTGGGTTGTACAGCACAAGGATACAAAATGCTGTCTGTAATTGAGAGGTATCCTGATTTAACAGAGGTCAAAATAAATAGAAATGACCAGTTTGGGACTAACACCACTGTCTTTTTTTTAATAAGGTAGAGATTACAGGAGTCAACAAAATTAATTTTATTGCGAGAAATTGACCTGTCCTGCAGGTGATTGGAATTTACAATACAAAGGGTCGTTTTTCATGACATAGTGCTCTACTGCGTATCCCTAGTGAGTCGATCGGGAACCAATCTATCCTTGGCGCAGACAGGTTCAAATTGGCTATATCTTGAATAGATTCAATTGCGATGAAAATCTAATGCAATAAAGGAGCAATATCGAAGAGACATCTTAATCAAACCAATTGTCCACAGACTCAGACCCTGCAATGGCGTGATGTATGCGTGCATATAAAAGTATATCAATTGGTCCGATAGAGATGATGAGGCAATGACAATATGCCTCGTTCCTTAGTCAGCAATATGCCCCTTTTTATACAGAGAAGAAGGAGAACCCAGATAGGCCTTCACATGTCGGCTTCCAAATGGCTCGAGGAAAACTGTACTATCACTACTATAACTTTGAAACGCGTGCTCCTCCTGCATGTAGCAATGTCTCGGCCAAAAAGACACTTTGTCGACAAGCAAGCTAGAGGTTCAGCACCGTGAGCAGCTCCTTGGTAAGTCCATGTCAGGTTCTGCGCCTCTTCAGATACATCAAGTATTGAAAGCTGTGGTGAGCACATAAAAAGACCATGGTCACCTTAATTTGAAAATCCCTTCATAATCAAGGGCTACCTCTGACTAAAACAGCACCCATAAACAATAGACCACCAATCTGACCCAAGCTCCTAACTGCGGGAAAACCCAAGTCCAGCAACCAAAAGTACCAAAAATACATTTTTGTTCACATTTGAACTGCACACTTGCGTTTGTTTACAATTTCCCGCGAAATCTCGAAAATCAGGTGACCTGCAATCGTGGATTGAAATCGTGGATTGAAATCGTGGGTTCAGCAGGTCAGCAGGTATACCGGCTGTTCCAATCATCCCCCCTACAGCCAGCCGTTCAAAAGGTAATGTTATTCACCCCACAGGGAGTGCAGGTAATTGATTAAGCCCATGCATAACTTAACAGCAATGGCTGGCTTCTGTGAGTGGTAAGGAGAATTGACAGTGTCCGATTAAAAATCCCTCATTACTGCTCCGCTGAAGTAAATTTTTGAATAAAACCAAGACGTTGCATCAGGGTAAGGTGTCACCACTATTCATGCAAAATTTCAAGGCGATCCAACGCCTCTAAGTGTGACTTTATTCGTCCCCCTTCTAATATTATTATATAGAAGATTTAGACCAGCGATGACATCATTACTGGTGATTCCCTACGTTGTCCAATGTGCGCTTTTTAAAGTGTGCCATTTGGCATGCATTAGCATGCAATGTATTTTATCAGCGCTGCCAATTGCCGAACAGAATGCCGTAGCTCCGTCAATTTGCAATCAATTTTTGTGGGGGTAACATTATTGTGTTGCTTAAAACGTCTACTTTTTACTCATGTAAGAATCGTAGTACTAAAAACTAATACGCAAACAGAATCATGCCGATTCACTGCACATACTGTGGGAATTCTCCACTTCAAAATACATCGCGAACAGAGCGTGCACTTCCGATATCGTTTTCACAGAATTGTGGCCAAATTTTCATGAACTAATTTCTGAAAGTATTCCCTTAAGACCTTATGACTACCCACTGAAAGGAACTAGTGGTAATATCGCCTACTTGACTACTTTTTAGCAGAAAATTGGTTACTTGTTGCAAAATCAATCTTCCATCTTTAGACTGGTCACAGTGGGTATGCTGAACTATAGCCCGGTTCCCTGGCCAATTCAATGCGCAGAATACAACTGCGCAACTATACGTCATAACCCGGGCTTTTGAATCGTCAAAAAATCTGTCAAATGTGCCTGTAGCGCCAACTGGCGGTGAAAACTAAACTAATTCCATTACAAGTCAAAACGAAAAATTATTAAAAAATATTCGGCCAGATTTGAAAACAATATTTCCTCTGTGGACCGAGGTATTAAGGAAAGAAGTTTAAACTTCCCCATGACCTCATTCGCCGAATGTATGTCGGATCGCGCTGATTTTTGGTTTCTGAGTTCCCCTTGGGCTACTCCTAATTTAACAGCGTCAACAAAGTGCCTAGGTCTTACGGTTACAAAATGCCCAAAATTGACATGGAAGGATGGCAGGAAGGATGGCAGGAAGGACGGACACCATTCCCTTAGTAATATGACCAGCTTCGTTGACTTTGTCAGCTGAGCTAAAAAAGAAGACATGATGCCAAAATGTTCAAATCATGAAATATTAATAATCTATGGGGCCATGCAGAGGGCCATGGATGTCATGGTGCCGATGTAAGACGGTGCCGATGTAAGAAAAAAACCAAGACGTTGCTGCGTTGAGCTGATTAAGAGACAATGTGAGGTCCAGTTAAAGGCGAGAGGTATTACCATGACGTCACAAATATAATTATCTTCTCACATCACCATCACCACGCGGGGCCGGAGGGCATCCAACAGTCACAGTGGACGGATGACGGAGATGAGAACCCACATCAAAACAGGCTACTCCCGACAAATCTTTGTGGCGACAAAACAAGGCAGTCTAAAAACGTTTTTTGCATGTGATTACTGACGTCATGATGTGTTCTTGACATTGTGTAGGATGCAGATGTATGGTAAATGTCACTCATGATGTAGGGGCCGTGTGAAACATAAAAGACTTACAACAGCGTGTACTTGTACCTAGCAAAAACAATTCTGTTTTACTATTCTGATGAGTTTTGACGGGTTTGAGGGTGGTTCAGCATTGGTATACCAATTTTATACAGCCAAACATAGACGCACGCTCATGCTCAGGGCGCGAATATAAAGATTTACCGATGACGACACCATATTCCCGAAGGTGAGTAACAGCATCAATGTTAGTCTGTGTCGTGTGATTTGATTGGTTCATGGGAGCATCGTCCTATAGTATAGACCAATAGGAATTCATGTAGCATGCTTGGTTCCAGAGGCCACTTTCCCGCGATCGCAGAAGACACTTTAATTTTAAAATACTGTAAATTCTACTTTCCCCAAGTCACATTGAAGTAAATTAAAACAGTCGGATATCAGGTTGGTTTGGGGAAAGAAAGAAAGAAAGAACACAGAGGAAACATTCATTTAGTATTTTATTTCAGAGTGGGGCAACTGCCTGTTTTATGGTTTCCGCCTTTCTTGGGAACGTTTGACGGGTTTATATTTAATTTTTTCAGGCAGAATACTTGGATGGCCATGATGGCCGTGGCAAACCGGCAAATTGCCGTTCGTGTCATGGAGAGTGGTGGTATCATTTCTCCATGGCGCTTCATATCTATGGCCGACAAAGCATTTTATATCAACCGCGCGTTATGTTCAGATTCTATCAACACTCTTCATTCCAAGGGGGCAGCCAAATGCAGGAACTACATATTCCACGAGGCAAAGGCTTACTCTTCCATGGCACTGAATGATGGGATTTTGGTCGATGCAGTCACTGATCTAGTTCAAGTAGTTCAACTATATTTAACATGGGATGTTTCGATGTTGCAACCAAACATTCCAACTGTCTCACTTGTAATCCAGTTCAGGAAGTTAGGCCCACCTTGGACGCCTTCCGGGAGATTATGACTGCATCCAGAAATGTTGCTGACGCCGATCTCCCACAAATAACCACAGCCCATCGACCAATTTAGAGTGATTGCGAAATGTAATCCTTGAATACTTCGTTGAGGAAGGTTGTCTTTTTCCCGCTAAAAGTGGAAAAGTGGCAACATCATTTGTGTCAAAGTTCACAGAAATTGTGTACTACTTGGATGGGCAGTATAGAAAGATAAAACTAGAAATCGGCCATGGTCAGAAATTTCCTGATGTTTTCAAGACGAAATTCATTGGGTACAACTGCCCTGAGAAATCCAAACACCGCAAAAGGAACCTCGCCAACCTGCGTGAAAGAAAACTAAATTCTCACTGCATCTTGGTCCATGAGGCTCTCCAGTCCCTGGGTCCCTACCTTGATGCTATGCATTGGGCTGAAGTGAAGCAGATGGCACTGGATCTTTTCAAGGATGTTGAAGAATACTGTGTTTTCCTGCGGTATCAGAATGTCAGAGTGAGGTTGACCCAAGCCTAACCCCGGAGTGAGGTAGAGGTCAAAGCAAGTTTGACAATCCTAAAGGTGAACCAGGGCCCGGTGCATCTTCTATTCAGTGATTTAGACAAGCAAGTTTCTGCTGCTAAACTGTATTAGCCCATTTCAGTGCGAGAGCATCTGCCACCTGACATGGAGAAAAGGCGCGTGTATGATGCGATAGAAGATCTGAAACAGGCAGGACTCAAGTCACATGCGGCACACTGCGTTCATCACATTTATTGGTGGGAGCAAGGAAAGTCTTCATTTTGTTTTGAGAGTTGAGCCTACAGGGGTTCCGCAGGTAATCATCAATGGTTGTTTAAAGGTTAAACAGAAAATCGAAGCTGAAACACCAGTATTCGAACGTCGTGTTACAAAGCGTGAATTTATGCGAGCGTATGGCTTTGTCGATAAAAGGGTAGCATTGAGATCAATTTTCAAGAATCTCACCGGGATCAGTCAGCTGCTCATGACAAAGATGAAAAAGCTATTGATGAGAGATTCCAACTGGCACTTCTGTGTGAAGATCCCTTTTGAGTTGTTGATCTTAGAACGACAAAACTTCCAAATCAAAGAGACACATTTGCTACATTATTTGAGGAAACAGAGAGGTACCTATCGGAAGAAGTTGGTGTGTCAGTACAAGAGAGACGGCATGGTGAACAGCTTTACCTGGCTAAAACCGTTAGCCTGAATGACCTCCATAAACGAGTTCAAGAACGAGTTCCTCCTGGAACCATGCATAAGTAGTTTCCATCAACAAATTGCACAAAAAAAGGAAAAATTCAAAATCTGTCGGAATTATCGCGCTTTTCCGATGTTGACTCCGATTTGACTCGAGTTAGCTCTCCACGCATAGACCCTTTCGACGTGGAACGATGCACTAGTAAGGCGTTTCCTGGAGCTAGGATCTACCCCTTGACGTCATGGTGCTGATTTCGATTTTTCCGACGTCACGCTGATGACGCGTGATTAGCCCGCAACTGCGACGATAAATGGAAATGACGTTGCGTCTGAGGTCTCGTTAAGCCCGGTCTACACTAGCCAACATGAACCAACAAATGTTGGCCAACATCGTGTTGGGCCTTGTTGCAGAGGCATGTTTGCTATTGTTTGCCAGTGTGGACGGGTCCAAAAACAAGTGAAAACATCAGCCAACTTGTTGGCCAATGTTGGCCTATGTTAGGCCATGCTACTTCTGAACAACATGTTGGTCGGTGTTGGGCAATCAGCAGCCAATCAGGGAACAGATTTGGATCATGTGATGGAGCTACTGGAACAAAATGGCAGCCTCAATGAAAGATAGAGAATGGCAATTTCAATAAATTGAACACTTAATTTCGGAATACGAAAAGCTTCATCCATCCGTAGGAAATTCTTGAGGCTTTTGAAGTCTGAGGCCATTAACTCTTGAAGGAGGCAGTGATAGGCCCCATGCATGCTTTTTCCACAAGTATGGCTTTTGTCAGTTGCGGCGGCGACGGGGGTTAATCACAACTGAAAGAATTGCTGCTGAAGCACCTAGGCATGCTTTCTTCCTGTGGTTCTCCATTGTTTTAAAGAAAAAATGAAGAGAAATGACTGATTTTCCCTCCAAATTGCCTCAAATTCATGCCAAACAAGGCCAAACTTAGTCAAACTTGTTTGGCAATGTTTGCCTGTGTTTGAAAGTGTGGACGGGTCCCCAAACATTCGCCAACATGATGTTGGCTCATGTTGGCCAACAATTGTTGGCGAATGTTTGCTAGTGTAGACCAGGCTTAAAGCTTGCAGCACACTGGACGCCAACTCCGGCGGCAAGGCGCATTTTTTGCCGCAAGAGTCCTGAACGCCTGAAAAATCCGTGGTGTGCTACGGACGGCGTCAGGCAAACGCCACTTGCCGCCACTTGCCGCCACTTGCCGCCAGATATCTAGCATGTTTGATTTTTGACGCCTGTAGCGGCGTCTGAACGCCAGTGAACGCAAGAAGAATCCAGGTGTGCTACGGATCGCCGCCAGAGTTGGCGTCAACCAGCGTCAACGGCGAGGCTTTGGCCAATCAGCTTGCGTCTTGACGTCACATGATATCAAAATGGCAGCCCCCACGATTCTTGGAAGTGGCGGAAAAGACGCTACTGGACGCCAATTCTGAGTAGGTGTGCTATGAGCGCGATCCACTGCCGCCAACTCTTAGGGAGTTATTCCCAAATGTACGCGATGATGACGTGCCCCATTAACAGGACGTAACATCTATTTTAAAATGCGTTTCCAAAGTGAATGCAAGACGACAACCCATTTGTGTCTGACCCTCAATGACCCTCTGACCCTCAATGACAACTGTCTGGGATAGGGAAAGGTACGACTCAAACCATTCCAGGGCTTTTCCTGTGATACCCAGGCTACATTCAAGGCGTTTAAGTAGAATGACATGACTGATGGTATCAAATGCAGCTGACATATCAAGCAGGATGAGAATCATACCCCTCCCCTGGTCCAGAGCAGTATCGATGTCAGATTTGATCTTAAGGAGAGCAGTCTCGGTGCTGTGCCCACATTTGTATGCTGACTGCAATTTGTCATCTATGCCATTCACTTTCATGTGGGTTAAGAGCTGCTGGGCGATAACCTTTTCAGTTACCTTTGCTGGGAATCGGAGGTTCGAAATTGGCCGATAGTGTTTTAGAACATTTTGATCAAGTCCTGGCTTTTTAAGAATGGGAGTCACAAGTGCCTTTTTAAAAGGCTCGGGAACTTTACCTGCTATGACCGACTCATTTATAGCCAGGACAAGAAGTGGCAATACGGCATTGAGAACAACACTTTCCTTGAGTAGCCATGTGGGCATGGGATCCAGTGCACATGACTTTGGAGCACACTTATTTATCACTTTAAGCATCTTCTCGGAAGTAACTTGCTCAAAACTAGCAAGACGGGCCTTGTTTGGAATGGAATGTTCAGTGTTCACTTGTGATATAATGTCAATAGGATCATCAAACCCTACGCGGATAGCTTCGATTTTTTCATGAAAGAAGGTAGCAAACTTATTGGCAAGATCGATGTTGTCGAGTGTCTCTGGCAGGTGATTGCCCCTGTCAGCCGAAAACAGACCGTTTACCTCCCTGAACATGTCTTTAGAGTCACAGGTTGAAAGTTTGTTCCGCATGAATGTTGACTTGGCATCACAAATCATCTTGACCACCGTCTTCCTCTGCTCGACAAACATCTGCCGGTGAACCTCAAGGCTGGTTTTTTTGTACTGACGTTCAAGACGACGCCTAGAACGGCAAGCTGAGTGAATTTTACTGTTATATCAAGGCTTGGGGTTGACCCCTTTGATACGAATGGTTTTCACCGGTGCATGTTTGTCGAGCAAAGAAACAACAACGTCATTATAGGCAACGATGGCATTTTCAGCCACTGATCTTGTCCGATCAGAGAAGTCAGCCGCAAATGATGTGAGGTCAATGTCACGAACCTTTCTCACTTGACATTCTGCCCTTTTCCGACGTTGGCTGTCACCTTTATAGCGCAAAGAGAAGAAGATAGGAAAATGGTCAGAAATGGCCATGAGTGGCTCCACAGAGAAGTGCACAAGAGGATTGTCAGATTCAAGACCAATGATGTGATCAAGCGTGTTCCCAGACCTGTGTGATGGGTTATCAACGTACTGATGTAGACCATAGGGTGACAGTAGTTCCATATATTTCACCGTTTCAGGATCATTTGGGAGGTCGACTTTCACATTGATGTCTCCTATGATAGTCAGAGGCACAGGATCAGTGATGTATGTATCAAGGAGATCCGAGAAGTCACGTAAGAATCCACCGAAAGTAAACTTGTTCGTCCGACTAGGGGGTGACCGATAGACTAGTAGGACCTTCATTTTTCCCGAATCCATGGTGACTTGTCTCCATTCGAAAGTCTCATATTTCACTGACTGTGCAGCCTTAGTGTCAATTGAACTCTTATGGACCACTGCGATACCTCCACTGTATGTTGTAGAAGACCGAGGGAAGTGAAGCAGATCGTAGTTTGGTGGCGTAAGGTCAACAAGTAGCGGATCATCACGTCCATCGCAATGAAACCACGTCTCCGTTATGAAGAGAAAGTCTAGGTGGTGCTCAACAATGAATTCATGAAGCTGAATTGTCTTGTTCCAAGCAGATTGGGCATTTACCATAATGCAATTTGCCACCTTGTCATCTGCTCCATGATTACCACCATCACCCTTATCAAGTGAGATGGTTGTAAAATTTTCCAAGTTCAGATGTGACCCGAAATGTCCAAGTTCTGAAAGGGTTAATGGGTTAACCCTGGAATCAGCTGGGGAATTTCGATCAGTGGTCCATGGCTTGATTGTCCTGAATGTTTTTACACCAGCCTTTGAACCACGATGCATCACTCTTGGCAATGTTGGCAAGTAACATGGGGCAGATCGATTTCCAAAATCAAGAATCCTTAGATTCCTTTTAGTATTAATCCATGATTGATGATGGGCTGGTCGATTTCTGGAGGAAAGTGAGTCCAATACCACCTTGCCAAGCTGTAGGAGCTTAGATCTGCTGTACACTGGCATTTTACATCCACATCCAGTTGAATGGAATGGAATTGTGGGCCAATATGGCCTCCGACCCACAAACACAGTCCAAGATTAAAATGTTGAACCACAGATTGTCTCAGCAATGATAATAATCAGCAAAGATATGATCAGCATGGTCTCTAGATATTCATAATCCTATGTACCAAAATAAAAGAGCGTGAGAGTCTTTTAACAGACGAAAAGAAGACAACTTTACAAGAGCTTGTTTGGCAGCCTTTCAGCGCACACAACAGTATAATTGGGCCGGACATTCTAAAATACCTTGGTACCGCAAAGTCAACTTTTAAATGGAAAATGCAAAAGCCTCGTTCTGAGAGTGGAGTGTTTTGGACACGCAACCAAGATGCTCTACCAAAGTTCCCTCGGGTTGCACTAAAATGTGGAAACCATGCACACTTCAGAAGTTTGAGGCTCTCAAAACACTGCTTCAAACACAAATCAGCCAAGGAAGCATCAACCACCCTAAGTTTTTTAATGAGCACGACACATATTTGCCGAGGAAAACGCTCCAAATAGCCCATTTGCGCGGATTTTAGCATCACTTGAGCGAGCCGATGCGGACTTCCTCTCGGGTGGAGCTGAAATTTCGTCCTGTATTCGACTGTATTTTAGCTCCACCCTCGAGTGTCTTGGTAACTCAACCAAGGTCCTCCGCCTCGGGTTCAATTCCTTAAATCACGAAAACCCCAAATATTATACATTTCTTCCTGAATAATTCTCCCATGAAACCATTCTCCCATGAAAGACAGTTGGTTACGCGACACAAAAAAAAAAAACGAGGGTCAACCATTGAACTTTTGAGATATGTTGAATTTTGCACAAATCTGCGAAAAACGCACCAACTGGCACTGGACGGCATAACAACACGGGGGCGACGCACATCCCAAGTTCAGTGTACACATACGTCGACAACAACGGTAAATGCGTAGTTTCTTGTTAACTGCCTATTGAGTAGCGCTCTAGGTTTCAGAAACTCCAAAAAAACATGTCTTTGCCAAAACAACTGCTGAATCAAGACTGACATACTGTGAGGACCGAGAAATCAATGATTTTAGGAACTACGGTTAAGGGTTGGCCGCGCATGAATACAAAAAAAACTACCTAGACCTTAAGGTAAGGTTGACATTACCCTGACAGCCTTTTTTAACATAATATGATAAAACTGCAGCCTCCTGCAAGTCTCCTGATACCCGACAACACAGGTTTACTCACAAGGAACGACCATCTAGAAATATCATATGTACTATGACAATCTGCTCAAATTGTGTCATACTTAGCATCCCATACGTCGAAATATATAGAACGCCTCGTGCAAAATTATCACGTTCAGCGTCAATCACATACTCCAAATCATGCATATTCTTATCCGGAAAGCATCAAGCTATTCATATATTCAACATATATCATATAGAAGCATATTTGTTTAGTCCTTGGGCAAGGCAATTCATGGTTATAAGCACGGTTAGGGGTTGGCCGCGCATGAACACAAAAAAACCCTCCCTAATGAGATCTGAATGGCGGGGTGACGTCAACTCGGATCTCGGCGTGCACTCACGTTCGCGCCAGGACTTGTGCGTACTAGAAATAACGAATAACGCGTTAAGAGCTGAAATAAAATTGGTAAAGCAACAAACACGTTTAGAAAAATAGTTCACTGATGAACCAACAGAAGAACAAACATACTGCAATAATAATGCCAATGGTCCTTTAAGCCTGTTTAATCTGCCTCTCAATGTATTCTTCCTGGAAGATAATAATCGAATACGACAAAGTTGCTAATTTTGGATGGTCATCACTGCGACAAAGATTAAGGAATTGAACCCGAGGCGGAGGACCTTGGTTGAGTTACCAAGACACTCGAGGGTGGAGCTAAAATACAGTCCAAACCCGAGCCGACAGGCGAGGGTTTGGACGAAATTTTAGCTCCACCCGAGAGTGTCTTGGTAACTCAACCAAGGTCCGAAGCTGAGGGTTCAATTTCTATTCTAAAATACCTCAAACTTAAAAAGATAGGCCACGAAATAACTTGAATATGTGCGAATTTGGCAAATTCCATCCATCGCATGCCCGGAGCGCCGGTAGCGCCGTTGTTTACATTATGTTACGGCAGCCCGTATAGGAAGTCCGGATCGGCTCGCTCAAGTGACGCTAAAATCCGCGCAAATGGGCTATTTGGAGCGTTTTTCTCAGCAAATATGTGTAGTGCTCATTAAAAAACTTAGGGTGGTTGATGCTTCCTTGGCTGATTTGTGTTTGAAGCAGTGTTTTGAGAGCCTCAACTTCTGAAGTGAGCTGTGTGCATGGTTCCACATTTTAGTGCAACCCGAGGGAACTTTGGTAGAGCATCTTGGTTGCGTGTCCAAAACACTCCACTCTCAGAACGAGGCTTATGCATTTTCCATTTAAAAGTTGACTTTACGGTACCAAGGTATTTTAGAATCGATGATCACAGTGACCTGCGAGATTAATCAAACTAATTGATTACCTGTTTTACACCGCAGGCGTGGGTCTATTTGTCGCACATGGCAGATATTATAATAATCGCAAGTCAAAACCGATTGGCGGCAGCTTTCTGATCACATTTTGAATACTCAGTTTCTCTGACGTCATGTTGCCATAACTGCCTCACAGGTAACTGGGATCGCTCATTTGATGAGGAATTTCGCTCATTTGCAGGAGACCCAGCGAAGGTCGCAGGTCGCAGCAATTTAAATCGCTTGTTTGCACAGGGAAGGGCACTGTATTGCTCGTACGAAATTCGCTTTGAGCCAATCCAAAAGGCAACCGCAATATATCTGAATCAGTACGGTCTTAGAGGTACTTACCTTAAAGTGTGCGGTTAAGCTGCTGCAAAAGTTGAGCTGATGAGTGAAAATGCATCAAAAGCTGTGATAGGTTTCAAGTGACTATTAATTAACATTTATCAATTAAGTCAATAAGCACAAATACATCTGAATGTGCGGCTTTTGAACCACATGACTTGGGTAACTGATAAAGCCAGGAATGAAATCATCGAAACGAACCGAAATCTTCAAATAAAGAATAATACTGCATGATTTTTTTTTAGATTGATGTGACTGTCTTCTTTCGCTTGTCTGTGCGTATTGATGTATATATAGTTCAATACAGCGAAGTTTCTGTTAGGGTGGATGGGACAACAGGATAGATAGGATACGATGGAAGTTACGTCAACTATTTTTCGTCCTAAATAAAATCCTCCGAGATCCTGCGATCGCCCTCAGTTAGCAGAATGATGCAAAAAAAAACGAAGATGAGCTCACATTTTGTTGTCAGATTCGCATGATCATAGCTGCATATACACTATGTTTATCTTCAGTTGCACGCTTTGAGGCAAATCGGTGCCATCCGAAACTACAAGCTCCTATTTGGAACAGAACATTCTATGCCAGTCATGAGCTATTTTGAAGTAATACCCACATCCTTTTTGAAATGTGTGGGAAGCCAACGGGCACATTTTTAAAAATCGAATTTTGAGGCCCAATATAATGTCTGGGCATAGATGATATTGCCGACATGTATCATGTAAATACTTCTTTTTTCTACAATGGATCCTCACAAGAATAACTTACAAGATAACCTACAAGAATAATTTACACCGAATAACTTACAACCGAGCAATCCACGACATGTCGCCACAGTATGTTAGGGACATGATATATCCATACAAGCCATTCAGGACATTAAGATCAGACAGCGCATCCACATTAACTGTGCCAAGATCCAAGACTGTTTTATACGGTGATAGGTCCTTCAGTGTGTCTGGGTCAACGCTTTGGAATTCACTCCCATCTGAGCTTCGAACAATCGGTGAGCTTGGGGCCTTTCGGCGAGCGCTTAACACGTATCTTTTCAAACAGGCATACCACCTGTAGGCTGTGATCGCTGGGGTCCCAGCGTATAAATGGTTTGGCCCGGACACCGGACAGATGCATATTTGCATATTTTTTAACAAGCTTCTCTCTTGGACTTTTATTTTAATGTTTTACCTGTGTCATCAATATTTCAGAACTCTATGGCAATCTAAATAGCATTAATTCATATTTTAGAAATACTATAATTTGTCCTTTTAAAAGTTATTTTGTAGGCCCATTTCTTACATAATGTACAGTGCTTCAGAGCATGTTTTTACGTGGATTGAAGCACTTTAAAATATTATGGTATTAATGTCGTCGTCGTCGTCGTCGTCGTCGTCGTCTTTATTATTATCCTTTTGACGCTTTTTGCTGGACCGCTGGATGAGATACATGGAAAAAAATAACCAGAATATTGTATCAAAATTCATCCAGAAATAATAGTTTTAGAGTTGAGAGTAATTTTCGAGATATCGGCAAATTGGTACCGCAGCAAAAAGGACATGGATATTTATTTCTGAAAAAGCATATACATGCGCATGTATGGACGAGTAGCGTTTCATTTCCACGGGTTTTTTTTCTCGTTTCATTCTGGGTTTCATCAATAACTGATATTATATGCCAATTCTAATGCAAAGCAAGCACCGATAAATTAAATGAAATAGTGAGAAAATTTGCATTTAAGGCGCCAAGCGTTGATTGAAAATTATTCACATGTATAGAGGCAGCACTGTGGTGTTTCCAATTAACTGGGTAGAACGCCACACTCATTATAACCGCCGTGGTACAAGGTACAAAGGCATAAGCGATTGGTTTTGAAGCCGTCTTTCATGACAGGGAGAATGATGTGGGGCCACTGCCAATGGATGAAGGGGAATGGGACGATGATATTGAGTTCATTGACAAGGAAAAAGGACTCGGCCTAGGTGGCGACTAAGCAGGAAAGGGGTTGCAGTTGTTTTGGGACACCCTGTATAGGTCACTCTGTATAGATTGTTCCAACGAAGATTTTTCGCGTAAAAGTCAGTAATGTAAGATCAAGGTCCATATTCTAGGATGTTCCTTTAGCAATAAGGGAGAATTTAAGTCCACCATTAGCTGAATTTCATTTCAAGAAGCAACCTTAATCTTTGGCTAAAAGCCTCCTTTATATGTCTCCCTTATTAAGCAAATGTTGGGCCATTTCAAGAGCCTTCCTTTATTGCAGGAAATGCTTATTTTGTGGCCTTTTAAAATAGGGTTGGTTCGGAGTATCCGTTAGTCTCCCTTTAGCAGCCAACGAGCAAGGATCTCTTCCGATATCTCGGTGATGACTGATTATATCAATCGACTATTGCGGATGTATGCCGTCAATGTGCATATGTCACGCATCCGGACACTGCTTCCTCTGTTTTGAGAGGATGATTTCAGTGTCGACGCCTTTTTTGATCGATTTCGGTTCACCACGAATGGATTTATCCACCTGATGCACTTCATCGGCGACGACATCGCGGAAGCTGAGAACAATCGTGGACATCCTGTCGCAAAAGAACCCAAGTGCTGGCTGCACTCTGTTACTATGCGACAGGTTCGTTTCAGATCGTGCACGATTGCAAGGAGTGTCCTAGCCATCGGTTGCAAGAATTGTCAAAGGTGTTTCAGGAGTGTTAGCAAGAAAATGGGCCGAAGTAATTAGTTTTCCAATGGGTGGACGCTATTGCAAATAAAAGGAAAATCAATGAAATGTATGGTTCCCCGATTTTCTAGGTGGTGTCGACAGAGTTCATGCGCCCATCCAAGCCCCAAGCTTGGACGTACGTGAAATTTATAGATGTCGCATGGGTTTCATGTCTCTGAATGTTCAAGGCATAACGGATGCAGATCAGAAATTCATAAACATTGTCAATCGATGGCTGGGATCAACTCATGATTCACGTATTTTTGATAACAGTCGGATTGTTTCCAGCTTGAAGAACGCCAATTAGATGGTCTACCTGGAGATAAAGGCTACGCTTGCCTCACATTTTCCAGCCGTGCACAAAACCGATACAACTATCCCGCAAGAGAACACGATATGTTGTTCAAAGAATGTTTTGTATATGGAGACAAAAATGTCCGTACTTGAAACAGGGTACAAGAGTGAAGCTTGACACAGCAATGTTCATCGCTGCGACTGCAGTATTGCACAATGTGTGACAGAACACTTTAAGACAGACCAGGTCATGCACTTTTACTCATTAAAATGATTTTGTCATCCTCGAAGTGACCACACCTTAATGTAATTTGCATAAATCGTGCAGAGAAGTCTTCGATTTATTTGTTTCTCAAAAATTATCGAGGATTGATATCATTGATAAAGTTACTAGTTAATTCATTGGTGTTTAGCTTAGTATTGTTCCCCTTCCTTTATGTTGTAAATATATAGATTTCTGTTTTTCTTCTCTCTCAGCACCCATTTATATTTATTTGATCGCACTTGAACATACAATTTGTACTCAAGTACGAAATAAAAGATATAATACTTGCTTACATCATGTTTATTATACTGTATTTGTCTTGCACCTACACTGCATATAATGGGGTCAAGAAAGTTTATTTGAATTTGTATTTGATATTCGTTTTCTGGTCCTTCTTTAATTTGAAATAGTGATGAAAAAACCTACAATTAAGGAGCTATGAATGTACAGCGTTCGCATTGACCGCTAAATTGTCCGTTAGTAGATTTTGGGCAAGTCTGTGAATAAGGCATTGGAGTCAATTTTTAACGGTTATATTCTACACCACAAGAACTGTAAAATCCTGTTCACCCATCTTCTTGCAGCGGTGGGTGAGATTTCTAAACCACGTGATGGTTCTTTCCTCAACCAAGTAGGATATATCTAGCTTGCGAATAGACTGCACGATGTCAGTCACTTCAGCTGGCTCCGAGGCCAAGTTAGTCATTACGGCTATTAGGTAATTCACCAGGAATATATTCGCCACCATATTGTGAAGAACATGAACAAATTTAACATACGGCTCAGGATTCGGTCCAAAGTCGACGATGTTCAAACTGCTCAGAAACATATAGTACATTCCCTTGCTAATAGATGTCGTTTTGACCAAGTCTGTCAATGTCAGAATGTAAAATGTGAACACAAACTCAATAAAACCATAAAGCAAACTGAATTTTACAGTTGCGGCGACCATGCGTTGAAGAGTAGATGCAAATATCCCGAAGACTGGGATTGGTTCCAAGACATACAGCACACTGAGAAGAATCAGTGGAAGATTGAGTGTTTTCATGAACATGGTTGGTTTACTGTCGATATTTCCCAGTGCAAAAGCAACCATTGCGCCAAAACTGCAGATTAATGCCATTCCGAGCTGGCATACGCGGTAGAAGTTTGTGTGAGCCACAAATGTGCTTTGAGTACCCATGTTCCACAACAGGCGTCTCTCCTTTTCAACCCAAGTCCGTACGAACTCCATTACATCACCAACGATTATCAAGACTGAGAATAAGATTGCTGAAATGGTGGCAATACCAATCATCAGCACTCCACGGTCACCGGACATAACGCCATCTTCATCGGTTTCCGACTTGCGGCATGCCCAATGGACAAGTGTTGCGTCGCTTCTGTTCATCTGGTCACACGACTGACGCTGAAAGTTTGGCTTCAGTGACGACATGTCCATTGTCGTGAGAAGGATTATATAGATGGAGCGAAGAATCATCCAGATAATGACGTAGATTCTGTTGTTTTTCTCTTTTGTGTTCATCCAGTGAAGGATGCAGGGCATTTTGTGGATGCCATTGGTCAGGAAGCTGTTAAGGTGGTCTTTTTCCATGAAGCACAGGAGTCTCAGAGGCGACCGCAGCCACCTCTTCATGTTGCCCGGTTTCAGTTGCTCATACTCCAGCAGGTTGTACTTGACACGACTATGGATACCAATGCTCGCAACTTCTTTTTTATAGACACCAGTTGTTTCCAGGAACGCCCTAAAGAGCCCGTATGTTCCAAGCCTAGTTGCGAGCTCTAGCGGCCGCATGTGATCACTATTCTCACTCATCAGAACTGACTGCAATGTCGTCACATCGCAGATATCTTGGATACATTCAAACATTCGCATGTAAGACTCCTCCATTTCTCGCCTAAAAGAATTTGCGATCACTAAACTATGAATGCAGTTATTATCATTAATGTCATGTTGAGATACATCAGCGCCATCTTTTAGTAGCTGAAGAAAACACTTCTGAGAGCAGAATGAAGAGGCGATGATTATCGGCCGACAAAAGAGAGTGATCTTCACGCGGGATTCGCTTTGTTTTAGATGACTTTGGCCGTAAACAAAACGGCCATTGACAAGCCTCGTTTTCATCTCATCTTCTGCGGCAGCCATCACGTGCTGGTATTGCGAGATGTCATCTGCTTTGAGTATATCATACCATTTACGAAATGTCCCATCATTTAATGGCATGTCGTACCGATTGCAGTTCTCGGAAAGGGTCGGGTTCTGAATCAGCTCCCCGTCGGGCTCAATGGGAGACATTTCAAACGTCTCTGCCTCGGTCTGGCGGCCTGAAAAAAAATACACCAAAGTATGGGTCAGATATGTTCAAATTTCGTTAACCAAACAGAGCTTCGAAACGAACCTTATAATTTGTGGTGTTTTGCGTCATCATTCTGAAGATGCAAGTAAGCAACTGTGGTGACGTCAGAATAAGGAGAGCCAATCACCCGCCTGTTGCTGAACCTTGCCTTATCGTTCTTCGAAACTTGACTCCTTCGATATCAATTCGACGATGGCCGAAAACAACTAAATGTACGACTGTTCCCACTTTAAAAGTTTGAAATGTCCTTGGATGGAATGTCGGGGGAATAAATGACAAATATTTTTATCGGACATTGGATGATATCAAAAATGAATCATCCACACCAGATCTAGATATGCATAAAAACTGGTAAATACTTTTCACTAGTCTTGGAATTTGATGTATCTACTGCGATGGGTGATAATTGCCCAAAACTAGTAAATAATACTTTTTTAATTGAAAGTTGTAGTATTTAATGCTATCAGTAACAAAATGTAAAATCAAAAGCTTTAACTTGAAAGTATTCTACTGGTAGAACAATCGAGTATTTACTCAAATGTAGTATATACTAAAAATCCCAAGTTAGCTCTTGACTAACATTGGAAGTCAAACAAAGTTGACATATTTCTTTAGATGGAACATCTATGAACGTTTTGAAGAAGAGGACGAAGAACCCAAGGACCAACATCTGCCAGTTTCGACGATATCCTTGTTTACAAGCAAAGACCCATCTTTAGGTGGAAGTGCAATACCATGTAGGCCTACATTGCGTGGCATGGTTGAATTTCACTTCGCGCTAGTCGATTGAACCATCGACGTTTATTGGCTAAGACAATCGGATTTACGGCATATATACGTCGATACACTGATATCAGCAATACCGCGTAGATGAAACCACGTGGAAATGTATATTTGCATATGAAAGAACCCGGAAAAAACGCTACTATTATGTGGAAATAAATGTTATAAAAAATGAACATCTATCTACAGAATCAACCAAATTAGTCTTCACGCAGCTGTACAGTGTTTATATGCATCAAATTCGAAATCAACTAAGAAATAAAGTCATATTTGGACATTATTGACGAGAAAATCGCAAAGCCAGCATCTTCCGCCATCAGTATTATTGTCTTCTCACCAGAGAGTCGGTCTTTACCCAGGTATTTACCCCTGGCAGCAATATGTGAGGAGGTGACCGATTAAGATTAGATAAAAGCACAAATTACATCAAACTTCTCAATTGGGTTATTCCATTGTTGATTAATAGTATTCTTTTGTAATTTCAGATAGATAAGAAAATTAATCTTAATGCTCTTTTTTCTTCAGGGCAATTTTGAAGATGTTAAAAAATGCGCCATTTTTCACAAAATGGCGCTGTTGTTGTCAGCGGTTTTCACATGTAACATGCAATGACATGTTTTCGCGAGGATGTAATCTCTGAACCTCCATGTATTCGGCCTTTCGGTCGTTTGAATTTCTTACTATTGCCGCAGTGGGTGCTCTGGTTTTGTGCATGCAGTTCAGCTTTAAAAAGCAATTCATGTTATGGTTTAAGCGCGCATGCACTGTGTTTTTTACACACTCGATACGAAAACCTTTTTCTGGAGTAACGGCAGTTAAGACGATAAATGAAAACTTCTTTGAAGGGTTTGTGATGAAAGACGCCCGATCACCCCCGACGCCCACGCCCGGCCCCACCAAGCCGAGGTCTGCAGCCTACCTTCACCAAAATGAAATGGTAACAGATCAAACCCCAAATAGAGATGTAATGAAATACTTTCACTTTCTAAAATCGTAAGGTCGCTTAAAATATACAACATATTTTAGTAATTAGTAAAGCATCAAGTTTGGGTGTTATTTTTACACGTTTCTTAAACTTTTTGATGTTTGTGAAAAAAACATTTCATCACATCTCTATTTTGGTGAATTTTCTTTTCAATCCGCGATTGCAGAACACCTGATCGTTGAGATTTCGCGGGAAATGAAATTGTAAACAACACACGTGCGCAGTTTGAATGTCAACAAAAATGCATGTGGGTGGTTGCTGGACTGGTTGGGGGACTATAGGTAGGAGCTGGCCATTGGGGGTCAATATGTTGACCGTGAGTTTACATACGCATACATCTGAGACGGATGTCCCCCCTCAATTACATTGAAGGGGGAACATTTTTAGCACACTGTACATTTTTACAATCATTTGCATGGGGGGGGGCTGTGGGTACGTACTTTAAAAAAGTACGGAAGTACGGTCCCTTAGTGATAAACATTGGATAACCAAGAGGCAAAGATATTGCCGGTGCATCAGACTTGTCAAAGTATCAAATGCATGTAACCTGTCGAATTCCCACAAGAAATTCCCGGTAAAATCCAGAGTCGTATGTGGTATTGAAATGCGAAGTGTTGACCACGTGCGATTATTTATATTACGTGACCTGCAATCGTGGATTGAATATAACATTTGCAAGGGTATAATCTGCAGACCGGGCGTTGGTGGGTGTCGGGTGTCGGGTGTCGGGCGTCCGGGCGTCCGGGCGTCTTTCATCATAAGCCTCTTTGAAGTATTGTTTTCTTTTATCATCCTAAGTTTTAAGACTAACTTCTTGCCTGGATACAAGGCCTATGATAGTATCCAGGCCATATGATGATACAATGTGGCCATGTCAAACACTGTACATTGGATTAAACGTTATACCTGGAGATTACTGCAATCTTACATTACCTTTTTTCGAACACAAACCCTTCCAGGCTTGATGACACCTTGCGCTTTGAACTTCCATGTTGTGGTCCAGGTTTCAGCAACAACATCAATCTTGACTCAACAAATTACTGATAAGACTTGGTTCTTCGGGGACACTTCCGAGACCTGCATATGCCATGTCCTGGAAAACGTCTCCACTTGCACAACATGCAGTCAACATGTACAGCACTGGTCATAAATTACACACACATGTCGCAGCATTGTATAACCGGTAATACACTGCTGCACATACGCCATGTGCACTGGGCTATTCTTAACACTGCTTTTATAATAACTGCTTTTATATTACTTGATGCGTAGTTATTACGACTTAAATCATCATAACACCAAGTAGGTCTACCCAATGTAATGAATGAAATACTCGACAGGGGCAGGGGGATAATTCAGGAATACGGGATTGTTTGGGCATAGTCTCTTGACAATATCCTTTCATTCTTTGCCATATGAGTTGGTTCATATTTGTGTAATGGTTGTAGTGTGTTCCCTTCCACACCATTCCAAACCAACGAACACGATGACGAATCTCTGCTTTATTCATTTATTGATACTCAGTATAAATTGTGAACTTGACACGCCGATAACAATAATAACAACCCAAAACATGGCTCCGCGCTTGCGCAGCTAGCACCTTAAACAAGAAAAACACAAGAGCAAATAAATCGACCACTACATCTCCTCCCCCCAGAAAGTGCAAGAAGAGACATAGAGAATCCCAAAGCAAAATGACCAACTACCAGTACAAACCATGTACTATATCAACAGTCCCAAGACCTGAGCAAGGCTCAATCTATAACAAAACAATATATTACTCTACCATCAGTGAAATAACATCACAAAGCTCCCTGCGGTAAATCCTATAGTACTTCTAGTACACGAAATTATACATAAACAGAAATATGCAGGTTCAGTCATAATCCACAGACCACAAATTAGAATCTAACCACGGCTACACTAGAATCTAATCATACCACAACTTAAGTTGAGACACATGTCTGGTCTCTAGTCTATTCTTGTCTTTCTTAACTCTAAATGTTACAGGCGAAACCTGTTCAACAATCTCATATGGCCCTTTCCATCTAGGAGCCAACTTCTTCGAGAAATTCTTCTCAGCAGAAGACATATAGTGAGTCATTAACCAAACAACATCACCAACTTTGAAAGTAACAGGAGATTTAGATTTATCATATGCTATCTTGTTCTCACTTTGAACTTTCTCCATCTGACACAAAGCAGCATCTGCCCTCTCCCTATCCAGAGTTTCCTTCTTCACCATGAATGAATGAAAATTACTACCCTTACCCTCATCTTGAGATGTTTGTGGACTCAGAACATTTACTATTGGTGATTGGATTGCTCCAGAGAGAGAAAGTTCAGCTGGACTGAATCCAGTGGCACGATTCACAGCAGAATTCATAGCAAATCTAATCTCACTCAGATGAATATCCCAAGTTCTGTGATCACCACCAGCCTGAAATACCTCAGCTTGCAACATAGCTCTGAGATCTCTATTGGCTCTTTCCACCCAATTTGCTTGAGGGTGGTATGGAGAGCAATAAATCTGTTTAACTCCCCACTTTGTGCACACCGCCTTTAGAGTTCTACTCACAAATTGAGGACCATTATCTGATACGAGGTACTTACATGGACCAAATCTAGTGAAAACCTCTCTAACAAGTACAAGAGCAACATCCTTGCCTCTAGCCTTCTTTAGTGGGAATAATTCAACCCATTTAGAGAAATGATCTCTGACCACTAACACATTTTTATGTGAAGAGTAAGATGCGGGTAACGGACCAACCAGATCCACAGCAAGTAATTCCCAGGGCCTACTACTCTTGATTGGTTCCATGGGACCAGCAGGTTTCCTGTAGATTGGCTTAGTGACCTGACACACTTTACACGTCTTCACAAAGTTTCGAACATCTTTACCAACACCTGGCCAAACAAAGTTTTGCAAAACTCTCTTCAAAGTATTAGATCTTCCTCTATGACCAGCGGTCGGCTCAGAATGTAAGCTATACATGACATGAGATCTGAGAACCTTAGGAACAACAATCTGTGTTCCTTTGACTAACATACCAGACTCGATCGAACAGTCTTTGTACAAATTGGTTCTTGGTTTCACCGCTTTACCTTCAGATGTAATATACTCAAAGATAGGTCTCAGCTCTGGATCCTGCAATTGTATGAGTATCAACTCAGATGGTTTAAGAAGCAACTGACTAGGAACATCCGACCTATAGCCATGCGATCCTATGCCACCACGACCCGGTATTGCCAGTGGAGGATCGGGAACCACCTCACGACAAGCAGAACAAAGAAAATCTATTTCTCTTACTTCGTCCACAGACACGCCCACACAATGGTCATGATACCAGCGATCACACTTGTCGCATTGGATCCAATCCTCATAGTCGGCAGTATCACTAGGTGTACACTCAGGATCAGAACAACGCTCTATCTGAACCTCATTCACTACAAACACACCAATGGTATAAACAGCTTCAAATCTGGAATCCCTACTCAAAGCATCTGGTACAATGTTCTGCTTCCCAGGTCTATACTTGACCTCAAAATCAAAGTTTTGTACTCTCAACACCCATCTATAGAGTAAAGGTGGCAAATTGGATCTCCTGAAAATCCATGTCAAAGCTTGGCGGTCACTATACACCACCGTGTGTCTCCCTTCCAAGAGTGATCTAAATTTCTCCGAACCCCATACAACTGCTAGAATTTCTCTGTTAGTTGTACTGTAGTTTCTCTCATGCACGTTCAACGTCCTACTTGCATAAGCCAAGACTTTCAGGATTCCATCTTGCCACTGGTACAAGGCTGCACCAAGCCCAACTCCTGAAGCATCAGTATGTAGCTCAAACTCACCAGAGGCCTCAGAGTGTGCCAAAATTGGAGCTTCACACAATTTCTTTTTCAGTGCTTCAAACGAATTTTGACATTCTACTGACCATGACCAAGGAACTTTGTCCCGTCTCAGATGAAATAGAGGCTCTGCAGTGCTCGAAAGATTGGGAATGAACTTACTAAACCAAGTTACCATACCCAAAAATCTGTCCATCTCTTTACGGTTGACAGGAGGAGCATAATTAAGGATGGCCTCAACTTTACCTGGGTCAGTTGAAAAACCTTCTGAAGACACTCCTAACCCAAGGTACTTAGCAGACTGCAGAAGGAACCGACTTTTAGGAAGAGAAGCTGTCAGACCTGCCTCTTTCAGACACTGTAAAACCTTTCTTAGATGAATCAAGTGTTCCTGGATCGTTAAGCTGTAGACCAGTATGTCATCAATATTGACCTTTACACATTCTCCTAATAGGCCTGCTTTGGTCAAAATCTTCTCCATCAACCTCTGAAAGGTGGCACTTCCGTTTTTGCAACCAAATGGCATCACCCGGAACTGATAAAGAGGGAAATTTTCCCCGGCAGAGAAAGCCGTGAGTTCACGATCTTCTGCCCTAAGCCCCACCTGATAGTAGCCACTTTTCAAATCTATCACAGAGAAAACCTTGGCCCCATTCAAGTTGCTCATGACATGATCAAGTTTTTTTATATGATATGCATCGAACTTAATTACCGAATTCAACTTCCTCAGATCAACACACATCCTATATGATTTATCAGGTTTGGGAATCATAATAATAGGCGACCTCCAAGGACCTTTAGCTTCCTCAATCACACCCTTAGCAAGCATATCATCAAGTTGTGGCTTGAGTGACTCTTCCTTACCTGGAGTCAAATTGTAAGGCTTCTGCCTAATCGGTGCAACATCTTCAATCAGCTCGATTTCGTGCTCAATTACAGTTGTATGACCTAGTGTTTCACTAAATACTTCAGGAAACTCCTGCTTCAGTTTCTGAATCTCAGATTCTCTTTGTTCAGGACTAATCAGTGAAGTGGGTACTTCACACGATGTATCACCAGAAACGTCGTCTTTGTGGTTTGCAAGAGACTCACTCAAACTGGATATGGTCTCAACAGTGCAAGGAGTATGATCGAGCAATGGCCACTTAACTATGGGTTTGTGTGGAGTCCAATATGACCCTTCCCCAAAATCAACAGTTAACCCAGACTTGTATATGAAGTCCCTACCAACCAATACTGGAGAATCTAGCTTGCAAACCACTACACACTCTACTGCCAAAGGTACACCAGCACATTCAAGATCAAGCATGGCTACACCAAGAGTGTCAACTTGACTACCCTCAAACCACGAAAGAGACAACTTTTTGTCTGAGACAATTTCAACACCAACTTCTTCACACAGGTCTCTGGTTACCATGGTGACTGCACTTCCACTATCAACCAAGCCTTTCACAGACTTACCAGCAACTGATAATTGAACATGAGGTTCAACCATTCTCAAATCAGTTTTTACAAATTTGTTCGGCTTTACTTCAACCTTCTTATGGGAACCGGCTTCAGACTTGCTACTACCGGAAGTATCAAGCTTCCGATTTGGACACTGGTACCTTTTGTGACCAAGTTCACCACAACCGTAGCAAGCATCATTGTATTTACCACCTGGTTTCTTTACAAAATCTGGTCTCTTCACAAAATCTGTTTTCTTACTAAGAAAAGAGTCCAACTTAGGGGTAGAATCTAACTTTTTCTTATTGTCTAGCATGAGATGCTTTTCTAACACATAGCTGTCCGAAAACTGAGCCAACTGAAACAGACTGTCCCCTTCCCTCTCAATTAATTTCAAATGTAACTGTTCATCTCTAACTGTTGAAATAAACTGGTCAACCACAATTTTTCTGAAAATGTCAGAAGCTTCATCATCCTCTAACAACCTTTTCGACGGGGTTGTCCAATGTCTGAAGTACGCCTCCAATCGCGATGCGTAATCCAAGAACGTCTCGGATCTTTCTTTGGTGTCAGTACGGAACTTGGAGCGACAGGCAGACGGAGTTAAGCGATAGCGTAACAAAATCGCTTTTTTTACAATATCGAAGTTACCACGATCCGCTAGCGGGACCGCAAAGTAAGCTGATTGCGCACTATCTGAGAGAAACGGCTCTAAGGCTGCACACCATTCATCTCTGTCGATCTTGTACCGAGTTGCCAGATTCTCGAACGTTTGCAGCCAAAGCACCACATCGTCAGTTTTTGCAATCTTCGAAAACTCCTTGATGGGTATGAATCGGCGTTCCCTCTTGGGCATCTTGTCAACGATCGACTCAATGGATTCACGCATGATCCGATTGTTCTCATCTCTCTCTTCCCTGAATGTTTCCAACATTCTCATGAACACTGCCGGATCAGTATTAGTAGGTGGTGGCGGGGATACTGACGAAGTTGCCACCATTGCCGTAAGAAAAGGATCCTTTAGGTCTTTCAACTCGGATAACGCTATAACTCTCTCCGCTTTATCTTTGTACTCACCAGAGTTCAGCCCATTTTCCGTACACAGAACATTTATATAATCACTCGTATATCGCCTGAGCGATTCAGCAATTGCTACAGTCGGCAACACAGGAAACTTAGCTGCCATTTTCGAAGGCGTTTTTGGCAATGGCATAGCAATACCCACAACCACACAAACAGAAGTGTTCACTCTAAGGAAAGGAACAAGCAGCAGCAGGAGAAAGCAGCAGCAAACGCTAGCAATAAGCATGTAATGTAGCAGCCGTAACATGGACTATTTCATGCAGCAACAGTCAAAAAGTCAGCAAAAGCAACAAGCAGCCTCGAAGCGAATGTCAATATATCAAATATCTCACCAATAAACACACTTCACCTGTACCAGGTCGTACAGTTTACTTGCACCAGGTCGTACAACCAACCCACACTATCGGTAAGTGCAGTACTACACACTAGGTTGTGTGTACATTTACAGTACATGGGCATGTACATCCGATGCACAGCGAGATTACATGTGCACCTGCTCCGGTCAGCACAAGGCCAGCGTTTTGCACTTTGGAAGCGCAAAAAAGTCCACAGAATTAGAGTTCTAAAATTCGAGTTCTAAACGTTGGGCGCCAATGCAGTGTGTTCCCTTCCACACCATTCCAAACCAACGAACACGATGACGAATCTCTGCTTTATTCGTTTATTGATACTCAGTATAAATTGTGAACTTGACACGCCGATAACAATAATAACAACCCAAAACATGGCTCCGCGCTTGCGCAGCTAGCACCTTAAACAAGAAAAACACAAGAGCAAATAAATCGACCACTACATGGTTAAACCACTGGATTTATAAACAAGGACTCAAGTTATGTCTGAGTACTTGGTTTCAGCACATATCTTACGCTTTACCAGTCTTCATCTATGTCACCCTATTTATGACAATGTCCGCAATGTATCAAGCTATTTTAAGGCACCACCTTAGTCACAGAAGAAGAAAATGGGCAAGAAAAGATAAAGACATAGGCCGAGTCTGAACCAGTTGAAGAGAATTACAAAACGGACCGCTTTTGTCGGTGCAACGGAAGACTTTGACCTAAGTGATCATGAAAGGTAAATCCCAAAACCCGAAGGACATGAAATGCGCTCTTGTTCGAAGTACCTACCATAATGAAATGGTCCAGGGACCATATTCTCACCTGTGTCAAAGGGTAGGTCAAGGTACCCTTTTTGTAGGTGTGATAGTGCTGGGGGTCAGTAATTATGACATTGGTAAAGCAGTATTGTGACTGCCGTCGGTTAGAATTTAGTCAGTAATGCAGGTTTTAGTGCGTTTTTGCAGTTTGCGCTCTATTTTGCGCTCTTTTGGTGTTTGGCGGGTAATTCGAATTTGGCGCCTCCATTTTCGTGCTCCTTTTGGCTAGTGCGTCATCCCGGTTCCGCCCAGCCTCGCTTTGAACCCAAACATTTCGGTCATTACGACCTGTTTAGAATTTGTGCCAGTAAAGGGTACTTTTTCGGGAACCCCAGTTAGACCCGATGCCGGAACAAAGGTAATTAACTAAAATAACATGTATAGAAACCCTACAGTACAAGCCCAGTTAATGAAAGAGCCGGTAAAGGCCAGTTTTTGATGTGTTTAATTCGTAGAAACCCACGCTTGTTTGCTCCCGCTATAGGTCCATAGTTTAACACCAGGTGACGCCCTGGTGCATGTCCTTGTGCACTGAAATGTTTATAGAATGCTGAGATGCATATTTTTAGTAGGGATCTAGGCAGGTAAATGCCATTTAATACATGATTCTGTGTTAAAGATTCGGTGTAATGTTCAGATAGTAAATCTGCAAAGTTGATACTGTATGGTTGTGCAAGAAACGTCATGAATGTGTATGTCTTGTCTGTCCTGGATGTGACAAATTTTTATGGTTGTTCCTCTTCTACTCATCTTTTTTTCTTACAGTCACTGGTTCTTCCTTTCTTGTCCCCTGTTCATTATGTGAGCAAATCTTTATGTATGTTCATTCGTTTTGTCTTTGTAGATTTACGTGATCTGTGGGATCCATTGTAATAAAAGAAGTCATGGAAAACAGTACTTCACTTCGTCATTGACATATTAGTTAGATGCGATCAAAGCCGCCACAAGTATATATCATTTTATGGTCGGACCAGCAATTGTCAATGACACCTCTATGGTCCACATGATGCGCATTTGTAAATACAAAGTCTAATTTGGTGTGGTAATCAGTTGTATCTTCAGTGACTGTCTGCTTCATGTTGTATTCATGGAGAAAGAATTTTTACGATGTAGCTTTAGCGGTTACAAAAAGTACCAACCTTTTCTAACGGCGGTGCTGCCAGATGACCTTGATCTTGCAAACTTGAAAATTATGTTAAAAAAATTACAGACGATATATGATGTATCATTGCTAGAAGTACCTACCCTATTTTTTTCAAACTTTTCGGACCAGTATTAAGCGAACGTTGGCATATTTTCACTTTGGACGTTTGCCCCCTGGTGGCCAAACCTTGAATCATATGATGCCACGATTTGGTCTCTGAGTAGGGGTCAACCGATGTACATTTGTACCAAATTGAAGATATCTGGCTGAAGCGGTTACAAAACATGCCACCGTTCTCTAACGGCGGTGCCGCCAGACGACCTTGATCATGTGGCCTTGAAAAATAGGTCGGAAAAATAACGCGGTGGATAAATGATGCACCATAGCTAGAAGTACGTACCACATTTTTTTTCAAATTTTTCGGACCAGTACTAAGGGAAAAAACGCATGTGAGCCAAAAGGTAAAAATCTTCGGGCTAGTATTAGAAGAGAGAATTGCTTTCTTTCACTTTTATGTTTGGCCGGTTGGCGAGTACGAGTGCACGGGGTTCGGTATCATCTCCCCAATGGCTGGAACACAAAAGCCATGAAAGTGTAAGGGCTTTGTGACATGCTCTCGTACGATTGTCGATTTGGTCGTGACATGGGGCCATGTCATCGTTACGATTGGTGAACAAGAGTGCTTGTTACACAGCAGGTCACAGTGTGACCAGACTCCCGCGGCAGTCCATTTCGTCATCCTATTCATACTATATGAGGCCGGTCCACCGCGTCCGGAGTGTATGTGTGACATGCCAAGACTGGGAATGAGTTCAAGAGGGCCGTCTGTGGTGATGAGTAGGGTATCAATCTTCGCCGCGCGAGATATACCCAGGAATTCGAGAGAACGATGTAATATTAAGGCAGCCAAACGAAATACATTTAGGGGCCAAATGGAAGAACAACTTTCTTTCAAAAAATTTTGTTTTTCTCTCTTGGTACCCTCAAAAGAACATTCAGCCGATAAATTTGAGACCATTTGAAAAATAAATGCCTATCAGTGAAACACATCATCGAGAAAAAAGCCAGTGAAATTTCCATGCTTTTATTTCGGTGTCAAGGTGTCGAGCAGTTTCGCCGAGAAAAACAGGACGCTAGTCACTCAGAGCCATCTAGCTCGCCGTGGGCAGATCTCAATGTGTCAGAATGGGATGATGATGCCTGGGACAAAGTCCCCGTCTCCGAGCCTGTTTCGTGTTGCCACCCTGCGAAGAAGATGATACTGAGATCAATAGTCGCCAGAGATGGAAACGCGCGCAGGTAGTTGATAACCGTGTGAACCAGAGATGGTTGAAGGAATACCTGCCAAACCTGACCCTTTGATCCAGATGCCGACAAAATGGTGAAACCGTTGCTGTTGGTGATTTGGTAACTGTCGTGGATGACAACCTGCCCAGAGGATCCTGGAACCTGGCGAGAATCCTGGAGGTCTACCCCGGCAATGATGGTGTGATCCGTACAGTGAAAGTCAAGACTGCAGACAGTTGCTATATCAAGCCTGTGACGAAGGTCTGCATTTTTAAAGAAAGTGTAAAGTCTGAAAGTAAATCGCAAGAAAAACTTGGTCAAAATGTGCTCAATGGAAAGCATAGGTAATTTCGTATCTCACTATCTTACAAATTTCCGTCCATTCACTCTCTTCAGGTATGTGTTCCTTGGCCTCATCAAGTGGAAATTCCATAGATGCGAATACTTTGAACTCAACAGACATCACCGCGATAATGACTTTTATTGTGATGAACTCTCAGATTTGCGAAATACTCGCTGATATACGCAGGCTGGTGTAAAATTCCATGTCTTTTGTGGAAGTTTTTGAATTGACTGGCTCTGCAGAACGATGCCGGACTCCCAAAAAGGCCTCAAATGCATAATAAAATAACATCCCTCAGAACTGGGTCGGTCGCCATCGATTAATTGAGTACTCACTGTATATCCTCGCGTGAAGAATGCATTGTGGTATTATACAAAAATTTCACCGGACAGCTGGTTGATCTTATCTTGCTGATGCATGTAAACGCAGTGCCGTTTACGGCCATTTGCATTCATCTAAACTTTTATTCTGAAGGAAATGCAACCACCGCGATGAACGTCTTTTGTGCTTCGAATTCCGAGTCACGTCTAGAGCCAACCTTGAAAATCACTGACAAGATTCTATAAGACAGTAAAAAGCATGTTCTAACCTTTATTCATACGATGCAGAGGACTAACTTGTGTTTAAACAAAATACTTAAAGGAATGGGCGGCATTGCTGTATGTTTGTTCTTCTTCTGGTTCATCAGTAAACTATTTTTCTGAACGCGTGCAATGCTTTTTCAATTTTCTTTCAGTTTTCAGGTAATAGAAAAACGCATTATTCGTAGTACGCACAAGTCTGGCGCGAAATACCTTTCCCGCCAAGTGCGTTCACGCCGAGATCCGAGTTCACGTCCCCACGCTATTACGACGCAACGTCATTTCCATTATCGTCGCAGTAGCGGGGTATTCTAAAATGCCTTAGTCACAGTATATCATTGTTTCTAATACAAAATACATTACGCCTCGTTTTGATCGGAGCGGTCTTGGTATCGTAACCAATGACCGCCTGGGTAGGTATAAAATTCTGAATTTTAGCAGACGAATTATTTTCACCAAGAAGCAACGACTCAGCCCCACAAAACAATGTCAAGAACACGAGATTTTGAAGTATTCCCCGATATTGGGATTTGTGCATCGTTAACAAGGAAAGGATCGACGCATGGCATAATAAGGGTCAAATCGGAGTCAACATCGGAAAAGCGTGATAGTTCAGTCAGATTTTGATTTTTTTCTTTTTTTGTTCAATGTGTTGATGGAAAGTACTTAATGTAAAATAGGAGGTGACTGGGCAGCCGACAGCTGGGTAATATTGCCCTTAAAAATACCAATGGCCTTTTAAAGCATTTGATTCTACTAGAAGAGCAGCTTATATTTATAGATACGTGACAATGCTTCAAAACTTGGAATAAAATCAATGCCTGGTATTTATTCCAGCCAGTGTTTCTCTCCGCTGATGGTCAGTTTAAATAAAGTTGAGGTGCATCATTTTCTTCTCCAATAAAATCCTTAATGTTGATCGTGAATTACACTCGTCTATTAGGACAACTTCGATTCAACTGAACAGACGAACGCCCTTTTTACAAAAGGCAGTTTTAGCAAACAACCAAACCCCGTCGAAACGCCAGCGCGAATGCCTATCCCGTTGGGTGGGGCAAACAATGTAAAGGCGTTTGCGATGCTGATCATGAATTCGAAACGAGGCTTCGTAGGCACATAGTGCATTTACACTGTAAGCCTGTGTTCATTATAAATCGTAGTGTTTTGGAAAAAACAGGAAAAGAACAACCATGAAATTCACAGGTCTTTATTATTCGCAGATAAACCCTAATGTCACACGCATACAAACATCCATGTCATTTGCGATATAGATTTTTAAGTATTACGACGAGCCATTGATATTGCAATGTTTGACACTATTATTGAGGCATGCTCCCATATATTAGACGAGTCGACGCTTTACTTCATTGGTATGCCTTTCTTACAATAAGGTCAAACTTTTTATCAACAACATTTGCAAAATACCGCAGATCTCAAGCGATTTTTTTACTTTCAGCATCATGTTTTTTTCTTTTTCTCTCAGATTTTCGAACAGAAATACTGGGAGCAAACTAACATTTTGCAGCTCCACTCTCTGCACTTCAATTTTCAAAATCCTGGAGTTGATATCGGCTTGTTGTCGCTGCATAGTTACCTGTAGACGAGATTCACCCTTATACGTTGTAAATTGCACAACTGGTCCTGTTGACGTCGTAGAGGAACCCGAGACACTCTAATGCAATACTGGCCATGAATTGTCTCAAGCATTCTCTGGTACAATCAAGATTAGATCGAATATCGGCGAGAAATTCTAATTCCAATAGAAATTCGTGTGCTGTTACTTGTTTGGTGAACAAGACTGCTATAGAAGAGTCTAGCATTAACAATACTGGCCCGACACAGTATTACAAGAATGCTATAGGAGAGTCTAGCATTAACATTACTTGCTCGACACAGTATTATAAGAATGCTATAAGAAGAGTCTACCATTAACATTACTGGCCCGACACAGCATTACACGAATGCTACAAGAAGAGTCTAGCATTAACATCACCGACTCGACACAGTATTACAAGAATGCTAGGAAGAGTCTAGTATTAACATTACTTGCCCGACACAGTATTAAAAGAATGCTATAAGAATAGTCTAGCATTAACATTACTGGCCCGACACAGTATTACAAGAATGCTATAAGGAGAGTCTAGCATTAACATTACTGCCCGACACGGTATTACATGAATACTATAGAGTAGTCTTAGGCATTAACAATACTGACCCGACACAGTGTAGTTGCAAAAATGCCAAAGAATAGTCTAAAGCATTAAAAATACAGGCCCGACACCGTACAAGAAAGTGATGGAAGAGTCTAAAGCCTTAACAATACAAAAAAAGATTAAGTAATTTTGGTAGAAGTTGTAGATTTTATTCATTAGAGAGTGTGAGATCGACAACTTATAGCAAAACCTTTAGGTACACTTATAGTTTTTGCAAAATACGTCATCAAATATGGGATCGATTTTTCCCCTTCATAAGTTAACATAAGTCGAATCTTCCAGCTTGGATAAAAATGCTATGGCTGTTGAGCCACGACTGAGAAAACACAGCTTCAGTAATTAAGGAAACTATATTAGCTCATATCTAATTACAACTGCCAACAGATAACCACAGACAAAGGAGAAGGGTCGGTTTTGTGGGTCCTTTTCTGCGTTCAATCCGTCAAATTCTTATACGCGGGTCTCAGCTGAATCCGAAAGCCATTACAAGACGTATTCATGCGTCTATGCTGTCATCGTCATCAATCGGCGCCGAGTCTATTACATAATATTGTTTCTATACGCAGAGACCGAAAGATACGACGCAAGTGGTTTTTAAGGGAATTGAAACGAACTGCCACCAAAAACTAGCTTTTTCTTTTGTATATTCCACTCTGATTTCAAAATCATTCACATCATATTATGCGAGGTTTAAATTTACACCTTGAGGGTGTTACTTTTTACGTCTAGAGCAGGGTTCTGGAGGAAAAATGAGTTTGATCAACAGCCTGCCTTCAAAATCTAGCTCATAAGTATAAGGGCTGGCGTGATCATGGACCCGTATATTTGTGGATTAATTCAGAGTCTTTGGTTAATCAAAATCTACACAAAGGCAAAGACGGCAGAGCCGGTAACGTAATCACCATCGGACAACTTGTGTCGCCAACTCACTGTCCATCTAGATTGAGTTTGAATACATTGAATGCCCTCGAACGACAATGCCTATGATATTTGCGTATGATTTTTTGCGTTATTGTTCGCCAAAATATCGCGCGTTTGTAAGGCAAGCTGTAATTGGTCACAAGGCACTGGTGGAATCGAACCCGCATTCGTGTTACATTATTGTACGAGTACGTTGGGGTTTTCTCAAGTCATTTTTCAATACGTTCCAAAGTAAGCGGATGCGTATAAGTATACGTATAAGTTTTGACATAATAAGTTTTGCTATATAAGTTCTGGATCTCAAACTCTCTATTATTTCAAGTGTAAGGCCTAAACTCACTGTCGCGTTTTTACGCGGCGTTCGACGTTGCGTTAAAACGCCGCGATTAGCGCCACAAATGGTATCCATTGAATTCCATAGATGTGTTCCCACTTGGGCGAAGCGACAAAATACCTTGTTTTTGACGCGGCATTCCACGCGCTCGGGCAAAAGTACGTCGCAAAATTAGCAATTGAAGCGTATAATCGCCGCGAATCGTGGGGTCTCTAAATTGTAAGGTTGACAGAGGTTTACATTGTGGTATTAAGATAGGCATTTGTCACTGCAGTGCCGGTGTAACATCTGTGGTTGTTCCCCATGTGTCAGTGTTTCCAAACAATAGGCAGCTAGAGAGACCACGACTTTTCAATAGGGGGGATACACAGAAAAACTTGTCAATCTATTTTTGAGCGTTCCCAAACAATGAGGGGAAACACTCAAAAACAGAAACACACAAAAACATTACACCGGTACATGTGTGCAGTTAGGAATTATCTCCCAAACCCATTGGCACCATGAGTAGTATGGTTCGTCAATAAGGACCAGCATTGAGGCGGTTCTTCTGAGGCGGTTCCTGCCTCTAACATCACGCGTTCCTCTGACGTCACAGGCATCAGTGGCCAGCATGACATCACAAGCCAGCATTCTTGTTGGCCACTTAATAATTTGATAATTGACTTAGAATAAGTAATGCTGGTGCCCAATGTGTCGAATTAATTCAGCCACAGCCATGGATGAAGAAAGACCCCCGTCAAAATTTGAATGTCCTGTGTGCCATAAAACATACAGTACTCAGAAAAGTCTTGATCGACATAAAAAAGGGCATGACGAGCGCAGCCATGTTTGTGATATGTGCAAGCGTACATTTGTCAGATTGGACATGCTTAAACGGCACCAGCGTAGCACTCACACGTTAGACCAACATAATTTTACATGTAGCATTTGTTCACACAGTATATGATCGTAAAGAAACTTGGTACGACATATGAAGAGCCATGCACAGAAATCAGCAATTGCCACAGAGACGGCAACTACATCTGGGCAGACAAGGGGAACAAGGAAACGTCACCAGAAACCTGAACAAAATAGCAGCTGAGGAACCATCTGACAAAATTCCGAGACGTGTCAATCCAGCGCAATCGCACCAGGTCCATGTTCCAACATTTGTGAGACCAGAACTACATCAGATCTACTTGGAAAATCTGAAGCACATCGAGTCAAAAAGCAAGGTGAATGGACGGCGCCAGAGACGTTATAATATCATGCTAGAGTCTGCATCGTTCCAGGAATTAGAGGTAACCTTTCGAACAATTCATCAACAGCAGAATAATCAATACAAAGTTAATTATTCTTTTGGCTTTATCTTGTACAACAATGTCTCCGGTCAGCGCGGGTATTACCACGCTAGCAACAACACCAGAGTACTAGATCGACCCCTGTTGATACAAAACGAAAGTGGGTTGAATGGTCTCTTATCAATCCTAGGAGATGTTGATATACTAGCGTATGCTAAGGCGCAGAGACCAAATAGTCAGTGGGTCGTTGATATTGTGACAAATGTACTGGTTTATGTATACCCGTTACACACACACCCGATAGGTACAGGACTAAATCCGCTCCCACAGTTCATCAAGAACAACCGGTCAATTATCGCTTTGGATCGCAAATATAAAGCTGGGGGTGTAATCACGGACAACCTCTGTTTTTTTCGCTGTCTGGCACTACATAAAGGTCATTCAGTTCATGGTTTGGAGACACCCACAGTTGTATTATTCAATGAGTATTGTGCAATGGCAGAATTAGAAACCAGCATGGCAGAATATGGTGGTGTGATGTTACATCAACTGAGAGAAATGGAAGACATCTTTGAGATCAATATTCAAGTTTATTCCATCCACCAACAAGCCCAGGCTGAACTCGTTCGACGCAGTGTTAGTCACTATAAAACCACACTTTATCTTAACCTCTACGAGAAACATTTTAGTTATATAAAAGACTTCAAGTCCTATTCTAAAGCACATAAGTGCAGAAGTTGTGACAGTGTCTTTGAGTACAGTTGCCATTGTATTCGTCATGAAAAAACATGTCAGGGAAAGACAAAGTTTATTTTTCCCGGTGGCGTATTCAGACCCCCAGCAAGCATTATTCGCAAAGATGGAGAGACATGGGATTCAGGTCCCTGCACAGGAGGATCAATTCCACCCGTACAGAGCGTCATATGACATTGAATGTTATATGGACAAAGTTAAAGACAAGACCAACACTGATAAATTGTCGTGGGTAGCCCTGCACCGCGTTGCCTCCATCAGCGTATGCAGTTATGTTCCAGAATATACAGAAGCAAAATGCTTCATCAGTTCTGGAAATGAAGATGAACTTGTAGACCAATTCGTGACCTATTTGAATGAGATTGCAGACGCTGCTGGCAAACTACTTGATGTCAAATACCACGACCTGACCGAAATCTTAAAGAGTTTGATAGTGAAAGAAGAAGAAGCCTCCCGAAACCCTGGTGATGACGATGAGGAGGAGGAGGACGGTGACAAACAGATGGCAACTGAGGATGACTTTGATGGCTCTTGCGATGAGGTTGGAAATGATTGCACCAAAGATGAGCCAGAATGTGAGAGGAAAACTCGGAGGAAAGGGTCAAGGCCAATTAACACAATTGCCATGGAATTTTCCAGATGGCGACAGCAATTACCAGTAATTGGTTTCAACTCGGCAAAGTATGACGTCAATGCAATGAAGAGTGCATTGTTTCCCGCCCTGATAAAGTTCACCACAAGGGACGAAGAGAACCTACCAAATATTAATGTTATAAAAAACAGAATGTTTACATGTCTATCACTACTGATAACCTGAAGATTTTGGACATTCTAAACTACCTGGCTCCAAACACAACGTCTGCAAAATACTTGAAATCGTTCAAAATACCCGAGGCTAAAGGTTTTTTCCCCTACTAATGATTTGACAACTTGGAGAAATTGAAGGAGACATCTCTTCCACCTCATGACGCATTCTACAGTCAACTCAAAGACTGTAACATTACTGCAGAACAATATGAAAGTATGCAGAAGGTATGGATCGAAGAAGACATGTCATCAATGCAGGATTTCCTTGTATGGTACAACAACCAAGATGTCAAACCCTTCATGGGGGCGATAGACAAAATGTGCAATTACTTCATGTCTAGGGGCCTTGACCTTTTCAAAGATGGCATAAGTTTGCCTGGCTTAGCAATGAAAGATCTATTTTCGGACACAGGAACCTTTTTTAACCTCTTATGGAAGAAGGATGCTGATTTGTATCATTCATTGCGCAATCAAATTGTTGGTGGTCCGTCCATCATTTTCAACCGCTATCAGGAAAAAGATAAAACATACATACGAAAACATGCTTTCACAAACCCAAAGATTTGCAAATCCATTCGTGGTTTCGACGCAAACTCACTGTATCTCGAAAGTCTGATGAACGAACAAGGAACTGAATTCTACAATAGACGAAAATTGGAGAATAACTTTAAAATAGAACGTTCTTTTCCATGGGAACAACAAGCCTATGAATGGTTAGCATGGAAGAGACATGCGGATAATACTGGGATCATACACAGACATCAAGATGGACACGAAACAAAAATAGGACCAAAGAGCATGCCTGTTGATGGCTATAGCAAGGAATTGAACAAGATTTATCAGTTTCAAGGTTGTTTATACCACGGACATGAAAAAGAATGTCCCATCACGTGTAAACACGATGTACATCCAGTAAACAAAGTTCCGCTGTCCCAACTGCGGCAGAAAACAAAAGAAACAAATGCCTATTTGAAAGGTGAAGGATATCAGGTCGAGGAAATGTATGAGTGTCAGTGGCAGAAACTCAAAGGAAACAAAGAAATAAAGACCTTTCTCAATGACCTTCACGCGAAAACCAAGTGGAGCCGCAGACATAAAAAGGGGGCAACAATGGAGGAACTTCTGAATGCTGTCAAAGCCAACGACCTGTTTGGTATCGTAGAATGTGACATTGCTGTCCCAGAGTCGAAGATAGAATGTTTTGATGAAATGCCATCCATCTTCAAAAATGTCAATGTGGGCATTGATGATATTGGAGACCACATGAAGGACTATGCCGAAAGCCATGGACTAATGAAAAAGCCTCGGAAAATGACCATCGGTAGCCTTCATGGTGAAAAGGTAATGATCATCACACCTTTGCTACGTTGGTACCTTGGCCACGGACTGCTATGCTCCAAGATATATCAGGTTGTCGAGTATACACCCTCTGCATGTTTCAAGAAGGCAGGTGAGCGAGTGTCAGATGCAAGACGACAAGGGGATGCACACCCTGATAAGAGCATTCTAGCAGAAATGGAGAAACTGTTTGGAAATTCTTACTATGGAAAAACAGTTACCAATAAGGAGAAGCACTCAAAAGTTAAATATTTCAAAGAAGCGGAACATACCCGACAGCTTGACATTGCAATCAGTCGAAATTCATTTCTTGGCCTGACACAAATACACGATGATACATACGAGATAGTCTGCTCACCCTGATCAATCAAATTGGATCTACCTATCCAAATTGGATTTTTCGTGCATGGCTATGCTAAGCTCCGAATGCTTGAGTTCTATTATGATGATATGTGTGTAGCGTTTGAAAAATACGACTTTGAATACTGTGAAATGGACACAGATTCAGCTTACATTGCATTTAGCGGAGAGAACTTAGAAGACCTCATGAAACCAGAATTCAAAGCAAGGTATGAACATGCAAGGAGCAGCGCTCATCAACTTGGGACCCAATATAAACCAGATAATAAACTCTCTTGGTTTCCACGCAGCTGTTCAGTAATGAGCATAGGGCATTCGATAAGCGTACTCCAGGATTGTTTAAATTGGAGTTCGAAGGAGATGGAATGATTGGGCTGTGCTCAAAGACATACTTTTGTTTTGGCTCTGATTCTTCTAAGTATAGCTCTAAGGGAATACAGAGGAGAAATGAACTTACGAAAGAACATTACCTCAATGTCCTAGCGTCACAACAAGCGGGATCAGGGGTTAATAGAGGATTTCGTGTGGTGGATGACAGGGTAATGACTTATGAGCAAATTCGATGCGGGTTAAGTTACTTCTACCCAAAACGCAAAGTTTTACCTGATGGTGTCAGCACGGTGGCTTTAACAATTTGATGATTGACAAGTTATCAAGTAGCTGAGAGAAGTGGTTGTCCTTTTTTCTACTGAAGATATATAAAGCGGCCGTAAAGTTTAGATAATATCATACTATAAAATGACTTCAAAGCAATCACAAGGCATGAATGGTACAAAAGTATGCTCGGTGCACAGTACAGACAGCAGCACCAAGAAGAGTGCAGTCACTCAACAATTCAAGAGGCCTCTGCCACGGCTAAAACGTAGACCAAAGAACACAACTTCTAGCCAGACACCAAAAGATGTTGGCGAGCTATTATCAGAGTTGACAACGCTAATGCAGAGTGTGGTCAGTAACATTACACAACCGGAAAAAAGGATATATTTCCCAATTTACACTATAATTGTACCAGCAGTACCAGCAAAAATAATAGAAAACAGACCAAAACGCAATTAGACAGGAACATGAAGAAGTCTGAGGAAAATACTCTAATGCCACAAAGAAACACAAATCATGGACAAAAAATGTAAATATTAAAGGTTATCATGCAATTCGATTGGGTTCTTTTACGTCGGCACTGAAATCAACCAATCAGAGAAGGGGTCAGTGTATATGAGGGCAGCATCCCAAGACAAGTTATCCACTCAAGCACCGGTGCTCCACAAGTAAACAAGTCAGTTAATATTCACCTACAATGACACAAGCAGCCCTCAGCCTAAAACAAGAGATGACAACTAAGATGAGTGATGGAAAGAAAAATAGGGCGAAGAGACCAAGCAGCCTAGAGAACCCAGAGACCAAGAAACGTAGAGTCAACAAAGTCTCAGAGTCTTCAAGTGAAATAGACTTCAAGAAACCTGAAGTTCCTGCAACAACATATGGTTGTTACAACAGTATGTTCCTCAAGCACAACCCCATTTATGTCACAGTCGAGAAGGGCAAGGGCAAGTTCAGACTGTATGGGCGGCAACTTATTGCCTTACAGGCTGAACTAATGCAGCTGACTAACAGCGCTTCAAGACCAAACCCACCTTCAGCTGACTTTACCAGGTGAAGTGGGGGTGACTCTGAAGAGTTTTGAAGGTTCAGGCCTTTACGTCGAGTTTTCAAAGACCTTCCAGGCTGGGATGAAGTGGACATTGAACTTGAAGACAGTCGAATTTGTCTATCTTCTGGAAAGCATTCCAGATCTACTGGAGAAGCTAGACCGAAAAGAAAAATATTCCAGCGCTTCCACCATAGCCACTTCGTCAAGTTCAGTTTATGATGAAACAGTGCAGGTGTATGCGGATTTGGTTGGAGAAGGAATCAGAACCCTTAAGTCATGTAATGGTTGTACAGTTGGCCATCCGAGCCAAAACCAGCACACTTGTATGGAAGAAGATGCCGGAACCATTGAGATGATGTACCTGGACCACGCTATAGAAACTGTCTCATTGGAGAAGTTTACCAGCAGTTTCCATAAGAAGACGGAGAACAAGCAAGTCGTTCTCTCCTCGAAGCTATTGTGGAGCTTATGCAGAAAAGGGGCCATGCTACAAAGAATCAAAGACATAGCAATGGCTCCCTACCTACTCAAGGAAGAGATTGCCTCGTTGATGGATGAAGCTGCCGTGGAGAGTCTACAGGTCGACAACGCCACCGCCACCTCTGACAAAGTTTAGATATTTAGCAGTGGTGCATGTAGCCAACATGATCAAGAGTTTGATTTATCCGTTATTACTATGTAACCTTTTATTGTACATACATTAAAGTGTAAACCATAATATATATATATAATTCTTCACTCATTTTTACTGCATGGTTGTTATAGCGTTGCATGTTATTTCTATGCTCTTTGGCTGTGTGTTGATATGAAACAAGACTGCTGAAAAGCGTATATGTAGAAAACAGACAACGGTAATAAATAGACCGTTCCCCACCATATGCTTCACTCATCAGGATGTACCCCCGACTTCGACATCCATTCACTTGTCTCGTGGCAGGGCCAACAATGTCTGGCAAAACCTTCTTTGGTAAAAGGATGCTGACATCATTATCTGAGACAGTGAACACACCCATCAAGGACATCATATTTTGTTACGGAGAATGGCAACCCGGATATGAGGAGCTACAGAGACAAGGCGTACGATTTGTCCAAGGTGCCATTGACTCGGAAGAACTGAGCCCCCATATACCCCACTTGGTCATTTTGGATGATCTCATGGATCAGACTGACAAAAAGATTTGTCAGTTCTTTATTCGTGGTTCTCATCATAGAAACACTAGTGTCATTTTCATAATTCAGAACCTCTTCAATGGACACAAAGATCATCGAAGCATCAGCTTAGATTCTCACTATCTATGTCTATTCAAAAACCCAAGAGACTGTCGCCAAATTGAGTATTTGGCTAACCAAATTTATTCCAAGCAATCCAAGAAGGGTATGATAGAGAGTTTCCATGATGCGACCAATGAGCCTCATGGATATTTACTGATAGATCTCCGGCAAGAAACACCCGATTGTTTTCGCCTGCGCAGTAAAATCCTCGATAATCCCCAAGTTGTCTATATACCAAAAGGAATTAAAATAGATTCTCAATATCTAGCCCAATCTCACCATTCACAGACAGGTGCACAGTATTGAAGGCGTCATAATATATCATATATACCTTGACCAATGTACTTAATACTATGCGGGCATACCCATCATTACGATAGCAGGATCAGTTATTTATAGTTAGTACTCCAGGGCAACCACAACACATACTATAGAGCATTAACAAATGATTTACATAGTTGTCGATGTCACAAATTAGAGAGACTAGAATGCATAAATATATTTCCCACTAGTCCACTCAATTCATTTGAGAAAAAGACGGCAAAGGTGGGGCACACATGTCAGTCTCGTATCCCACAAGAAGATTTGGACTCCGTTTGTAGCAAAGGCCAAAGCAGAGACAAAACAGCACAAGGCTCATACATATAGTCGATATCATGAGGAAGTTACCACAGCAGACATCTGCACCAAGAAAATCAAAGCCAACAAAAGGAAAGACCAAGACAATTGTGAAGAATACCATGAAAAAGAAACTACAATCTCATTTACCAATTTTGGAAACTGTAGCCAAAAGGAAAAAAGGCTACAAGATTGTATTGCAAGATCCATCTAGTGATGTGGTCAAAATATTCTGTAATTGCGCTCGGAATCTTTTAAAAGGCATTGCAAAGCTGTCAAATGCTCAGATGTCAAAGCTTTCTCGAGATAGAGACAGCATTCGAACCTTAGCCAAGCCTGACACTTCTGCTGCAACCAAGAAACGCATTATAGCCATCATTGACAGTATTAATCCAACTGACAAGAAAAGGACCCAACGACTATTGGCGTTCATGGGAAACATTCCGAATCTATCTTGGAATACTAGGGGTGAAATGGTGTTGGATGGTAAAACCTATCAAAACAGTCACTATGTTGACCTTGTGAAAGATATTGTAAGGGGGATAAAACATATTGAACCGGTAGGTTGGAAAGCTCTGTCTGATACACTAGAGACTTTTAATATTCCCCATGACTTGGTTGGTAATGCTGAGCGTAGGAAATACATGAGAGACACTCATCCACCAGAACACACGACAATGACTCCACAAAGGTCCAGTATATCTTTACCAGTACAACCTCCCGCAATACGAAAATCAAAAAGTTCACGTAGGACTAAAAGAACAGTTCCTATAAATTGGGAATTTTAAGATTAAACTTTACACTCGAAACATGACAACAAGCAAGACGACATCGTCTTATTTTGTACCAAGGGAACCAGGCAGTTACGCGGAACTTAGTACATATGTAAGAGAACACGAACGGGAGAAGCAGTCTACAGCTAAATTGTTAAAGAAATATCCAGCCTACACTTTACATAAACCAGCCCGACGACAATTTCATAGAAACAGGGTTGTTGTGGGTGGAATTGATCATCTCTGGCAGTGTGACTTATCAGACCTCAGTGGAATTTCCAAGCGCAATAACAATTATAAATTTCTTTTGTTTTGTATTGACGCTCTATCAAAGTATTTGTGGGTAGTTCCGTTGAAGTCCAAGCAGGCAGACACAATCTTAGAGGCGTTTAAATCCATCTTGAAAAGTTCAAAGAGAAAACCTCTCTCCCTTCAATCAGATCAGGGCACAGAACTTGTAAATCGTCGATTAAGAGCATTCCTTGAAAAGCAGAACATAAATTTCTATTACACTTTCAATGCAGAGAGTAAAGCCAGCATAGTGGAAAGGGTCCAACGAACGCTGAAGGGGAAAATCTGGCGTTACTTTACTCACCATAATACATACAGATACATAGATGCATTGCAAGATTTGGTACATTCGTACAACTGGACCTATCACAGAAGTATCAAAACAAAACCTGCATTAGTTAATCGTGATAATGCACAAGATGTGTGGAATACACTTTACCATGATTTGAACGATGTCCCTATTGCACAGTACAAATTCAATCTGAAAGAAGGAGTTCGTATTCTCACTAAGAGAGCCACCTTTCAAAAGGGATATGCCAGTAGTTGGAGTGAGGAAGTGTTTGAGGTCACAAAGCGTTTGCCTCGACATCTCCCAGTCTATGAAATCACAGATCTGTTGGGTGAAAAGATTGAGGGTACATTCTATGAAAAGGAACTACAAAAAGTGAACGATAACCAAGACACGTTCATTGTTGAAAAAGTTCTCAAGTCACGTAAACGTAAGAACCAACCTCGGGAGTATTTTGTTCAGTGGCGAGGTTGGCCAACAAAATTTAATAGTTGGACATCAGATTTTAAAAATGTCTGATATAATAGTTGAGCCCGAAGCACCAGACCAGGATCTAGGCAACATAGGTTTCAGCAGGTCTACCAAATGGTGGCTTTTTGGTAGTGAAGTACCCAGAGGCGAGATTGTCTTTTTCGCCCAGGTCATTATCTCATACATTGTCATATTGACTTGTATAGTCAACCTATCTGCACAAAACGGGGATAGTAATCTTTGGACTGCTTTAATGTCTTGTACATTAGGGTATTTGCTACCTGCACCAAGTTTACAAGTCATTGAAAGTCCATCACATCATCGAAGCAGCACTTCATTTCAGTAAACACTTAGATTAATTGCTACCCGCAACAAGTTTAGAATCGCTATCAAAATACCATCGCAACATTAGATTACATCAGTACAATAAAGGATGGCGAATAATACGGGTGGTTTTTACTTGACCTGTGCGAGCAATGCGTCTACCAATTTGTATGCAGATATTACACAGTCTGGATTCAAAAATCAGTTAGCAGAACCACTAGATTTAAAAGACCACGAAGTAGCAATTGTTGAATTTTCTTACACAGAAACTTGGTACAATGTGCAAGAAGATTTTACAGGTATATTCATTACAAAAAAAGAAAAAAAGTCAGATCTCGACCAACTTATTGATAAGTTAGCACCAGCAGCAGTCGACCAGCTCATTATCAAAGTTGAAAAGGGTTTTTATCCGACCAATCAGAACTTTTTCAAAGTTCTGAACAGCGAATTAGCTAATCATCCAGAATATGGATTCGATGATAATACTTTTATCTATAAACCAGTACTCCAAAAAGTTATGGTAAAGTTACCGCCTGGCATACACTTTTTGATGAGTAAGCAATTGTGTCAAATTGCAGGCTTCGAGTCCACCCTCCTGGGTGGCTATAACCTTTTGGCTAATGACACAAACCATATTAAGTTATTTGATGCAAACTGGGTTTCTGATGTACACCAAGGTCTTTTTACTTTCTTTGTCTACTGTGACCTAGTCCGTTTACAAATTATTGGTGACACAAAGGTTCCATTATTAAGGACAATAGGAATAAAACCTCGTAAAGAAGTTGAACAAGTTACCAGAACATTCACAACACCGCACTATGTTCCAATGGCAAAGAATTATGTGCAGTCTATAGAAGTCCTTATAAGAGATGAAACAGGGCAACCTATCTCATTTCAGCGTGGAAAGACGCTAGTCAAACTTCATATTAGACCTAGAGCACCTTCTTATCTGTAAGACTCATGACAGCGGTGCGCATGCAGTATGGCCAATATGGCTATGGAATGCCAGTGTTTGTTGGACAGCGAATACAAAGCGGGCGTGGTTTGGGCGGTATATTTGGTAGCTTGGCAAAGACATTTCTGCTACCTGCTCTAAAAAGTGTTGGCACGTCACTACTGGCCTCTGGACTGAAGAAAGCCACTGGGGCTGTTGAAGACATAGGTCGTGGAAAATCGGTCAAAAGCGCCTTTGTAGATCAATTCCGAGGCACACCATCTAATCTTGTGAGATCTGGTGCAAAACGAGCTGCCTCTGTCTTAAATGACTTTGTTGGGCCTCAACCAAAAAGAAGAAAGCAAAGAAAAATAAAACAACGAGCGACAAAAACTGCAAGACCTCGCCGACGTAAATTGGATGTTTTTGATTAGTTATATATATCGGTATTGTGATGTGAAGGCAATCATTTCGACCATGGCTAGGAACGCGAAAACAACTGCACAAGAGTGTAAGATGTTTGTTGAGGGCCTCTTTCAACCACCACATGTGCAAACTACTGTTTTAAAAAGGCGACGTGTTGATTTTGAAGCAAATGCTCCTAATTCAGGAAATCCAACAATCACCTGTGCTGCCTCAGAAGATGAATTTTTTTATCTTGCCGATCACTTTGTTAAAGTTAAATGTAAAATAAGTAAAGGGGATGGAACTGACATTACTAATGACGACAATGTGGCCTTTGTCAATTACGCACTGCACTCGCTTTTCAAGAAGGTTGATGTACAGTTAAATGGTAAACAGATCACCGAAATGACTGAGCATTATCCTTATGAGTCATATATAGCAAAAACTCTTAATTACTCGGCAAAAGCAAAGTAATTTCAATTTGCAAATTGCTTGTATGCCAAGGATCAAGCTGGTAAATTTGATGACATTACCAATACCGGGTTTGTCTCACGCAAGAACACAACTAAAAGTGGAAACGAAATTGAATTATTTGGGCGCCTCCAAGTCAATATGTTCAATCAACCACGTCCCCTGATTCAAAATATACCCATTAAGATCGATTTACATCGTGCTCCAGATGATTTTTGTTTAATTCATGACAAAGATGCTGGTGATTACAAAATAGCAATCACTTCTATCACCTTTTCCATTACTAAACTTACACTAAATCCATCGGTTATAAATGACATCAACAAAGATTTCAGAGACGACAATGTTAAATATCCATTGTACCACAACATCATTAAAGACTTTGAAATTCCTGCCGGATCTACATCTGCAAATCACACAGCCCTGTTTTCGGGACCTCAACCAAGACGTATTGTGGTTTGTCTTGTTGACACAGAAGCAGTGAAAGGAGATCGTAGAAAGAATCCCTTCAATTTTGAAAACGCTAGCGTTGGCAGGATAGAGCTGAAATTTGACAGTACTCTTTACCCAGAAGATGGCTTGTCTATGGATTTTGCAAATAACATATATGGACGAGCCTACGAACAGCTTCTGATAACCACTGGAGCCGCTAACGACGAAAGAAGCATTGATATCAGCAAGCATGATTTCAAGCAGGGTACAGCCCTTTATCCTATAGCCCTGACACCCGCAGACCCAGAGTGTCCATCATTTGACGTAAGGAAAAATGGTAACCTTGACGTAAAGCTCGAGTTTAAAGTTGCAACCACCAAAGCCTACAGAGCGCTCGTACTGGCCTAGTTTGAAAGGATTTATCAGATAACAAAGAACCGAGACGTTCTGACCGACACCTAAGGTCAGGATGGACGAAATGCAAATTGATTCACTCCTCAGAAGAACATTGTGGACTAGAAATACATTTCAAGGTGTTTATTCAAGTAACAGCCTGCCAAGGAAACCCATTCAGGAACGTCCCTGCTGCATGGTAGTCAACACAGATGAAGCACATGAGCCGGAGAGTCACTGGGTAGCAATTTTCTTGGCTAGAAATGGACATGGTGAATACATGGAGATCCAAAGTGTATCCTGGCGGTGATTGAGCGAACTGTATTTCGTCTCGCATGTTCACCTTACGGTCGGCTTTTTTGTGCGCTCTCAGGTAATTATCTCCGTTTTTTGCCTATTTCTCGCTATTTTAGATTTTCTATACAGCTATCCCGTTTCTAAGTTTGTGCTCGTCCTTTTGCCAAATTTAGAGTTCGGTAAGGGCTATTATAAAGCTATAGTGAAGGTTCCAAGTTTTAGGTTACTTGGCAGTTTGGTTATTTGGTATGGCGGCCATTTCGGTTTGGTCATGTATACAGAGGTATAGGAAATGCATAGGTAAATGCATTATGGAAATAGGTCTGCTAGGGCAGCAAAACATTAGGTTTTACATTATGTAACATATCGAGGGTTGGGTGCGCACATGCGCTTTCCCGTCAAGCTCGCCGCGTGATTCGTGTTACGTGACACGCCCTTTTGTGCACGCCGGAGATCCTTTGTTAACTGGCTTTTACACGTTTCAACTGGTTTTATAATCCCATTCATAATCTCTGGGCGTGAGTTTAAATTCAGGTCTGGTGGCAATCTTGTTTCACTCCCTTCTAGGCCGTGGCTAGATTGCTTCGCTCCTAGAAGTTTTCTGTCATGGCTTCCAATAACATATTATTGCGGAAAAGGCACTCATTAGTGGGCAGAGATTTGCTGCCCATTTTGAAGCTTCTCGCCCGTTTCAAGGACGACGACCTCCCGGACCCACTTGCTCGTATACGCCTCAACCGCCCTACCGAACAATTGGACGTCCCCGACATAGCAGTAGCCTTTCAGGAACTCACGGGTGAAGATGCGGTAGATTTTTTCAGAATGTCAGGTCGAGAAGATTCGGTAGGCAACTTCCGCCTGCTGCTACATTCGGCCATTGTGGTTGCGAACGAGTATGGACAGCCCGTTGGACAACAATTGCATGAAGACGAAGCACCAGTAGCCAAAGCCCCTCGCCTCGACCGTCAAGAACAGGATGAGGAAACCGCGCCGCGTTTACGGGAACGAATTCTAGAACTAGAAAAGAGAGAAAAGAACCGAAAGGCAGAACCGGTGGAGGCAGTCCTGAGGAAGGTGAGGAATTTATCCTTACAAGTAAAGCCCAACGTTACCCTCATCCTAGCCACTTTAGACGAACTAGTGGCGTGCGCCAAGGACCAAGATCACAAAGATTTGCACCTCTTTTACGAGCTCGGCAAACAAGCTGAACGTTTCAAAGATACTGTTGATATCCCCACTTTTTGTCTTTCCGCATTGGGTGGAGGCCAGTCTGACGTAATAATGAAAGCTTTAGCCAAGTGCAAAAAGGCCAAAAAGTTGGTAAAAAAGCCGCTTCGTTCCAGGTCACAGTCTCCACCGGTTACCTCTTCTGCCGTATCCTCTTCCCCCCTTCAGCATGTTTACGCGCAGCCTCCCCCACCTCCCCAGCATCAGTTTGGCTTTGGTGGCTATGGTGCCGCTTACGGTCAGGGATATGGCGGGGGTTATGGGTACGGCAGAGGTAGAGGTCGCGGCAGGGGTTATGGCGGTTATGGTTATGCTAGAAATAACCCGGGCCCATGTAATTTTTGCGGTGAGGTTGGGCATTGGTACAAAGAATGTGAAAAGATGAAGTTGGCAAAGGCCCAATTTGACAACAAGAAATAGGTCTAAGGTAAAATAGTCCGGTCCGCTAAGTGGTATAAGTGTATTGTTTAGAAAACCGTTAATAAGTAAAGCAATTTTGATTTTGAACATCTTCCTCTCTCTCAGCTCAAGGGATCTTACCCCTTGCGGACCTAGTTCGCGCGAGCTGTGAGTTAGGAGAAGTTCTCCCTTTGATAGTCTGATACGCCTGTAATGAGATGTTTCTACATTTTATTTTGGTTCTTGCAGGAATCCCCCCCCCCCCCCTACTATCTCACTGGGGCACTTTAAGCCAGAGATTCCAGAATGGGAATATGCGGTGAAATTTAATCCAATTGCTGCCGAAAAGGTCAAGAGGTTACAGGCGTCTTGGACTACCATTGGGGAAACTTCTCCTGACTTCACAGCTCAACAATTCAAACTCAATCAGGTTGTAAATGACGTATTACTTCTACAAAAAACTCCGGTGCCTTTGGACACTTTGCCTTTAAGGGACCCTGAACACTTTGTCGCTGGACAATTGCATCAAAATATTGAACTTTGGAGTTCCATAATGAACGATTTCCCAGAGAGCGAGATGGTTCACACTTGGTTGGAAAAAGGGGTTGATGTGCATTCTTTCTTTAGGCCATTTAAGGGTGAATTCAAGGGTCAGAAATACAATTCAAACGAACCCCCAGTTAGTTTTTTTCCTAACTCTGTCCATTGTCAGAAACAAGCTGCTTTTATTTCCGAAACCTTGAATGATAGAATCAAAGCAGGTTCAATCAGAGTTTGGGGTCAAGTTGGGGAGTGTCCGCCCCCTAAAGTAGTCATGCCCTTGGTAGTTGAACCTTCAAAGCCGAGATTATGCAATGACCAGAGATTCCTTAACCTGTGGATTAAGGATTCTCCCTTCACATTAGATACATTGAAAGAAGTACCGCGATTGGTACACAAAGATGCTCTCATGTTTGCCACTGATGAGAAATCGGGGTATGACCATATTAAATTATCGCAAACTTCGCAAACGTATTTTGGCATGGAATGGGCAGGTTGGTACCTAGTTTGTACGACGCTTCCGTTCGGATGGAAATCATCGGCTTATGTTTATCAAACTGTAGGCTATGCAGCTACAACCTTCTTAAGACATTTGGGGATCCCAACCATCCAGTATATTGACGACAGATTCTACGTGGTCCCTAAGAATATTGACGCGTCAAGCATTCCTTTGCTTTGGGTCTTTTTGGTATTATATATCCTTACAGAACTAGGTTACACGTTCTCCTTGCCAAAATGTGTTTTGCAACCTATGATGGCACTCAAGTCCTTAGGGTTTCTAGTAGATTCTAGCAGGTAGGCGTTTCTTCTGCCATCTGATAAGAAACAGAAGTTTAAGGTTTTGCGCGAGGAAATTCTTCGTCAGCCCTTCGTCAGCCTTAAAACACTACAAAGATTCGCGGGTAAATGCATTTCTATGATGTTGGTTTTTCCGGCCGCAAAACTATTTACGAGAGAGTTGTTTAGCGCAATAGCCAAAGCTTCGAAAAACAGTAAAACCATCCCAATCTCTGGCCCCCTACGGGACGAGATACAATTCTGGGCATTTTTGGATGATTGGCATGGGCATTTTTCTTGGAGACCAGAAAAACATTTACATTACGCTCTGGCTACTGATGCTTCGGGATATCGCTATGGCGCGGTCACTCTATCAGGGCCACAGGTTGGTCATACTTTAGGTGATTATTGGGCTGCAGATGATATAAGGCCGATTCATGTCAAAGAGGCCGACGCCCTCTATTCTTCCCTCTTAGCATTGAGTACAAATATAAAAGACCACCGGGTAGACGTTAAAGTCGATAACACAAGCCTAGTTTCGTCGTGGAATAACAAGGGTTGCAAGGACAACGCCTTAAATGAAATGCTCATAAAATTGTTTCATCTTACTCAGCAATTAAATATTGATTTACGTTTGCAGTACATTTCTTCGGCAGAAAACCCAGCAGATGCTCCTTCTAGGGCGATTTCAGCTCAGGACACTATGTTGGCAAGTGAAAAATGGTTCCAATTGGAGTTACTCTATGGCCCGCACGGAGTAGACCTCATGGCATGTGACTCAAATGCAATGCGTTCAATACAGGGCGATGTTTTGAGACATTTTACCCTGCACCCTTCACCTCTGTCAGCGGGTCAAAATGTTTTCGCCCAGGAAATAGCTTAGGAGCTAAATCCTTACGTTTTCCCACCTATCGCTGTCATTCTACCCCTTATTCAGTTTTTGATCCAGCAGGAAATCCCAGTTTGCACGCTTGTGCTACCCATGACGTCACCCGCGCCAATATGGTGGCCACTATTAAAGCCCAGGATAATTTCACAGGTTTGCCTTGGGGTTAAAGGAGAAAAGGGCGTAGTATATTATCCCTCCAAGCAGGGGTTCATCAGAGATAACGTCGGTTTGAGATGGCCATTAATGGCTTTTCGAATTAGCTGCACATCATAATGTGCGATATCCTTCGAATATACTCTGTGGATGACGCTTTAATCTTGATTATTTCAGAAAATCAGCGTTGACATGGGGGAAATTGACAAGCGGCTCCAGGAGTTGGATAACGCGGCTTCCGCAACCCCCCTTATGAAGAAAAGGCAATCCCTAAAAAACGAGCTGTTGCAATTTTTGGCACAACTGCCTAAGAGGCCAACCCTGGAACGGGTTTCTCCAAAAGATCTAACACGATTTTTAGTATGGAAAGACAAAGCCGGTAGGACACAGATCCATAATGCTTCCTGTATATTCCTCGGGCATCATGGTAAATTCCACTGTGGGTGTCCTACCCGTCTTGCCTTCGGTACGTTAGAAGGATTAGTCCGGTCCCTGAAATCCATCATTTCTGAAGAAACCGACAGGGGCAGCACGTGGGATATTTTCTCCGGGGTTGGGAATCCGGCTGATTCACCTCCAGTGAAATCGTATTTGAAGTGTGTCAAACGAGAGCAAGGTTTCTCGCACGTAGTTGCCAAGCAGGCAAAACCCTTGTTCATGGATAAGCTTCAAGCTATTTCAAAATATATCGATAACCAGATTAAAAGACCAGATCTATCCCTTAGGGAGCAATTCGTTTTGTCCAGAGACCAAGCTTTTCTCAAGATGCAGTTCTTTGCCGGGGATAGGGCGAGTGATTTGGGAATTTTAAAAACACAGGAAGTTAAACGCTTACCCGATGGATCAGGTCTTGTAATCTCTCATTCCTATGGGAAATCGTTTTCGGTAAACAAAGTGAATACCTTCATTGTTAAAGAATGTCCAAATCATCTTATTTGCCCGGTAAAGGGAGTTCAGCAGTATATCTCCAAGGCACAAACCTGGGGGGTGGATCTTACGGTCGGATATTTATTCCGTCCAGTCTCAGAAGCCGGTGTAGTGTTGGATGCGCCTATTTCGTACAGTGCAATTTACGATAGATTAAAGATTTATCTAAATACATTGGGGATCAACCAGGGTGAGACCCCTCACGGCTTAAGAGCCGGCTGCTCCATTACTTTGCTTCTGTCGGGGGCAGCTTCAAGCCCGGCGGAAGTAATGTCTCATGTTGGTTGGTTCACAGAGGCATCAGCAGAGTACTACAGTCGGTCAGATATTTTGGTAAAAGCGGCTAATGTGTCCGAAGCCCTGGCTGACAGTTCTCGTCGGCCAGAAGCGGTTAAAACACTTTACAGTAAGTTTGGCGATGTTGATAATTTCCCAGCAGCGTTCCCTTGAGCAGATTTCGATGTATATTTTTATGCATTTTCGTATTGTAATTATTGCATGATTGTGTTGGTTAGAGTGTGGCCTCGCCTTTTCGCTACATGCATCATCATACTAAAACCATACCGTGTAATCTTCTGTGGAATTTAAAATACAGGGTTGAGTTCTTATAATAAAGCAATGTTAGAATTTAAGTTACAATTTCTCGTTACCTTATTTTCGAATTCCGGACTAATTAGTCCCTAATTAATAATTAATTATGGCGGATTAATTAGTTAATTTTGTTTAAGTATTGGGAAAGGAGTTATGAAGTAGGGCATGTTTCTCCGGGATGGTTGAGAGCCCGGGCGTGCGCGCCTGTACATTTTCACACCCCAACACTTAAATGTAAAGATCATACACAAGCCTGGAGACACTTTGGGTATGTGCAGATCCAAAGTGTATCCTGGCGGTGATTGAGCGAACTGTATTTCGTCTCGCATGGACACCCAGAAGGAAGACAGTTTGGCGTGTACAGGTTAATGTAAACCCTGTGTACGATGGCAGGCTCTGGAGCCACTGCAGTGGATTGGCTTTCCCCTCCCTCCCCGCCCTAGTATCCGGATTGCTTTAGAGCCGTGTATGTATCTTCGCGCCATTACATTTTCACACCCCAACACTTAAATGTAAAGATCATACACAAGCCTGGAGACACTTTGGGTATGTGCATAGTTATGGATTGCCACCACATTCAAAACATGTTGAAAACTTTATGAACACAAATAAAAAATCGTGGACTTTTGACAAAAGACAATTACAGAACGCAATAACTACAATGTGTGGGCCACACACTATATTCTTTCTAATGTACAGATGTCGTTTTGGGAAACCTATGGATGAAACCATCGCAATGATGTTTCCAGAGAAGCATGCGAAATCGTTGGTGAATGATATTAAAGTACAACGTAGTTTGTACAAGAGATTTGGTCTGGTTGTGCCTTTAGTTGAAATGGACATGGTAATGGACCAATTATTAAGGAAAATACGCATGTAATCATATGTATAGGCCTACTGTATGGTGGTGGTGATAGAGTGGACCAAGTATCCGAAATGACAATACAGGACTGTTTTTTCAGCTCCGAGCCGTAGGCATGTATAAACTTCAGTAGTGCGGTCTCATTCTCAATAAATAAAATGTACAAAAATGAAATATTTTGTTGGTGATTTTCTATACTTGGTTGATTATCAAAAGCTAGTAGGCATGAGTTAAATGTCTAACTGTTGATATCTGGGCAAGCTACACGATGATCACACCACTTCTTTCCAACCGAAGGATTACATAAGGCTATTTAACAAGGCAATTATCAAATAGATAATAGCGCTCTGGGCAATTTGTCTGAAAGAGTGTTACGGGTACTCTTTTTTTGGAGGGAAAAGGAGGATGATGCTGAAAAATAAAGTAAAAACGAGACTATGATGTAAATTCAGCAAACCTAGACAATGATGACTTGGGTTGTCCAATCAGGGATAAAGGCCCTTTTTTCCAACCAATCGAAAGCAAAATAACACATCCCCTTCATTTTGGCGGTAAAATTGATTACCCATTGTATATATAAACTAAGTCCAAACCTAACTTGGACATCCAGTTCTTCTGACAACGACGACTTGATAACCAACCAACTTCAAGATGGTCAAGTTTTGTGTCCAATGTACACGGTTTCTCATGAATGTGGCGGCATACCACAATCACGAGACCTGTCTCAACAACGTTTGTGGGGGAGATGTCGGTCACTACACAGGCACCATGATGTGGACGGACCAACTGCGGGAGCAATTCGAGCGGCGCTGGATGGAAGGTCTTCAACGCGGTGTCGGAGAGCTGCCGCTGCCAGTGGTGGCTGCCAGGTTTTCAGAAGAAGAGAGTCCCGTCTGTGAGGAGTGCGCCACCGTATACCTCAAGAGACGCGATGATGCCAAAGAGGTGATTAATTGTTTCCACTGCTAGACCAACATTGCATCCTGTATTGCAAATAGACATCTGACAGTGGTGCATTGTAAGCCAGAAGTACGATCGCCTGGAAGCGCTAGAGAGATGGCACTTCAGCAAAGCGAGCGTACGGATGCTGCTCTACAGGAGGGGATAACCGATGACATCCTCACCAGCCAAGTGAGGGTGATTTTGACATTGGTCCGTTCGCCCAGATGTAATATCACTGAGAGGGATGCGACTGAGCGTAAGCTGCTACCCATTCTGATGGACGTCCATCCAGACTCGTTCCGGGACATGAAGAGGGCCGGGCTTGTCATCAGAGGTAAAGGCGTTGCCATGGCCCTATTACAGGGACTGAGATCGGGGAAGGTTGTGTCCCTCTTCGATCGGGCACTCTGTCCTGTTATTCTCCAAGAGCTCACCAAGCCGCGATGTAGAATAGAAACGTGGCGCCTTGATCGTGCCTGTCAAGCCCTCGCCCTCCTCGCGGCACCGGTGGATGACGAAGTAATGAAGGTTCTCTGTCAGAAGGTTGGGAAGCAGACAGATCAACAAGTGAAGGCAACCGCCTTCTTTGGGGCATGTTTGACCCTACCAGCCATTCCTGACTGGGTGCCGGAGGTTAACTTCACTGACCATATACAGCGTCATCCGACCTACACCCGAGGAGGAATCCGAGCGTTCATCCTCGTCACCCAGGGAAGACTCGTTTATATTAAGAGGCAGAGACGGCTGAGGGGCGTCCCGAGAAGTGCCTGTCTTCTCTTTATCCAGTTTCGACAAGCCATGAAGATGCGGTGCTCCTTTTCTTTTACTAACTGGTACCGACCTATCGATGGCACATTGTTTGTTCTGAATCGTACAATACCAGCGGAAGAAAGTTACGGACCATTCACTATGATTGATATCTTCAATTTACCAAGAATACCCCCTTTACCCATCTATCAGGTCATGGAAATATTGGACAACAGGTACACAGTCCTTAATGAGTTGGATCATGATCGATACTGGACAATTCAAAACAATGATCTGTTTCCAAAACCCGTGTTCAACTTACCACACTGTGTAATGAAATCAGGAAGGTTTGTCAGTGATAACTACCAGCCTGAATTAGCCAACTGCGAAGGGGTCATGATTTTACCAACAAACATTCAACATCTTGGATGGACACATGATCGGGTGCGAGTTATTCATAGAGACAGTTTCAAAATCATGATGGTCGAAGTTGGACCTGGTGCATGGTTCATTTTACAGACATGCAGATTACGCTTTCTTGAGCAGCCCAAGGATACAACTTGGTTTCTCCTCTACAAGGAACACCTACCAAAGTTCTATGTCTAAGAATGTTCATATGTCTCCTTAGTTATGTAAGGCACAGTGATTATTAGTGAATAAATTATTCCAGAGAAACATTAGCCTCCATTGTCATTGATGCGGGTAAAATGTATGCAAATGATGTATATTGGTTTGTCCCACACTTACCAATACTATGAGAGCTATTGCTCTTATGTAATGACCACCAATCACTCGCTGCACATCAGAATCGGATGCATTGTGACAAGGTCTACCTGGACCTGCATTTCTATTAAGCATAATATTGTCCTACACTAATGTCCAGTGTCCGCTCTGACCCACATGCCTAGACAATTACCTTAGATGAACGTGATTCCGGGGCGTGATTGTATCACACTCATCTAATACCGGACCCAAAACATAACCATCCAGGATCCCACCCTTCCCCAAGGATAGACACCCAAGAACAAGATACCAAGTCTCAAATATTCACCTCGGTATCTGGTAGTATGCTCGTTAATAACAATTGCCTCTTTAACATCATGCTGGCTTGTGACGTCATGCTGGCCACTGATGCTTGTGGCGTCAGAGGAACGCGTGATGTAAGAGGCAGGAACCGCCTCAGAAGAACCGCCTCAATGCTGGTCCTTATTGACGAACCATACTACTACCATGTCTTCAGACCTGATAGAGAGATTGATAATTCAAATCGAAAAACATCCTTCGATTTATGACAAATCCTTGTCAGAATATAAAGATGTTGACAAGAAGGAAGGTATCTGAAGAAAAAAATTGCCTGCGCTTTCGTTTTCTTTTCGCATACAGGTACAACACCATGATTTCAGCAAAATCCGAATCCGAGTCAGACATTGTTGCAACACGTCTGTGCCAGCTGTTTAGTATGGAAAGTCTATACCCTTGTCTGCACCCTTTCACCGCCAGCGATTATAAGCTTCAGTGAGAACAGGTTACGAAATCTCTGTCGGAACGTTTTCCCGTCGCGTAAAATCGCAGCGTTTTTTCCAAGGCGTCAAAACGCGACAGTGAGTTCAGGCCTTATTCATTATTTCAAATGTAAACCGTACACCTTGTCCTTCTGTCTTCGTAAAGGAACCCTAGACACTTTTCCCCTTCGCTGCCATGAATAGTCTTATGCATTCTCTCTGCTTTTTGATGCTTGGTTAATACATAAGTTGCACATCTTTTTATGACTTCCACCACCCCGACTTGCAACTTGCAGTAGTCTAGGCCTGAACTCACTGTCGCGTTTTGACGCTGAAGCGTATAGTCGCTGGCGGTGAAAGGGTGCAGACAAGGGTGTAGACTTCCCATACCAAACAGCTGGCACAGACGTGTGGCAACAATGTCTGACTCGGATTCGGATTTTGTCGAAATCATGGTGTCGTACCTGTATGCGAACAGAAAAAGAAAGCGCAGGCAATTTTTTTCTTCAGATACCTTCCTTCTTGTCAACATCTTCATATGATAGTAAAGTTGCAGGTGTGCTGATAAAAATGTGGAATATATCACTAGATGAATGATCGTGTAATTCAAGTGACGTCCATCAGAGATGAAGTTGGGAGTGAGAGTCAAAAGGATGTGCGACCTAATATCAGACCACTTCTGACGATAGGGCCCAATTTCACAGGCTTGTCCAGAAATCTGGTTGGAATTGGATAAACCTACCTCTTTTCCGGCTCCTTAAAATAGCATGTTTTGACAGGATAGTTGGGTAAATTCTAAAATTCGACATTTGACTCATTGAAATGGATTTAACAAAAAATGAAATATTCTTTCTTAACGTACGCAATCGTTTATATTTGCGCTGATAGTTGGACATTTGTAAGCTATTGGCGTTCCTATAAAGTTTGACTCGAGACTCACGAGTAGACTCATACCTGGTAATCGCAACAGCAACATGCTGCCAACCTCTATGACTGACAATCGATTGATGGCTGGTCGAAAAGTGAAAATATTCTCCAGCGACTTCGTTAAACGAAACCGAATGCCATACTTTTACCATCATAATTTTGCATTTTGAATAATGTACACTTATTCTCTTCCTCCCACAATTGACACCTATCCATTCGTGATTAGCTCGCTGGGTCTGAAGGAATCTTATATAAAATGTCATAGTTATCTCTTTAAATTTGAATGCATCTATATATGGTATAATTGCAGCTGCCCTCCTGTCATTAAACTGAAGCACATTACCAAACACTAGAGATTCAACATACCTCGTATTTCCAGTCAGACTACGAAATAAATATGATGAAAATTAAGGTGGCCATTGATATGGGATGGTAAACAATAAATGATCTGAAAGAAAATAACTTCCCAGTAATAAGATGATGTTGTCCCAATTGTCATGTGAAACTAAACACCATTAGCTGTGGTACCGGTGCGCACGCGGTCATGTCGGTGTACGCACTTTGTGTGAGTCGCGTGATAGTCTACGCATTTCAAGTTGTTCAGCTTGCTTCTGCTTATTTAGAACATAATGGAACTTGGCTTGGCCTATTACATAGAGTAGGCTGAAGTGACATAAGTGATCTGAAGTGACCCTGTTACTGATTAATTGAATGTAAAACAGTGTACAGCAGAGTATATGTTTTGCGATAAAGTCGATAACTGAACCTAGGACGAATTCCGGAAAGAAAAGCATTAAGTTATCTATTTCACACGTGTTATACGAACCGTATATCTGATTCAGATCCATCAAACTTGCAGTCGAGAACAGCTGACAATCAGAATAAAACAACATTGATATTTCTAATAACGCTTCATCTAGCACTAGTGTAGGATATGAAGCTATGATAAACGATCACCGACAGCGCCTGAACCATATATCCATGCTTTCATTTGAATAAACGTTTTTAAGGGAAACTGAGCATGTTTTGATTTTTTTCCTGTCCACCGTCAAGACCGTGGTCAATTAATCAAGAATACCATCCTTCAACATTGCACGATGTTCGTCCATCACAGTATCGGTGTTCAAGGACATGCTTGAAAAAGTTGAGTAACGTAGCGTGAACTTAGAAAACTTGGATAACCTAGGTTATCTACCTAAGTTGGCCCATTTATGATATTCGACTTAACGCCAAGTACCATACAGTGATCGACTAGGCCCATATCTCTAAATGGAATGCCATTTCAAGCAAGATGGTGTGCCGTGCGGTATGTGATGCGGCTGTAGCCTTGAATGCAGGTTACTATGACTGGAGTTCGCTTTAATGCCCTGGGTCCATGAATGCAGTCCATGCACAGCCTCATTCCTGCATTCGAGGCTGAGTCAATGCATGATAGGTGCTCTTTTCTTTAGGCCTGCATGGACTGCAAGCCATACCATTTTACAGTGTCCAAACCGTACCGTTCAGATCTAAAGAAAAATAAAATCGTTGGTTCTCTTCTTCGCGTATTGCGACGGAGACCCGCACTACCAATGGTGCACATGGCTCCCTAATCACCAGTCTCTGCTCAGCAAAAGAACAATGAGAGGACACCCCGCCAAACCACGGTCTTCGTGCGGTCACTGTCTTACCTTTTGGGGGAGTGGCTGCAATCATACTTTCTTTAAGTGCCAGTATCGCAAAAATGCACAGAAGGTATGACAACAATATCATCGCTGATGTCAGTATCAAACACCAACAGAAGTTAAAATGAACTAACAACGCTTTTCGGAAACTATGCTAGGCTTTAGAGGAACAGTCATAATCATTGTCAGGTTCGTGCCAAGTCAAGAACTACTTCATACCTTGATCCAATAGCAGAAATAGCGCCGCTTATTTAGCTGGAATATCTGCGTAAATTTGTTTCGAATACGTCTTAATTAGTTGAAAGAATATTGATGAAGCCAGCGCGTTTGAAAACAACACTATTGATCGCGTTGCGTTGTAAGAACACATTGCTTTACAACCTTTTTAATCTGATAAATCAATGATTGCAGGAATAGGAAGTACATAATATTGATTGGAAGAATATGTCTGCCCCCCCCCGTAGAAGAGCTGTGCCCCTTTGCATTACTGCGAACAAAAGCTCGATGACCTCATCAATGGACAAACCAATCAGATGTTCGTCTTGCTTATTTATGACAAATCAGGAAAAAGGTTTGACATGCAAAATTGTTCCAAGCCAGTGGAAATACTAGTTTTGGGTATTATCTAGAGTCTGAATTTTTCCAATTCGTTTTTCACTCTCAGGGATCAAAGCGTTACACGCAGGACTATTCAATCTGCAAAGCTAACTGATAATCATCTTTACAGTTCTTAAGAAATATTATGAGCCATCGACGACGAGATATTAAAAATATACGAGGCATTTTTATTAACCCATAAAGTTTTATTTCATTTGTTCGCCTCTCAAACAATAACGTAAAACTTGTTATCAAACACATCTACAAAATAACACAAATCTACCGCCATTCTCATTCTACGTCCGGCATTGTGATATACAAGCAAATTACCCATGATGCAGGCAAGTTGAAATGGGATAAACTTTGAATTGAAAGGCAAACTATGAAATAAAGTGTCGACTCGTCTATCAAATGGGAGCATGCCTCAATAGTCGCAAACATCGCAATATCGATAGCTCATCGGAATACTTTAAAAATTTATATCGCAAATGACATGGATGTTTGTAGGCGAGTGACATTAAGGTTTATCTGCGAATAACACATACCCGTAAATGTCATGGATGTTTTTCTGTTTATTCTAAAACACCACGATTTTATAATCAACTGCAGTTTAGAGTATAAATGCACTATGCGCCTACGAAGCCTCGTTTCGAATTCATGATCAGCATCGCATACGCCTTTACATTGTTTGCCCCACCCAACGGGATAGGCTTTCGCGCTGGCGTTTCGCCGGGGGTTTGGTTTTTGCTAAAACTGCCTTATGCACAAATGGGGCTCGACTATTCAGTTCCATCGCGCGACCTCTTTATTTAAACTTAGCATCAGCGGAGAGAAACACTGGCTAATGAATAAATACCAGGCATTAATTGCTCTGATTCCAAGTTTTGAAGCATTGTTATGTATCCATAAATATAACCTGTTCTTCCAGTAGAAGCAAATGCTTTAAAAGACCATTGGTCTCCATGCGTCGATCCTTTCTATGTGGAACAATGCACTAGAAAGGCGCTTCCTGGCGCAATGGATCTACCCTGTGACGATTTTTCTGACGTCAGGCTGATGGCACTTAATATCCCGCTACTGCGACGATAATGGAAATGACGTTGCCTCATGATAGCGTGGTGACGTGAACTCGGATCTCGGCGTGCACTCACGTGGCGGGAAAGGTCTTTTGCGTTTTACGAATAACACGTTTTTCTATTATCTATGACTTAAAGGCCATAACTCAAGGTATTTTGCCATTTCCTGCTGTAAGACGATTTCAAAAGTGCACCTAACAATTTATATATAATACAGAAAACCCCATGCAATTTGCTCTATCCATTTTGAAGATATAGCCTTTCAAGGTGTTTGACAACTAGATCACCTTATCAGGCTAGCAACTGGCTTGTTAGAGCCAGGCGGCGGGTTCACCAAAGTTGTGATGTAGTTCAGGCTATTGCCCTACTTGGGAGGACACATATAATGCTCTTAAAATTGATATATGAAGATTGTTTTTCATTGACATTTTCAATGTTCAAGTATGAAAGCATACTTTTGCCCATGATAAATGAGTTTATTGTATTCCAAAAAATATATTTTAAGTAAATATTTTAATTTTTTGGGAAAACCGGTTACATTTATTTTAGAAGTCAAATCTTACATCTAGAAAGTGTTATTTGAGCTTATTCATGAAGTGGGGAAACAGGATCAATGCCAAAAAAAACATAGACCCAACAAATATGGTCCAATTAGGTTTTCTAGACAATTTAGGCAAATTTATAGAACTTAATTAATTTTTCAAATTCGATTCTTTTTGCAGAAAATTGCATCAAATACATCAATTTATACAATACTTAAACTATCATAATGTATTTCTAATTCAAAGCTACGATATACCTTTTAATAAAGTGAGGTAATACAGACAAATTTATACGTTCATCCTCCACTTCCTCATCACTTTCGTCCGAATGATCACTCTCATTATGATCTAGTGATATTAATGGCTCGAACATGTACGGCTCAACGTTTAAATATCCTTCTGTATCGACCAAAACATCCTCAAATTCACTGCTCTCACTCTCGATCTCTGAACTGTATGCGGAAGCCATCTTGCTTTGTTCTGACTAGCCTGATCTACGTCATCAAAAAATCCCTAGCGGCCACAGGTGGAACTAATCTAAAGTTGTGTGTGGTGGGAAATTCAAATAGTTTAAAATTGAAAATTGAAATAACTAAATAATGACTTTATTATTAGAATTTTTTTAATGTCTGGGATCTTGTTTTTTTAACCCTCAACATATTTCATGAGTATCAAGCATGTTTTCAAACCTAGATATATGGCTGAAACAAAAGCATCACACACGTTCGGAAAAAAAGTTTACTGATGAACCAGAAGAAGCACAATTATTCAGCAGTAAAAAGCCGCCCACCTAAGTATTTTGTTCAAACACAAGTCAGCCTTCTGCTTCGTATGAATAAAGGGTAGAACATGCTTTTAACTGCCTTATCAAATCTTGTGATTTTCAGGGTTAGCTCCAGACGTGACTTGGAACTCAAAGGACAAGAGACGTTCATGGCAGTGGCTCAATAAAAAAAATGTTATAGTTGGGCAGAGACATGTATTCATCCACGACCGGAAGTGTGGCATAGAGCTTATCAAAATGTCAAGTTGTGATAAATACATGGCTGGGATGGACCAAAGTGGAATTAATTCTCAATCTGTGGTTGATTCTTAATCTAAAGAGTCGGGCCATCACAGAAATATGCTATTTGATAATATATTTAAGAAAATGTGGTCTCACTGGTCAGTTTAGAACTTGTACTTTGACAGGGCCATATCAATGCGCCAGTGACGTTTTGATGGATATGGTGTACGGAAATCTCTTTTTCTCAGGAAATCGGTATTGGAATGTTTTTAAACTTTATTATGCTATTGGCAAAGGGTTCTTCTTGACACATATAAAATTTTGTGCAGATTGATTGGTCCAATGAGTACTTTTTTTACCAAAACTTATGCACAACAATGTACACGTAATGTACACAGGTTTTAATAGAGGACCCTGGCCAGTTACCAAAGAGAACGTACCGGACAGGCACATATCGTAATTTATATCGCTTTGATTAGGTGAATGTAGAATGTATGAATGGCGGATCATTTTCCCATTCCTTCCAGAATAATAAGCCTGTTATACCAGTTTGGCAAGCGTCTGCCAGTTTGTTTTGGCTTCGGTAATCCTGTTTTTGATTTTCTTGATGTGCTGTTTCTCATTAAACTCAGTTTCTCCAGTCAGCTTCTTGTATTTTGTTATTACTTCCTATATCGCAATTGCCTTGCGCTCGTTAATTCTCTGCAACTGGGATTTGTTCGTGCATGGTCGGCACTTGGGTCGTTGTCAGTATCCGACATCTCGACGAGTACTGTTTTATATTGGGAGATGTCTGCATCTCCACACCTATTGATCAGTGTGGGGGTTCGGACAGTGTCAGCAAGTCACTCTCCATTATGTAAATTTGAAAACTGCGTCAGATTCAACAGCGAATACTTCCTGTTTTATGGCACTCGACGTGGATTTGCTGGTAGAAATTTCTGGATGATAATTTAAAGACATCCGTTAATATGTTCATAGTGATGTAGCTGTCTTGATAAACTTTGAATTGCAAGGACATTATGATTGAGCTGCAGGTTTTGACAGCAGTTTTCCCTTCAGAAACCCTGGGAGCATACCATCCTTTTGCCACTTCACTATCTGCGCGGTTTAAGATGAACAAGGAGCATCCCGTGTTTTAAATCTTAAAGCATTCACTTTGAGATTACTCCAGCATGTCATATTTCATATGACTGACTGACAGTCTGCGGTCAGTTATACGGTCACGAAAGGCCCATATTCATAAAAGTTCTTAACTTAAGTGCCGTGGTCAACTTCCCGAAGTTCCACACCTAAAATGGGATTCATAAAACTACTCAGCACCCCACTTAGCCAGGTTGACCGCTTAAGTTTGAGTGTAACACATCTTTCTTCAAAAGACACATCAGGTACCCGTGTCATATTTCTTGTTGATTTCTGCCTATAATTTATATTATTATTCCTTGATCGTGAGTATTCAATAGTGCAAATTACAAATAATTTTTCTGTACACAATTATATCATCGTTACCTGGGAATGTTAGGGTTCAAAAATGGCGTCACAAGCTGAGGCCGCAATGGTTACCCCAAAGGATGACCTCATCCCCTTCCCAATGTCTCATAATATTTCCACTCGTGAAACGAACGTCATAGAATCCAAATACTGTATGCATTCGATCGACCACACCGATGACACCGTGAAATCGCAGAATATGATGATAAAATCAGATAATTGAGGAGTGTCATCTTGTTTCAGAAATTTTGTTTAGTAAGGTTGTTACCTCCGCAATTACTCGACTCGTGGTTGGTTGGGAAATGCTGACAGTATCACCAGTACAACCTGTTGGAATGATCCGCAAGCACAAAAATTGCAAACAGGACGCAGGGCGTAATTCCTCCTAGTTTCCGATTCGTGGTCATCCCTCACAAGAGTAATGTTTGCCGATCAAACCGATATCGCTGATATAATTATAAGTCGTTTTAGAAGTCCTGTGGATGGAGGCGATCACGAAAAACCCGTTCCCTGCGAATTGCACGCCTGTGTGCAATTTCATGTTGCCAAGCCAACATAACAAACTCATCTCCGATGAGCGCCGTGCTTAAAATGAACTGAAAGAACCAGTCCACTTAGAGTTAAGACTGCCCCGGAAGTGTCTCAAATCTAAGATTCGATTTGAGTGGGCCACCTGACTTAAGCATATGAATACGACTTAATTTAAGTAAGTACCCAACCTAAACTTAAGATGCATTTTAGGTGCCCCACTTTGACTTTTAAGTAGCTTTATGAATACGGGCCACATTTATCAAGCAGCTTAAGTTAGATAAAGTACCATGCTGAGCTAAGTACCATAATTAAGTTGGAATTCATAACTTGACTTAAGTACCTACGTAGCTTAGTAGTAAACTCAGATTTAGGTATGGTGCCTAGATGTGTCCAAATGTCATTTCCAAGGGTGTATGTCACATTTCACAGGCTTTTTATGTACATTACTGTGGATTGGGGATGGTTCTAGGTCGAGCGCCTCACTGACCACGATGATGAACTGTATAATATTATGATTCCGAGTTCATCTTGGGTGATGCTTTGGTGATAGGGCTATACTAACTGTGCATGGGCCAGTAACCACTAGTTTAGGGCAGTATAGACGCAATGGATAAGTCGACAAGGAAACCAAACCTTGCAAGGAAACCAAACTTTTCGGAAAATAATGAAAAGGAATTTGATTTGATTGTTTCCAAATTCGGGCCGAACGCCATATCTCAGAAAATGCACCAAGCATGGGTTCGAATCACAGAGGCAATGAACTCACGCAATCTGTCTAATGTGCGGACGGAATCGCAGTTGCTGAAGAAGTGGCAGAACATGTGCAGCAACATGAATTTATGTTCTAAAAGCCAACACACTTAGACTTAGGACACCCCGATAGGTGTCTTAGATTTAGGGGTGGATTCGAGTATGATACTTTAGGTAAGTAGCTTGGAGAATTCCACTTAGGTATAGTACTTAACTTAGGTACCTACTTCGGCACCATACTTTGACTTCAGTAGCTTTCAACAGGTTGTGACTGAGACATTCTCGTCTCGTATGTAGGCCTTGGCGTCTGGGCGGCTGGACTGACCCTTTTTATATATACTGACGACAATACCAAATTTGAAAACTGAGGCCGATTCAACGTTCCTGTTCTATGGCACTCGACGTGGATTTCTTGTTAGATACTTCTAGATAATAACTAGGTTTATATCGGTGTATCTGTCCTTAATAGATAGAGAAAACAGTGTTTTGTATAGTCCTATGCCTAATTCAGGAAACAAATACGCTTATTTCTACCATAATATGGATATTATCTGCATAAGTTTTGAAGATTATTGCATGTGCTGTGTTGTGTAGCATGTAAACCAGAATTGGTAGATATGATCACAAGCACTTGGCCTAAGGTGTTCTATAAAATGACTTAAAAAGCAATATAAGACGGCAGACTGTCCGCTTGGGTTACTTTCATGCACTGCCATGACTGCCCGCTATGATTATACTTGTACAGTCATGACAGTGTCATTGGTAACCATAGTGGACAGTCTGCCATCTTTTATTGCATTCTACGACACTTTATGGAACACTTTGAGCCTGGTGCCTGTTATTATATCTTCCTATTCCGCTGCATATGCTACACAACACAGTACATGCAATAATCTTCAAACGTTAGGCAGATATGGGAGAAATAAGCGCATTTTATACCTTGAATTAGGCATAAGTCTACTTTTTTTACTTATCAAAGACAACTACACCACTATGAACATACTAACATATGTCTTGAAGGGATCATCTAGTAATGTCTACCAGCAAATCCACGCCGAGTGCCATAGAACAAGAATTATTCGCTGTTGAATCTGACGGAGTTTTCAAATTCATAAAGTGGACAGTGACTTGCTGCCACTGTCCGAATCCCCATACTGATCAATAGGTGTAGAGATGCAGACATCTCCCAATATAAAACAGTACTCGTCGAGACAACGACACGAATGCCGACCATGGACGAACTTTGGACATCAAGCAACTTGCTTGAGTGAAATCATTGAAATAATATTAAACATTACTGAACAAATCTCAGTTGCAGAGAATTAACGAGCGCAAGGCAATTGCGAAAAAGGAAGTAATAACAAAATACAAAAAAAACTGACTGGAGAAACTGAGTTTAATGAGAAACTGCACATCAAGAAAATCAAAAACATGATAACCGAAGCCAAAACAAACTGGCAGACGCTTGCCAAACTGGAATAACAGACCGATTATTCTGAAGGAATGGGAAAATGACCCACCATTCATGCATTCCACATTCACCTCATCAAACCGATATAAATTACGCTATGTGCCTGTCCGGTACGTTCTCCTTGGTTACTTAACATTGCTGTTGTCTCGGAGCTAGCACAATGCAGCAATTGCGATGTATGTCTTTTGTGCTTCGAATTCCAAGTCACGTCTGGAGCTAACCTTGAAAATCACAAGATTTTATTAGCGCAGAAAAAAGCATGTTCTAAGCGGAGGACATACGTGTCTTTAAACAAAACAAGCCCTTCGGCGATAATGGCTCACTGTGAGAAATGATTGCTATAATGTTGTCAATGTGTACAGGGACTGGACCAATTGGTTCACTTACTGAATCCAAGATGGCGGACCACCAGACTAAAATGCGAGTACTAATTGAAGAGCTTAGAAGTATAATCAGGCTAAGGCACATTTTAAACCCTATATTTGGAGAAAAATGCAAAAATATGAAAAAAATCTTCACATTCCCTGGAAACACGCAAGTGATGATTTCTAGATATCGCTGAATCATTAAGAGGCACAGATTATATGTGTTGAAAGCATTTGCTTCTTTAAGGGTATAAATACTGCAAAATGTGCATAAACCAAGAAGGGTTGTTACAACTAGTTACACTACGGACTTAGTGATAAGGCCTCGTCCCATCGCCCTTACCGGCCACTACGACAAGTCAATACTCTTGCTGATGATTCGTCATTATTGGTCGTCGCAAAAACAACAAATTGACACGGATATCAACTAGGTCAACCAATCACGCGGTAGTCTGGCGGACACACCTCCACGACACACTTTATGTGACTTAGCATGGTGTCCCTGATGCGACCACTAAAGACATGATGACGTAGATTGCCACAACAAACTTGTGGTGTGAAGCTGTGTACTCCTCCTACTATAATATTACGTCTGGAGGCAAAGTCGTAAGGTGTACAGTTAGCCGACGACGTTTGGTGTGCAGGTTTCTAATGTCTTCGGCATTCCGCGGGCGATGTGGAATTAGTCCGCCGAGGTTATGGAAGAAAAAAACCAAAATGGCGGGAGTGTCGGAGAACGAGAAGCGTACTGCAATTTTTTCCGCATCCATTTTGAAGTATGTGGATAATGAGGCGTTGGGGAGTTCGTTCAAGAGCCATATAACTTTTGCATACCAGGGTTATGAAACTGCCGGCTTGTTAGAAAAATGTCGGCGGATTAGATGGTCTTCGTTTTCGGACATTTTTTTGTTGGTTGGCACGAACGATTGTTGTAGTCGTTCCAGTGCAAGCGGACATGGTGGAGCCAGTGCTAGTGGGCCAGGTTACTCTACCAGTGAAATATGCAGGCGTATTGATGTAAGTTTTATCTGTTATAGTGGTGACTTCTCGCTACGTTAATTGCAAAATACATGTACATGATAAGAATGAGTTTACATAAGCAATCTAATCTTTGTTTAAAAATAGTGAAATACATTGAAAAGACTTCACCACGTACACGAAGGAGTGCAGGGAGTTTTCATATCCATCGCTGTTGGGAAGAGAAGGCAAATAAGCCTGGCCAAAGCCTGGGGCCAAATTAGTTGCCTTGGATGAGCCGTCATCAGTGAATTCACCTTTTTCATTACAGATTGTTAAATTATTCACAGACATACTTGTGGGTAGGCCTTATCCAGAAGAAACATACCGCCAGCCTTTCCTCCGGGTTTTTCCTACAGCCTTCTACTTCTAGGTCTAGTTCTAGCAAAGATAATTCTCCGGCCATCCGCATCAGGCTGCAAGTGCAACTCTGTCAGTCAGTGTCACCCAAACCAGGTCATACCAATGCTGCCAGCGATTCACAGACAACTAATTGACACTTCGATGAGTATTTCCATCACCTCGACATCTGAAAACTTACTTATTTTGTACGGAAAGCAAGCAGTGAACGATGTAAACATTAATGGATGACGGTAATTACGGTGATTACCTCGTTCCGAATGCTCACCATAAGCTTAGTTGCATACAGTCATACACCTGCAATACTTCATCGATCTCAGGTTGATTATCGGCTAATGTAGCATAATATTATCAGTGCAGTGCCCTAGTAAGCGCGCAGCGCCTTTAGGTTGGGGGGAAACCCCCCCCCCCCCAAACCCCCTGGTTGGGACCCTGCTATAGTTCCTTCCGCCAATTTTTTGTTTTGATAGACATTTTTTTCCGTGTATCGCATTAGCAGTAACTCAACTCCATCGTCGTAATAGCCGGCAAAGAAATGGAAAATGTCCCCCCCCCGAAAGGTGTCCAGACTATCGTAGTCTGGGACTCTGGCAGATTCTAATGTAAAGTGCAAGCTCTATTGAACTCGCGCAACTGTCGCCATGGAGAGCCCCTCCCCCCCCCAACCCCCGTCCTTCTGACATGTTTTAGCCAGTGCATTGGGGGAAGGCCCCTCAAACCCCCTATTGGCCTCTCAATAAGTCCTTCCGAGCTGCTTACCCTGGGGCGCTCGAGTGGAACCCCCAAACCTTCATGATGGTGCAGTCCTTTGACAGAGCGAGGAAGAGGTACTCCTTTGATGGTACCCTAACTGCAACCCTCAACCATCATTACCCTTCCTTTTCACTGGCATGATATTGGCAAGACTCCCACGAGGTCGTACTGGTGGCTTCCTTGAGGCAATTGCTTGTGGTCGTACCTGGGCAACCAATTCAAGGGGTCAGGGATCTAGGGATCAGGTTTTTCCCCCACCAACATGTTGCCGAATGGTTAATGCATAAAAAATTGGTTGGAAAGGGTTTTTGCTGGCCAAGAGACTTGAAGACACTTTACTCTTGAGGAACACCAGACTGATGAACAAAGAATTTAAGGAACATAGAACCCTCTTCATAACTGGAAGCATAAAAAGCCTGCTAGCGAATATTGATTATTCTTTAGAAAAAAACAGAAGATCTGCAAAACCAATGGTACCCCATAAAAACATACATTCCTCCTTGAGGTGTCTTCGGATCCCACCACGGCCCATGTGGAATTCGTTCAAAAGGTTTATTGAAATCTCAAAATAACATTTTTTTTCTCGAAACGCCTGCCCGTCTTTTGCTTCATTAATTCGGGATTATATCCATTTTAAGCATCTTTTGGATATTATTACTAAAGTTTCAAAAATCAAAACACATATGTCGGGGGGTAAACCCCCTGAAATTGAAGTGTGATTAAAAAACCGTGTGAATATTCATGTGGTTCTCTCTCGGAGCTCAGAATAGTCGAGTTGCTTCATTTGCGCGTTTATCTCTTCTGGCGGCCATTTTAAGTCCAATTTAAGCCATTTGAAACGAATCCATGGACTTGAGAAACATTGTTTACATTGGATACGTCGTATGCACGTTAACCATAGTAGCGCTTCGCAGAAAAGCCTTCGGCTTTTCTGCTGCGCGCTTATCATTATCACACCCCCGGATCAAACCTTACTAATCAAACCTGAAACTATCGAACTGGCACGATATTCGTTCTTTTCTTTAAATATTTGTCGATGGAATCAAATAGAATCAAATGGAATAAATTGTTTGTGGCCGATTTGCACTACTCACACGCTTCCAAAAAATCAACATTTTGCGAATGTACTCGATTTGTTGGAACATAGTAAGCTCGTCCCCTTGTACGAATGTACGTACATATGACCATAATAAATCAATATGAATAACACCCTGGAAAAGGGGCGTGGCAAAATTACATGGAAAAACGAAAAAAACAGATATATACGATGGTTTGTTGTCCAAAATCACTTCACGAGACACACCTATGATGCCAAACACAGCCAATGATGCCGATGGCGCCCGAATCGGTCAGCCCTTATGGACAAACGACGTTATCGCAAAATGAGGTTAAAAAACCCATGCAACTTTAATGGTCACTATAGACAGTTCTTTTCTTTAAATATTTGTCGATGGAATCAAATAGAATCAAATGGAATAAATTGTTTGTGGCCGATTTGCACTACTCACACGCTTCCAAAAAATCAACATTTTGCGAATGTACTCGATTTGTTGGAACATAGTAAGCTCGTCCCCTTGTACGAATGTACGTACATATGACCATAATAAATCAATATGAATAACACCCTGGAAAAGGGGCGTGGCAAAATTACATGGAAAAACGAAAAAAACAGATATATACGATGGTTTGTTGTCCAAAATCACTTCACGAGGCACACCTATGATGCCAAACACAGCCAATGATGCCGATGGCGCCCGAATCGGTCAGCCCTTATGGACAAACGAGGTTATCGCAAAATGAGGTTAAAAAACCCATGCAACTTTAATGGTCACTATAGACAGTGAGCCAATACTGAAAGCATTTGCTTCTGCTAGAAGAATAGGTTATACTTATAGATACATAACAATGCTCCAAAACGTTGAATAAAAGCACTTGCCTGGTTTTATTCATATTTTGTGTTAGTCTCCGCTGATGCTCAGTTAATAAAGAGGTCGCGCATCATTTTCGACTCCAATAAAATCCTAAATGTTGATAATGAATTACACTTGCCGAATGAAAACTTCAACTGAACGCCCTTTCTACATAAGGAAGTTTTAGCAAACAATCGAAACCCGTCGAAACGCCAGTGCGAACGACTATCCCAATGTTTGGCGTCAGGATCATGGGGTCAAACAAAGTATAGGCGTTTGCGTTGCTGATCATGAATTCGAAACGAGGCTTCGTAGGCCCATGGTGCATTTATATACACTGTAAACTGTTGTTCATTATGAAAATCGTGGTGTTTTAGAAAAAACAGAAAGAAACATCCAATGCATTTTACGGGTCCGTGGTATTCGCAGATAATGTCACTCGCATACAAATATCCACGTCATTCGCGATATAAGTTTTTAAAGTATTCCGATGAGCCATCCATATTACGATGTTTAAGATTATTGAGGCATGTTCCCATTGGCTAGACGAGTCGACGCTTTACTTCATTAGTTTGCCTTTCTTACAGTAACGTCAAACTTGTTATTAAATACATTTAAAAAATACCGCAGATCTCAAGCGATTTATACTTTCAGCATTATGCTTTTTCTTTTTCACTCAGTTTTCCGTACAGAAATCCTGGGAGCTATCATTTTGCAGCTCCACTCTCTGCGCTTTAATTTTCAAAACTCCTGTAGTTCATATCGGCTTAAGGTCGATGCATAGTTACCTGTAGAGGGGATCCGTCCAAATACTTTGTAAACCATAAAACTGGTCTTTTTGACGTCGTAAAGGAACCCGAGACACTTTTCTGCCTTACTGGCCGTGAATTGTCTCAAGCATTCTCTGGTGCAATCAATTTTAGATCGAACATGGTCTACAGCTTTTAATTCTAGTAAAGCTTCGTGTACTGTTACTTGTTTGATGAACAACAATGCTACGGAAGAGTCGAAAGCATTAACAAAACTTCCTTGACCCAGTTTTATGCAATATCTCTTTAAGTATTAAGGATGATATTACAAAGTAAGTATCTTCTCCGAGGTTATCATGGTCTATCATTCAAATAAGACCACTGCTGATGCGATGGTATGAATTGCATGAAATTGAGACAAGACTACCATTGATTGTTAAGCCTTTTAGCAGCTAGATTGTCAATGTTTGACCGCATCGCATCAAATACTGCGAGGGGTTATGAATCTGAAATGTTGATATGATATTCCGGACAGTCGGGCAAGTAAATGGTGAAAAGTAAACTGGTAGTTGACCACGGAAATTTTTTAACGTTCAATCCAGATTAGTACTCTCGAGCAATTTATCGGATAATATGCACAGCGCATTCCGAGCAATAATAATAGTAATAATAATATACCATATTTTAAATTGCTTCAATCCACTTAAAAACATGCTCTGAAGCACTGTAAATTATGTAAGAAATAGGCCTACAAAATATTATCAAATGGGTAAATTATAGTAATTACTAAAAATGAATTAATGCTATTTAAAATGTCCAAAGAGTTATGAAAGATTGATGACACAAGTAAAACAAAATATGCAAATATGCAAATATGCATCAGGGGTGTCTGGGCCAAACCATTTATACGCTGGGACCCCAGCGATCACAGCCTACAGGTGGTATGCCTGTTTGAAAAGATACGTCTTAAGTGCTCGCCGAAAAGCCCCAAGCTCACCGATTGTTCGAAGCTCAGATGGAAGCAAATTCCAAAGCGTTGGCCCAGACACGCTGAAAGACCTATCACCGTATAAAACAGTCTTGGATCTTGGCACAATTAATGTGGATGCACTGGCTGATCGTAATTTCCTGGATGGCTTGTATGGATGTCCCTGACATGATTGGCCACTTGCATATCTTGGAATTTCGATCGTTTTTGCTTTAGCATCTACATCGGATCATCTCTAGTATGTATTCTGACCTTTTTCTATGTTTTTCCATTTGACGCCCTCAGGGTTTCGTACTGGCAAAAAAATTATTTGTGTCAAGAGTTCGTCACAGGATTGCTTGACGGTGAATCCCCTTCACATTTTCTGCTTCACTTGTAGATGGACTAACATATACGGTGAGGAAGTATTATCATCCTCTTTTCTCCCCATTACTATAGCCTGGCTTCTGACTTGTCATTTGCATCTATCACGTCATGTCAGGCAGACATGAAGGGAGTAGGCAGTAATTCTGGAATTCGTGGGGCTGGATGATTAGCCAATGGGCGTTGAGGATTCCAAACTCTCAGGCAGTTTTCTGTCACCGAATCAAAATCCTTCAATTGGCGATGGTCAACAAGTCATGACTAATAAAAGCATACCGCGTTACATGGAAATCTAAAAGATTATCAGAAGTGAAGAAAATCTCCATATCGTACAAGAGGCGATAGCTTAGTGGGTATTAAGTGCGTGGCCTACGGTTGACAAATGCAGGCGAGGCGATTTCGAATCTTGCACGTGGTAATTTTTCGTTTTCTTTTTCTTGTTATATGTTTTTACTTCATTCATTACTATGAATATACAGTTATGATCATATTAATATCAACACCTTCTTCATTCAATATCTCCCAAACTAGTGATATGAATTTATTATTATATTAAAATTACCACCGAGGCACAGTTTGTAACCGAGGTGAGAATTTTTGAAGTAGCGTCACTTTGTCAAGGTGTGCGTACGCCAGATACATATGCTCATGATTTGTTGGCATCCTGCCAAATTCATGTTGTGGTTGTTGAAGGCCGATATAGATGAGACCCCCGTAATAGTTTCGACTTGCCGAAGTGGTACCGAACGTCAGAACGAGGCCGGTCCAATGCGCATGACAGAATCGGAAATAGCATACTGCACCGTACAAAAGTGTGAGTGTGAGTTGTACAGGGTGTCCATAACAAAAGTTTACCCAACTTTTAATACAGATTACTAGAATCCTGAGCAATATTCCTGAATACAAAGGTAGCGTTAGAAAGCCTAGTCTGTCGTCTTTCCAATGGTACCTGGATCATTATGTAACTGCTATGGATAACTGAGCAAGGTGGTAAAATCAGCAACTTAACTTTAATGATAACCTAAAATATAATTACATCAAAGGATAAGCTATATAGCATACTAATTTTATGTCTGCCCGACATGGTGAAGGATACAAAGAACATGTCAGTAATCAGGCTATATGTAATTATGGAGAAAAGAACGTGACAATGAGCATATTTTTTCCATATCATACCTTTTAGTCCATCTCCAAGTAAAGCATTTGCAAAAACTTTGAAGTGGGCCCACTATCAAGCAATCCAGACTCTTAACACAATTTTTAGACATTTAAACACCGAGAACTTCAGATGGAAGTACACAGCAAAAGGTCACTGACACCATGCAGCTATCATCCCAGATGGTGTCAAACGCCTAGAATACTTACTAGACATGATCCGATTGGAAAGGCTATATCAACGATCCGAGTAGATGTATTGCGAATGCACTGAACTAAAAATATATCATTGTTTACGATCGATTGCGCATGCGTTGAAATACCACGTGTCAGTGTCTATTTCTATATTTAGGCTGCTGTAAACACTACCACGTGCTATTTGTTGACACTTATTTCTCAGCCGATGATCCGATGTGGATTCAAAAGCAAAAGCGCTCGCATTTCAAAGTGGCGCAAATGAGTGGCCAATGAGTGGCCATGACTCGGAATGCGCTGTGCATGTTATCTGATAGGATGCCCGAGACTGAATACTTTCCTGGATTCATCGCTATCAACAAACTATAATAACCTCAGCATTTCACTTAAAAACAAATCAGCTTTGATATTAGCTGAATTTTAGAACATGATAACCTAGGGCAGCATATTTTGCATATTTTGAGAAATGCTCAAGGGATATCAGCGGGCACCCTCTTGGATCTTGATAAGCCCTCCCGAGACTATAGAAAACAACAAAGAAAAAACTTCATCCGGCATTTCCAGGTTCAGGGAAATATTACCCTTCAGCACCCGGCCTAATCTAAAATTGCTAAATCTAGAATATATATTGGTTCACGTCTTGTGGTAGGGCTCCCCGTTCGATTGCAAGGTTACCCAGCGAACTGGTAGTAGACGAACGTACCTCTTTTTTGTTTCCTCAAAATATCATGTTTTGTCACTATAGTAGGGTAAATCCTCAAATTCGACATTTGACCGATTGAAATGGATTTACCCAAAAATGAAAACTTACTCCCCCCGTGCGATAGATAATATCGGTGATACTTGACAGTCTTAAAGAGGTTGCCGTTTCCATAAAATTTGACATGAGGCTTACGATTATACTTATACATAGCAATCGTAACAGCAAAATGCTGCCAAAATATATGACTGACAATAGAATGATAGCCGAATGAAATGTGAAAAAAGTCTCTACTGTCCCGTTTATCACGTTTATTGGGATCCGTGTGCGAAACACTAATCACCACTTCTTTACCTTTGTAATATCCTATTTCAATTTTTCTTCTTTTATCATAGAAAGCCATCCACTTACTGTTTGGAAACTTGGTCTGATTGAATCTTATATAAAACATGATAGTCATCTCTTTAAATTTGAATAAATTTATATAAGGTAGAATTGCATATGCGTTCTTATCATTAAAGTGAAGCACCTTTCCGAAAACTGTAGATTCAACATATCTCGCATTTCCAATTAGGCTACAAACAAAATGAATATGGTGAAAATTAAGTTTGCCATTGATATGGGATGGAAAACAATAAATGATAATTTGATGAATGAAAAAGGCTTCCAAATAATACGGTGCCATGTTAATTTTCCCGTCAAACCGAGCAGAATCCTCCTCTTGAAGCGAAGGCTTTGACATCGGTGCGCACTAGGTCGTGTTGGTACATGCACAGTGTGGTGAGTCCAGGGACAGACTATGCATTGACTCCAGCTCTCTCTCGAGCTGGAGTCAGTATTTTTGTTGCTCAGCCGAGTCCAAGGAGGATACCGCGGTGACGTCACATCACGTGATCCCGACCCATATTAGTGATCGCTATGGCCAATCAGATTCAGTCTACTGACAGCACCAGCACTGAACTCATCTCCACGTCTCAGTCTGGTGCGCTCCTGTACACAAAAACACCAATAGACATGAAATATTGCAATACCTAGTATGGATTCTTCCTGTGTAAAATGAAATTTACAGAGCAGATTAACTTCCACGAATAAAAAAGACGTTTGGCGTGGCCAAAGTGCGGAAATAATGTCTCCGCTAAAATACACTACGAAATACACTAGGCAATACACTACGCAATATACAGTAGAGATGCAGTTGAGTTTGTTATTGTTTTGACTTAGAAGCCCGCCCATATCATAATATATTCATGTATTCATGAAGTATGAACTCATTTCTGTCCCATACAACTCTAAGAACAGTCAATTTCTCCTTAAATCATCACCGAAACCGCGATATCCGCAGGAAAATTTCGTTCTAGTGTCCGAAAATGCATGATCTTATAGGGGCGCTAACTCGACAAATAGAGGGGATCTATTGGGATCTATGCGAGTTTTAGGTATTACAGGTCTCGAACTTGTAAAATCTGTAAACATGCCTCCAAATCCCATTATGATAATGAAGAGATTGCCCCATATCTGGGAGACTGTTTTGAAACCATCGCTAATTTTGGAAGATTGGTGCCGGCTATTTGGTTTAAAAAACCCTATTTTTCCCCATCAAAACAGCACTTTTCATTATTCAAATGATAGCTTATTGTCTGAAGACTTATTTCATAGCAGAAAAGTACTAATAACTCTGACTTGATGCGAAAAATCTAACTTTTTTGATGACTTGATTTTCCCTTGGCCGTGGATCGAGTTTGTTTACAATATGCAGCGCCATCTTGGAAAAGCCGTGACGTCACCGCGGTATCCTCCTTGAGCCGAGTCTAAAAATTCTCGTACAATCACGTGACCTCAGGATTACACTAGCTTTCGTCAACGTTTTAGGCTAATCTAAAGCATGCATATGAAATCTAACGAGTGCAGTATTTAAATCAAAATTTTCTCTCGCTTTGAAAACTCTTAATTTTGATTTGATTTGATTTCCTAATTTCCACTCTGGTCTCACATGTGCTCCCAAAGTACATTGCCGATCAAAAATGGCGGTTAACAAAGGTCTCGGGCAACTAAATAATACAGAACGAAACTGAGATCGAACAGTGCAGTTTGATGAGAATAGATCGGTGTAAAACGGTGTAAAAGTGACTTTGTAGCACCGTGAATATTAATGAGGTTTCATGATGAAAATCACATGACCTAAAATGGCCGGTCATGCCGAAGTGAAAGCGCGGGAACATCATGAATATGACGGGAATAAAACATGCTTTTTGTGTAAAAGACGCATATAGAATCATGATCATATATTGGAATTGTTCGATTTCACCAAATGATCATTTCGCTTGAATATTAGTAGCGGACACGATATACTCCTCGGTGCAAATTGAGGTGGGAGTGCGGATCTTATTCCTGAACGAAAATGTACCACGCCCACGACGCACTTGGCACTAAAAATGTCTTCTGGAGTCAATAATTCACTTCCTGTGAATTCTCAGTTCTAGTTCATCTTGTTTTCACCTTCAATAGAACTTCGCTCTACCTAGTATTACCATGGGGCTAAAGTGACCCGAAGTGGCCTGAAGCCTGCAGTAAATCTATATTGTGCTTCGATGTGCAAACCGTATATCCGGATCAGATCCATCAAGCTTGTAGTCTAAAAGAGCTGACAATCATATTATAATAACATTAGTATTTCTAATAAGCGACTTATGTGGAACTAGTATTACAACCCATGAACGATAGTTTCCTGCAGCGAATGCTTAAACTATACATATAATGACTTTAATTTTAAGAACTCTTTCCCTTTTCCCTGTCTCCCCTTTGGTCACACAAATTAATGAAGCATTTCATCTGTCCGCATTTACACATGTTCGTTTGCCCCTTCATCGGTGTTCTAGGCCGAGGCCAGTTGTTCAAACATGTTAAGTCACGAAGATGGGGTGAACAGTGACTTGACGTTATTTCCATAAGTTAGCCAATTTAACTTTAACCCAAGTCACTGACTAACTTGGGAACAACAATGCCCTTATATCGTAATGGTACACTGCTCCATGATCATTTGTGTCTGATCAACAAGAGAACAATATGAGGACACCTCACCAACCCTCAGCTTTTGCGTGGTCTCTGTCTTACCTTTCGGGAGAGAGCCAGTAGTCACACCTCCTATAAGTGTTATAAGCGCACAAATGCACAGAAAGTATGACAACGAAATCATCACTGATGCCACTATCAAACACCAACAAAAGTTGAAGTCAATCAACATCACGTTTTGGAATCTATGCTATGATTCTGTCAACAGTCACAATCGGTCAACCTCTTTGTACCAAGTCGAATACGACTTCGTACCTTGAATCATTTGGAAAAAGTATGATGGGATGTCCAGTTTTGCTTTGAATTCGCCGTTTTAATATCACATTGTATTAACTATATGAAGTCAATACGTTTATTATCTATAATTAATTGATCGAGTTCTATCAGAAACAATAATGTTTGTTATGTGTTTGTTAATAATAAATCAATGCTTGCTTGTGTGGAGAGTAGATTGAGTTTGAAAGGATATATCGGATGGCCGAAAAAAAGATATCAATCTTAATCACCTGTAATTCAATGACCACAACTTTGAATAACTTTCAATTGTATTCACAGCCATGCTCTCGTTGTTTGTTTGTGTGTGTGGAACATATCATTAACTTATATGAGCGAAAGTCAAAATTAAAATTTGATGCAAACGAATTGATGTTTGATTTTGGAAATTTATTTCACAGTTTTTCTAGTTAATCACTAATAGCAAAAAAGACTATTCTATATCAATTCTTGGTGATAGTTATACTCTTACCAGAGTACTCAGCCCCGATTTATTAAGTATACTCAATCAGTATCACCTCATTTACAATCACAGGCGTAAATACCTAACCACACAACCCCTCTCGCAATAACTTAAACACGTTGATTTAACAGAAGAGGTGTGCCCCTTTGCACACCGATAGAAAAAAACTTGATGACCTCATCAATGTGCAAACCAATCAGATGCATGTATTCCTTCTGTATGATAAATCAGCTTCTGATGCAAGAAAAGTTGATTTGACAGGCACAATCATTCAAACCCTGTTGAAACATTATACATGTAGTTTTGTGTATTATCCAGAGTCTGAATTTTCCCAACTCAATTCGATTCGCATTCTCAGGTATCAAAGCGTTCAACTCGAGACTATTCAATCTGCACAGCTAACTGACATCTTTGCATTTGCAATATAAATTCTTAAGAAATATTACGAGCCATCGATGATTTGATATTGAAGGTTTTCGAGGCAATTTATTGACCCATAAAAGTTTACGCTTTATTTCATTCGTTCGCCTCTCAACCAGTAAGGTAAAACTTGTTATCAAACACATCTACAAAATAACACAAATCTTCAGCCATTCTGGGTACGGCATTATGATATATTCCCCTCAAGTTTTGACGCAGTTTTCTCTTCAGAAATACTGGAAGCATACCATCCATTTGTCACTTCACTATCTGCACTTTCGTTATCAAAATTCCTATACAGTACAGGGAAATTAAATTAGACTTTTTGGAAATTTTTAAAATTGCCTGTTGCATAATGAAGAGACAGGATTAGCTGGGTCCTAATACATACATAACCAACTAGATATACCATTCTCAGCTGAAAGCCGCATTCAATTATCTTATTCTAGCTCTGTGACATTCAAAAAAGCCTGTGGACATTTCTTTTCTGGAAGGACTGTACATATGTAACTTGCTTATGAATAAACTTGGCCCATTGCATATATTATCAAAATGTATACTATAATGAACCATATATACTATAAGGCACCATAATCCATACATTTCTGGGTTCATATGAATCCAGAGAAAAAGTATGCAGCATTTTCATTGCATTTAATTCATAAGTGCACCGATAGGTGGCGCCACCTTTGACACCACTTGGATCCTGAAAAATCACTACTATAATGGACATAGAGCTGAAATAGTTTGTCACACATCTCCTCCGTCAGTTCAGATCGGATGACCTCGAAACTTTTCCTGAAAGTCGTGGTAAATAATTATGGAGATGGTCCTCGCCGGGTTAAATGGGTAAACTTTGCAGCGATCTCGGAGAAATAGCTTTTTTTGGTTCTTTCGATATATGGGCATACTCATTTACATAAGGGGCCATTTCAGCAGGTCTGAATGTGCATATGGGGCCATCTATTAAATCAAAAGTGTGGGATTATACGAAGATAAGCCGGGGCCACGTAAAGTATTGGGGCCACTATATGTTAAAAATATTCATCCATCTCCGCAATTTTCCCCCTTTATTTTGGTCGTACTCTATCACCTTACGTTGTTAATCGCTCTTAATTTTTCGAAGTACCGTATGGGAATTCATCACGTGATACACGTCACATAATAACAAAACCTCCTCACCCGACCCAAGCACTGGGCGCAAAGTAGCGAACAGCTCCCTATATTAATGGCCGGGGCAAATATAAAATATAATATAAAATCCCGATTAACATTTCTTTACTGCAATAAAAACAGGCTAACCACTGCAGATTAACAAGTAAGTGAGTCTTCCGGAACGAGTGGAGTCCGTGCGGAGGGTGTCGAAAAAACCCTAGGCGAACTACTTTCTCTGTCTCGTGCTGCCACCCACTATGCACGCGGCATTTGTTGTACTAAGTTCGTAACTTCACGCCATTGCCTCTTCACCGTTCGCGAAATAGTTCTACCGCGATTGCCTCGATCATCAAAAGAAGACAAAGTCACAACCCCTCAGACCATTGAACTCATATCACCCAGATTGTCCCAATCATCAAAATCAAGACAACATCACAACCCCCAGACATATTATTTCATTTCACCCATATTGCCCCAACCCCACATTAAGCCAACACCCTAAAACAACCCGCGCAACGGGTATTATGCTAATGGTAAATAATTGGCCAAGAAATGGCATGATGTGTGCGATCTCTAAACGGGCCTCAATCGGTTCAAAATGAATGATTTCGGAATGCAATTACCACTGACAGATAGCCTTTATTTAATGTGAAAACATGGGGTCATCTCGGCTATTTTTCTATATGGCCTAGAATAATAATTTGGACGAGCATAATTGACACTCGTACAACTACGCCCAACCTCGCGTGGCAGATGGAAGGTACGTTACGTATTGAGGCCAAACTGGGGATTGAGACCCGCTTCAAATGGCACAGATGCTAGGCTCATAAAATCGCCAAAGTTCCCTCTGCACAAGGAAACTAAGACTAGGACGTCAAGGTAAATAGTATTTGGAACAGGTTGGACCCATTCATGAACATGGAAACAGCCTGCATCTCAAGAATTACATTTCTCTGGGGCGACAAAACGGACCCCGTCCCCACTGTGTAGTGCCACCTTGACGCTGCCCTTGACACCGTCCTCCGCACTGTGTAGTGCCACCATAGTCAAGGGTGTAATGCGCAAGACTACCTCATGGTGGGTGTTTCGATTTTTTTCTTTACTTCACGTACTTACTCATGTTACTCGGTAATTGACAAGAAGAACGTTTTAATGAGATGTAAGGTTCATAATGCAGAAAAACCATTCATGTTTGCATTAATTTGGTGTCTCAAGTTGCGGTTTGTTTGTAGACCTTAGCTTACAATCATTAGTTCTAGGGATAGTCGAATGAACCACTAACCAGGTAGTCTTAAAACTTAAGACGATAAAAGTAAAAAATACTTCAAAGAAACTTCTTTTACTGTCTTAACTCTCTCAACAGCGGCCATTAGTCAGAAAAGACGTAGTCGAACCGAGTACGTAATAAACACACTGCATGCGCTTAAACTATATGAATTAAAATGTCAAAAAATATGGCGGCAGCTCTGATTTTGCTCTGCAAAAATCCGTCTTTTTCTGCCGAATGATAGATGGTAGTATGCTGAGAAACATCGGATACGAATAAGTAATAGCAGTAGACTCGAGTGGTGCATCGTAGTATCGGAGGTTTTATTCCTTCGTCGAGTTATCGAGAAACTTTCTCTGAATAAGAGCTGTTGACTCGTATGTGCATTGTACATGTACAAGTTCGTCAGGGACATACATACATGTACACGCAGCTCTGTTTCGTCACGCATGATCGCATGCCAAAGGTGTGACAATGAGTCAACAAACGTTGGACAACTGCGGTTCACCGGCGTTTAGTGGAGTGACGATTAAAAGAACATTCGATAATCTAACGCCAGATGGCAAGACGAGCCCAGATCATAAGATTTCGAAGGTTGACGGAGATGTTGATGAGGAGGAAAAGGACGTACAGGGCGATGAACTCAATGAGTGCAGTACGGGTGAATACAGTGAATCCGACAGGCAGACGGTGTGTGATCCGCTACTGGCGTATGTTGCATTCGCGATCAACTCGGGGACTTATGACGCGGTAAAAAAGGCGGTATCAACGTTCTTCTCTGGAAATATCATCCTACGCGCAAAAAACAAGCTGTGGGAGATTGGTGACTCAAATACATTAGGCAAAAAGGAGAACAGGAAAGCCTCTGTTAATAGAACAGAAGAGGCAGCAAATGCGGCTGATATTGTGATGGCTATTCGTAAGCTAGACGCCGCTGACAAATTACCTAACTTCGTGATTGCAGCGAGCGATCTAGGAAAGATACCCAGAGCTCATCCAGAGGAGCTAAATAACATCTCGTTGGTCGACAGACTGGCCAAGCTTGAGCATAGAATAACTGAAGTTCAGTGTGTTGTGAAGAAGAACTCTCTCGAGATATTGAACTTGGCGACTCGTGGCGAAGATGAAAACAAGGAGACTGTAGAGGAGGAAGCAATGGATACGCTGACGGCAGACAGAGGGGATTCCTCGCAGAGTGTGGTCACGGGATCGAGTGGGCCTCCAACTTCATTCCAGTCAATATACGCATCGACATCGCGCAATACTTCCCCTGTAACGAGGGGGCATAACGGTCGGAGGGGAGGTGCCCGTGGAATGTCCAGGAGTACCACGTCCAACAGATCGGAGGGAACGCTAGATAAAGATATACCTTCGTACGCGGAAGTTACTGAGCAGCCCGCGAAATACAACTCTTTCCTTTCTAAGGAACATCACTCATCAAGAGGAAGGAGGCCACCGGGCCCCCTAATGTCTATTCATAGAAGTGTGTCACGCCTTAAGGGTGCTGATAGCATGCAGTCGCTAGCATCGGACTATGTGGGTTGTGACAGTGACGGTTTCGAACCAGGCATACATGAATTACTGAAAAGAAAGAAACGCGAGGCCAAAAGGCGCAAGGCCATTACTGGCAGCGGAAAATCGCACGACAAATTAAAGGCTGGTCCGGAACCAGCAAGGGACGCTTTCGTCTATAGGATAAACAAGGGAACTCTCGAAGCGGACATAGAGGATTACGTGTCGGAGCAGAATATCAAAGTGCGCGCGGTTAAAATGCTCTCGCACTGTGACGCAGCTTTTTGCTCGTTTAGAGTGACGGTGGGGAAGTCGGACTTTCCAAAGCTAATGAGTGAGGACACGTGGCCTGAAGGAGTAATGGTAAGAAAATATATCGTCCCGTCTCGGGATCGCGCCACAAAAGAATCCGTTATATGAACAAGAGCCCTCTAACGTATTACTTCATTCTTACTTGTATCCTATTCCCAATCATGGCACAGTCGTTCGGCAATAGACTTCCACTTTCCATCACCAGTTACAACGCTCAGGGACTTGGTACTGGGAGAGTTGAATACCTGACAATCCTTTCTGACAAATACGATTTTATATTTGTGCAAGAACACTGGCTTCACGAGTGCGAACTTTTTGATGTGTTGACCAGTAGATTTCCCGAATGCAATGCCCACGCGGTATCTGGGATGGAGCCTGGCGTTATAACGAGGGGCAGGCCTTCTGGTGGCACTGCCATCCTCTGGAAGACTAGTATCAGGCATGTAATCTCGCCAGTTACTTTCAAAACGAACCGGTTTTGCGCCATTGTTGTAGAATTAACTGACTCGGTAAAAATACTTATGTGCAATGTATATATGCCAGGCGTCGATAACCCCACCGAGTACGAAGACACTTTACAAGAATTGAATGCTCTGTTTGCTCAACAAGATATTGACCGAATAATTCTTGGAGGAGATTTTAATGTAGATTGGGTCAGAACGCATCTGAACACGACTCAACAACTTGAGATATTCCTGCAGTCAGAGTCACTGAAGACTATCAGCGATTTTGGTGAGATTGATTTTACATTCGAGAGTAAGATAAACAACAGCAGGTCAGTGTTAGACCATTTCTATATCACAGAGAATCTTCTGGGGGACATATCTGACCATAGAGTGACTCACGATGTCGATAACTTTTCAGATCACTCGCCACTTTCTGTCGAGTTTAACATGCAGATTGAACATGTTTATAATGAAGGGCAGTCAGCCGGTGCCCGAGGAAATGTGCCTAAATGGGACTCACTCGCCCCAGAAGACATTGTGCAATATAAGTTTAATCTAGACAGGGAGGTGAACGCCATTGAAAGAACGGCACGCGACTATTGTAATATATTCAAATGTAATGACCACAAGGAAGGGATCGAGGCTTTACACAATGATATCATTAGTGCATGTTTAACTGCAGGGGAAGAATGTTTTCCTTGTCAGGTCAATGCTCAGGCAAAAGGTCGGAAACCTTTTCCAGGGTGGAACGAAAACATTAGAGAGCTTAGAGAAAGGGCGCTGCTTTGGCACAACATCTGGAAGGCCGGGGGGTCGCAAAGGCAAGGGGTCGTATTCGAGATCCGTAAAACGACTAGGGCGAGATACCAACATGCCGTCAAACTCTCCAAAAAGGAGAATAAGGTAGCTGAGAGTAATAGAATAGCAATGGCATACCTGGAAAAGAATGACAGCGACTTCTGGAAGTTGATCAATAGGGGAAAAAAGAAGAAACAGACCTACGCGGTGAGAATTGATGATGCTATGGATGACAGATCCATCGCGGATAGGTTTGCTGTTAAATATGAGGCTTTATATTCATCGGTTGGTTACGACGAGGATCAGATGAGTGATATAATTAAAGACTTGGACAACGACATAGACTTTAGATGTGAAACTAACAGATGTGGGTGCATTAGCCACACTATCTCAGCAGTTGAAGTTCGATCTGCTATTTTCAAACTGAACAAAGGAAAACATGATGGTGGGAAGACTCTATTTAGTGACCATTTGATACATGGTACAGAGGTACTCGACAAGAAGCTAGCGGAGCTTTTCACGCTCATGTTGTCCCATTCTTACATACCAGAGGCGTTCAAATGGTCGATTATAATTCCTATCCCCAAGAACAAGAGAAAGTCTATTAACGATTCTGATAACTATAGAGGAATCGCATTAAGTAGTGTCTTATGTAAGGTGTTAGACCACATCATTATGGAAAAATGCCCTCAGGTTTTTTGCACATCTGATCTGCAATTTGGGTTTAAGAAAAAGAGTTCTACCACCCAGTGTACATTTGTGCTCAAAGAAGTTATTGATTATTATCTCTCGCATGGAAGTAATGTTTACGTGACGTTATTAGATGCCAGTCGTGCATTCGACAGGATTGAATACACCAGGCTGTTCAACTTGTTAGTAAAAAAGAAATGTTGTCCACTGATTGTGAAATTTCTGGCAACGCTGTACACGTGTCAATATGTCCAAGTAAAATGGAAGGACACTCTAAGTAGGGTAATTAATGTAAAAAATGGTATAAAGCAGGGTGGAGTAATGTCCCCTATTTTATTCTGCATTTACTCGGATGAAATGCTACTGGACTTGAAACAGTCGAGTTACGGATGTTATATTGGCCAACAATTTGTAGGGGCATTGGCGTACGCCGATGATGTAGTTCTATTGTGCCCCACTAGACATGGCATGCAGGAAATGCTTAAGATTTGTGATAGATATTCCGAGGAGTATAGATTATTGTTCAATGTCATTAAAACACACTTCCTATTGTTTGGAAAAGAAGCAGCCGATACTTTTTTAAGGTGGCAAAACAACAGACTTGAGGTAGAAGATATAGCAAATCACCTGGGCCATATCATAGGCCCCCACGCCGAGCAGACACTTATTGATCAAGCTATTGGAAACATGATTGCCCGAACTAATGCACTTGTCTCTGCATTTGGTCATTGCGACATTGATGTAAAATATCGCCTGTTCAAAACATATGTCATGTGTTTATACGGCAGCGTACTGTGGGATTTTTCTTCTAGGCACATGGATAGACTGCTTACGACCTGGAGGAAATGTGTAAGGAAACTATTCAAATTACCGTATCGGACACACTCAAATTTGTTGCCTACTATATGCCGGGATATCAATCCGGAATTTCAGATGCACAGCAGGTTTTTAAAAATTTTTAAGACTGCTCTGAGAAGTAATAATGAACTGGTTGAACTGTCTGCGAAATTAGTCATTTACGGAAGTAGTTCCTCCGTCGGGGGAAACATCAATGTACTATGTGAGAAGATAGGGACCGATAGGGACAACCTTATTAGAAGGGGTAACAAAGTTGGTGATATCGAAACGAATGACATAGGCAGTGTGATCAGGGATCTTATACTGATGAGAGACAGGGGTGACTATCACCTCTTTGATAGAGATGAGCTGTCAGATACTATTACGCATCTAGCATGCGAATGATAAGTTGACCTTTGCCCCCCCCCCCGCGGCAGAGGATCCATGAGAATTTTTCTTTCATAAATAGACTTTGATACATGTATTTTGTTTTTACGTTCTTGTCTTGTTCAATGCACCTTTTCTTGTAAGCGCACAATGCACAATACTGTAAAATGTACAAGAGTACGATAAATAAACTATATATATATAACACGAATTGCTTTTAAAACACTACCATGTTAACAAGTACCCTTTGCGGTTGATGAAAAACATATTTTAAAACCAAATCCATAGACGGAAATTGGTTAAAATCTCAAGTGAATTTGGAGGCCGTTTCGAAACCAACTTGATTTCGAAGACGGCTCGTTTTAGACAGGTTAAAAATAGGTTTAGAGATTACATCTCCTCGCGAAAACATGTCATTGCATGTTACATGTGTAAACCTCTGACAACAACGGCGCCATTTTGTGCAAAATGGCTCACTTTTTAACATCATCAAAATTGCCGTGACGAAAAAAGAGCATCAAGATATTTTTTTTTATCTTTCTGAAATTACAAAAGAATATTATCAATCGCCAATGAATGACCCTATTGAGAAATTTTATGTAAATTTTGTTTTTATTCAATCGTTATCGGTCACCTCCTCACATATTGCTGCCAGGGGTGAAAGACTTGGATAGAGAACGACTCTCTGGTGTGGAGATTGATTACTGCACGTGACAATAATATTGACGGTAGAAGATGCCAGCTTTGCGATTTTCTCGTCAATAATGTCTAAATATGACTTTATTTCTTAGTTGATTTCGAATTTGGTGCATATAAACACTGTACAGCTACATAAAAAATACATTAATTTGGTAGATTCTGTAGATACATGTTCAGTTTTTATAAAATTTGCACATAGTCGTAGCGTTTTTCCGGGTTCTTTGATATGCAAATGTACATTTCCACGCTACGCGGTATTTCTGAATCCGATTGTCTCAGCCAATATACGTCTATGGTTCATTCGACTACTAACCAGGCCTATACTATAGCCTCGATCTGCTACGCTGTACATCGAGCCTATGTGTATGTCATGTTTTAGCAGGAAAAAAGCTAGGAATTCCAGCCCAAACGCATTGAAGCTTAAGCCATGATGAAAAAGAGGAAAACCCCTCGCTGTAAAAATAGTTTAACTTCACAAGGCTAGCCAACCTATCAGGTCATTGTTTCGGCAACCAATCATTATCACAATATGAATAGGCAACTCGCACTTTGTCCCTTTTGCCAGTTTGGGGACGAAGTATGGCTTAATTGTAAGTAGAAGTGGATTGTACTTGTAATACTAATAGACGGTAGGGCCTGTGGGAAATAAATTTCGACTAGTCGAATGAACCATCTATATTGGCTGAGACAATCGGTTTTACGCCATATATACGTCGATGCAAGGATATCAGAAATACCGCGTGGATGAAAGCACCTGGAAATGTACATTTGCATATCAAAGAACCCGGAAAAACTCTACGACTATGTGCAAATTTTATAAAAACTGAACATGTATCTACAGAATCTACCAAATTAATGTATTCTTTATGCATCTGTACAGTGTTTATATGCACCAAATTCAAAATCAACTAAGAAATAAAGTCATATTTAGACATTATTGACGAGAAAATCGCAAAGCCGGCATCTTCTACCGTCAATATTATTGTCACGTGCAGTAATCAATCGCCACACCAGAGAGTCGTTCTTTACCCAAGTCTTTAACCCATGGCAGGAATATGTGAGGAGGTGACCGATAACGATTGAATAAAAACAAAAATTAAATCAAATTTCTCAATAGGGTCATTCCATTGGTGATTGATAATATTCTTTTGTAATTTCAGAAAGATAAAAAAATATATCTTGATGCTCTTTTTTTCGTCACGGCAATTTTGATGATGTTAAAAAGTGAGCCATTTTGCACAAAATGGCGTCGTTGTTGCCAGCGGTTTACACATGTAACATGCAATGACATGTTTTCGCGAGGAGATGTAATCTCTAAACCTATTTTAGACTGTCTGAAACGAGCCGTCTTCGAAATCAAGTTGGTTTCGAAACGGCCTCCAAATTCACTTGAGATTTTAACCAATTTCCGTCTATGGATTTGGCTTTAAAATATGTTTTTCATCAACCGCAAAGGGTACTTGTTAACATGGTAGTGTTTTAAAAGCAATTCATATTATGGTTTAAGCGCATGCACTGTGTTTATTACGTACTCGATTCACTACGTCTTTTCTGACTAATGGCCGCTGATGAGAGAGCTTCTTTGAAGTATTTTTTTCTTTTATCGTCTTAAGTTTTAAGACTAAATTTCGGCCATCTTTTCACAGGCAGTGTAAGTTTACCATGACATAAAAGTCATGTTTTGAATCAAATCATCACCAAAAGCATTCAAAATATTGCGAACATTGAAAGGCATGGACAACTTCAAGTATAAATTGCTTGAATAAGCTTGCATATTTTTACTTTTAGGGGATACAAATGTTGCCTGTGAAAAGGGTCGTTTCAAAATGGCCGAAATTTATTTTCGCAGGGTGTCTATAGACCGTATGCGAAAATAAATTTCGACCATTTTGAAAAGACCTTGTCACAGGCAGCGTATGTTAACCTCGACATAAAAGTCATGTTTTTAACCAAGTCTTCACCAAAAGCATTCAAATATCATGATTATTGGTGGAAGACATGGCCAATAATCAAGTAAATTGCTTGAATAAGCTTGTATATTTGTACATTTTGCCGTGGTAAACAAACATTGCCTGTGAAAAGGGTCGTTTCAAAATGGTCGAAGTTTGTTTTCGCAGGTGTGTATACATGTACAGTGGGACTGGGAACACTGGTTGGTTACCACCCCAATAGTAACGCGACCACCCGCTATGACGACCAAGATTCGCCGGTCCCGAATGGTTTCCTCTCTTGTTACCATTACAAGGCCCCCGGTAATACTACCCTGGTCTGGTACCAAGACCACGTACACTGGGTTGGGCGGTCCAAACGACCATTCTTCTTCTTCTTCTTCCAATACTGGGTTTCAGTCTAAGCAGACCATTAGTCCCAGGCGCATGTTGAACAGATAAAAGCTTGGTTGGTGAATGGTAAAAGTTGATAAAATGTAAGGTCGTGCAAGGTAAAATAGTTAGAATCAGCGCTGGTCTAAGTGGTGAGCATCTTCCTGAAGGCGTCGGTGTTCTCGGCCGTCACTGTGGCTTCAGGTAGGCTGTTCCAGTCGACGGTCGTACGCGGGAAGAAGGAATTTCTTTGGGCCTCGGTGGTGGTGTGGTCCTGCCTGAAGGATCTTGAGTTGCCATGTCTGGTCCTTCTGGTTGTCGCGATGAGGTGGTGTTCAACGACGACCTGCAGCTGGAGGATTTTGAAGAAGAGCAGGAGCCTGGCTTGGTGTCTTCGTTCCCCAAGGATGGGCCAACCTAGGGTGCCTATCATCTCGGTCACGCTGCTGGTGTTGCGGTGCCTGCCAGTTGCCCATCTGGCCGCTCTTCTCTGGACCATCTCTAATTTGTGGACTTCGTTCTGGTAATGTGGATCCCAGACTGGTGCTGCATATTCTAGCTTGGGTCTTACTAAGGTGGTGTAGGCTTGGGATTTAAGTTTTTGGTTAGAGGTTCTAATGTTTCTTCGTAAAAAGGCAAGAGTGGAATTTGGTGACTTGGCGGTGTTGTCAATGTGTTCTTTCCATTTTATGTCTTTGGTGAAGGTTATGCCCAAGTATTTGGCAGAGTCGACCTTGTCGAGGCAGTGGCCGTGAAGGTGGTATTCAGGCGGTGGTCTTGCTCTTCCTCTCGATATAGGCAGAAGTACACATTTCTTAGGGTGGAATTCCATGAGCCATTCACTTTCCCAGATCTCGAGCGCGTGGAGGTCGGCTTGAAGCTGTTTTTCATCGCATCTTGATTTTATGAGCCGGTACACGATTGTGTCATCCGCGAATAGGCGTACGTGGGACCTGACACACTCAGGAAGATCATTTATGTATATCAAGAATAACAGAGGGCCAATGACGGAGCCTTGGGGAACTCCTGATGTAACTGGTTCGTTCCTTGAGGCCTCCCCTTCTATGACAACCCGCTGCTTGCGTCCGGTTAGAAAGTTGTTGATCCAGCTTCGGGCTTGCTTTGAGATGCCATATCGCTCTAGTTTGAGGAGGATCCTTGCATGCGAGACCTTGTCGAAGGCCTTGCTAAAGTCCATGATGATAGCATCGGTTCTTTGGCCAGGGATGAGCTCTCGATGGACTTGGTCAACAAACTCGATTAGTTGGGTCTCGCATGACCGCTTTGCCCTGAATCCGTGTTGACGGTTGTGCAGGATGTTGTGGTTCTCAAGGTGCTGCATGGTGTTGCTTGCAATAACATGTTCGAGTAACTTGCTGCATACGCACGTTAGGGATATTGGTCGGTAGTTTGCCGGGTCGCTCTTGTTACCCTTTTTGTAGACGGGTACTACGTTGGCCTGTCTCCAGTCTTGCGGTGCCTCTCCTGTGTCGAGGGATCTCTGGAATATCAGCTGGAGGATGGGGGCGATGCTGGTTGCCAGTGTTTTAAGTACCTTCGGGCTGAGCTGGTCTGGGCCGGCAGCTTTGTGGGGCTTGAGGTCTTTTAGGAGTTTGAGGATCCCCTGTGTTGACACAGGGATGTTTGGCATCGGGGGGGGGTCTTTTTCTAAGCAATGTTTTTGCACAGCTGTCTGAGTGATGGTGGTGTGACACTGCTGAATACAGACAGGAACTGGTTATTTAGTAGCTCTGCCTTCCCTTGACTGTCTACAACCGTATCGCCGTTAGGGCTCTTCATCTGCGGTATTCCTATGCTGTCCCTCTTGGTGTGTTTGATTAGGGTCCAAAACCTCTTGTTTGCTTTTGTCCTGTCCTCCATGCTATTGGTGTTTGGGGTGAGGATGTCTTCGATGTAAATCCAGTAGGACTGTCTGATCTTCTTTTGTATCTTGGCCCTCAGTTCACGATGTTTTTGACTGTCCTGGCGTGAGTAGTTGTTCTTGTGCTTTCTTTTGCTTAGTGCTGTGCTCTTCTTCATCAGCTTGCGTATGGGATTCGTTATCCACGGCTTTTGATCTTTGCGCCTGGCGGTCTTGTGTGGTATGTTGGCGCTGATGGCATCCGATAGTGCGTTCTTAAGGGATGTCCACATCATTTCGACAGTGCTTCCTGCTTTGGCCCTCAGCTCATTGTAGACGTTGTCCATGGCGTGTTCCATTTTAGACCAATCCGCCTTTTTATACAGAGGGATTTGTCTTGGTGTCTGCTTGAGCCTGTGCTGTGGGAGAAGACCGTCGATGAGAACCGCTTTGTCGTGGTCCGATATGCCTTCAACTACTTTCCAGTTGGATATTAGTGTCTCGTTGTTGGTGAGAAAGAGATCTAGGGTGTTGTTGGCTCTAGTTGGTTCGGTGATCATTTGGGTCAGTCCTGCATCATCAAAGATATCTTGGAAACGACGCTGTATCCCTACGTTGCTGGCATCCTTCTTCATTGAGTTGGATCTCCAGTCGATATCTGGGAGGTTGAAGTCTCCGGCTATCCATAAGTTGGTGGTGGCGGACGGAGGTAGGCGCTGCAGAGCGGTTTCGAAGGCATCACAGCTGGTTGAGTTGGCTGTGTGGGGATGGTAGAAACCTCCAATGATTATGTTCTTATCCACCTTCAGGCTGATCTGGACCCAGAGGATTTCACAATCTGTGTCCAGGTTTGGCATGATGCTGCTCGCGATTTCGCTTTTCACTGCAATCATCACACCACCTCCTAGGTTTTTGGCATTTCGGTCCTTTCTGAAGATGTTGTACTTGGCCGAAAACTGGTCTGGGGCCCCTATTTCTCCATTATTGATGCTGCTTGTCAGTTTGGTCTCCGTGGCGACGACAATGTCCGGGTCATGAGTATCGACTAGGTGCTGAAAACTACCACGCTTGGAACTGATCGAGTTGCAATTCACGTTGAGGAGTCTCAGTTGTCTTCCTGGGGGCGTCGGCGTGGGAGCTCTTGCTTTGGGTTTGGGTCGCTTAGGTGTTGAGGCGCGGACTGGGCTGCCTGGGACGGTCTACCTAATGCGCGTCCGGAACAATTTGTGCGTCCGGAGCGCGTCCGGAAGAGAAAGTGCGCGTCCGGAACAATTTCCTATGTAAATATGAACTTAATGTTGCATTAGATGGCTTAAATAGCATTTTAATTCCATGTAGAGAAAATAAAATTGGAAAAAATCTCCTTGGTGACTTTGTATTTTACAATTTTCAGCGGGGTGATTTGGGTGTTACACAGCCATCAAATCCCAGTTTACTGACGTTTCTCCTCAACCAATTGTTGTTGCAGTTGCAGAATTTCGATAGTAGCCGTGTTGTAATGGATTAGACTGGTATCTGGTGTCTCAGCACATGGAATGCCGTCAGAGTGTCTTATCATTGTTAATTTCACAAAAAATCAGAATCAAATATGTTATTGAAAATCACTATACAGTCAAAGTGTCAATTAGTGAGATGTGTTCACATTAATATGTAAAGAGCAATCTCTAGTGAACTCACACAACTGTTTGACATGGGGGAGCCCCCCAAACCCCCGTCCTTCTGACATATTTAGCCAGTACGTTGGTGGATGAGTCCCCCAAACCCCCAAAAATATATTTTGTGAGAAAAATAAGTGAAAATTGTACTACTTCTTTGATGTAAGTGTATCCTTAAATCCACTGTCATCACTAGATCCTTTGATAATAAGCCATAGCTAAATTTAAGTGTAGCCAATTAGAAATTAATCTAAAAAATAAGTCCCCCCTCCCGGGCCCACTCTGTCGAATGGTAGAAAAACTGGCCTTTTTATTTTAATGAATAAGATATATACCCAGGAAAATAATCATTAAGCTCATCTTTAGTTGAAGCTCTTAAAACCGCACTGAATTTTGTTGACCCCCTTCCCCCTTCCCCCTCAATCCCCCCCTCCCCCCTAAAAGCGCAAATTGGCTTCACAATAATTGCTATTGCCCCTTATCCCACGGCACGCAAAGACAAACTCATAACCGACTTAGACGACCACAACAGGAGAAGGCGCGTAAGGAAGTTGGGATATGATTATGGCATTAGTAATTAACCACCTCGCTGAAAATTGTAAAATACAAAGTCACCAAAAAGATTTTTTTCAATTTTATTTTCTCTACATGGAATTAAAATGCTATTTAGGCCATCTAATGCAACAATAGGTTCACATTTACATAGGAAATTGTTCCGGACGCGCACTTTCTCTTCCGGACGCGCTCCGGATGCGCAAACAGAGTTCCGGACGCACATTAGGTGGACCCTCCTGGGACGCTCAAGGAGGGAGAAGGAGGTCGTGGCCTGCATACGTCTGCCGGGATGGGCTGGCTTAGGTGGCTGGGAGTGGGCGCGAGGGTCGCGGAGAGGTTTGCGGTCATCTGACTGATCGAGTTGGCTGGGCTTGGAGTGATGATCGCGAAGGGATTTCCCGTTTGGATGGGGGAGACACTTTGTAAGATGCTGTGATTTAGATTGGCACATATGGGACAGAACCACAAAGCACTAGAGCCCTTAAACCTTTCATACGATTCATCCCCAATCCCCATACACATAGTGTGTAACCACTTGTTGCAGTCATCACAACACAGCGCAGCATCAGTGTCTTTTACTGCTCCATTGCAGTCAATGCACGGGTATTTGGGTGGCCTACCCCTCGGTCCTGGGTTTGTTTCCACGTCACCTCCCAGAATAATCAAGTGTATGAGCAAAAGAGAGACATACTTGCTTGGCTTGATTGTCAACGACGGGATTAGCTGCCCTTTGGTGCCCTGTTTTGCTACGAAAATCGACAGACACACTTTGTCCGTTCTTCCCGAAAATGTCACAATTGATACAGCCGTAAGCACCGCGGCTAGGAGACACACACACGGCAATGCCGAGAACCGTTTGGCTGTCTTCATTATCTTTGCTATCGTTGCGCGAGATAAAGCGTCCTTAGATCAGAGAAATCATGGCGGCCCTTTGTTTTCAAGTGGCGCGGAGAAGGTCTGGCATAAAAGTGTCCGATCTGCCTGATTTCTAGTATCGATTTCCTCAGAATCTTCAGGATACAATCTAACTACTTTTACCCTGCACTACCTTGAGATTTGATGCAAGGAAATGTATTTTAAAGGCTGATATAATGCGGAAAATTTGGAGAGACAAATTTTGGATGTTGTTCAGTTCACGCATGCGCGTCGTGTGTACATCATGCACGATATGAGTGTATGTATATTCACCCCCATAAACCGACCAAAGGCCTAATTGCCATTATCGGTCGCGACCGCGTCTCCAATTAACCCGGCAATTAACACCTCGGAGCAAAGCTCTCTTGATTATTGTAACACCACAGACAGTGGCTATCATGAGAATCCATATGAAAACTTTTGTACTGGCAGTTAGTATCAGTTATAACCACACTCTATGTTGAGCGCGAGAAAATTACGATATAGACAATAGTGATGCAGCTTATACATATCATTATCAACAAGACGAATGTCCTTCGGTATTGACCTGATGATGATGCTCAGCTAATAAACTGTGCTTTACTAACCAGCTAACTTTGTCTTTTATTGTGCCCTGAAAACTTGAAAACACTTCTCATACTTGAGTAACATTACTCAACTCATCTTCACACTGTAAGTTGTGTCAAACCTGACTTCAAGAGCAACACTGATTGAAACTTTATTTGGTGATGGTGGGGTAATTAACGGTAATTGCTTTCAATAGCATTCTGCGATAATGACGTCATTTCAGCTGCTGCCCTCTATTTCCCCATCGCTGAATCACAGGCAATTTCGGAAAAAACATGCGGTTTTGTTACGGATTTAGGCTTTCTTACTTGGGCAGTTAAAGATTCGATCTGGCTCACGTCCAAGTGGCAGGAATACTATATTATAATTGTTCTGAATTTTTCTCTCTCTGACTCTATGGTATCATTCATGCTAAAAAAACGCAGGATCAAAGATAATTGACTTTGAAATAAGGTCAAATGCGCAGAAATTAGTGCTGATATCCAACTGTCATGTGACTAAAGCCATTCAAATAAATTACTTGTTTATCATCATTCAACCTTGTGATATTGGGGAGGGAGGGGCTTTGATATTTGATATTTTTGATATTTTGTTTGGGTGACAATGATTGAGCGGGAAGGCCTTTGATATTTGATTGTTTTTGCCCATGAACTTAAATCTGACAGCTAGCAGTCTCTCCTGTTGCAAGCATCGCCCCATATACAGTATACACACTTGTGTGCACACATGCACACACTGTGGACAAACAATGTATTCACGGCGTTGAACGAGAAACATTGAGAAAAACACAAGAACTGAGCAGGTGACTACATTTAATCAAGTCTCGATTCCAGGCTATATCGGGAACACCAATGCTTTGGTGGGCCCGTGGGCATTCGCCTCAGGTAGTGAGGTTGAGAGTATCGGTTCGAAAATTTCATACAGAAATTGCTTATCATTCCACCTGATGCCGGCATGGACATGACATTGAGACTGCATGCTGGTTTGTTTAGTCTGGCCAGGATCAAAATCAACAAGGAAATGGATATCAATTTTGAAGAGCCCATCAGGTCTGGCAAAGTTAGGTTGGGTGGATGGTGCCTTGATATTTGATATATCAAATATCAAAATAATCGGCACGGAACATAAAGTCGGGACGGGCAGTGATGATAAACAAGTAATTTATGTTGAATGGCCTAAAACGTCATCAATATTTTATTCAAGTGACCTTTGGATCTATAAATAATAATGTCGCGAAATGCTATTTAATGAAGTGTGAACTTTTGGTTGCAATTTAGCAAAGGTGAGAACAACTTTATTCACCAAATTGCAAATGAAAACAAAACGTAGGATAAAATATGTTCTTATTCGCAATGAAAGTATTCAATACGTGAAGCAATGCTAAAAGAGCAAATAAATCCCAATTTTACATGATGCCGCTAATGGACGAAGTTTAGTGCACGGCTAGCGATAATGCGAGGGGCAAATGTTGCCTAGATTTCAAGCGGATGAGCTGATTTACAAGAACAAAAAATTGTCAGAACTCAAAATGAAACATTTAATAGCCCCGTCGACTTCAAATATTGTCGCCAGGCGGCCATCGTGAAAATCCAACGAAGTCCTATCTCCTAAACTGTTGAGCAGATGTCAACCAATTTCCAAGTGACATGTACACTCTTCAATAACCCTAAAATTCAGTCAACTTTATAACCAAAATGCTATACTTAGATGCTACCGGTAATTTTCTTTTTTGCCATTGAACCGAGAAGAATAAGGAATTAAAACTGGTGAAACCAGCCAGCGACTGTTCTCCCCATATGCACTGCAAATGACATGCATTGCACTACCCGATGTGAGCAGATGGTCCCTGGACTATTTCATTTTCATATAACTCACGGATAATGCTCGGTACATACTATACAACGACTGTTGGACTTGTCATATTTTTGACGATTAGACAGTGGCGCCTCTATCGGGAATATTTGGCACGAAGATGTTCAAAAGTCATAACCGACTTCAACAGGCAGACAGCGCATGCATAAAATCTTGTAGAGTATACCAGACTACAGGGAGCAAGTTTGTGGCCGACATCAAACGTTCAGTCATACATCCCGTCACAGCATGATCTTCCGCTCATCCACAGCCTCTTAAACGGGTATTAATAAACAGAGAAACGAAGAAATCGAGAACTTCCCCTATCGACTAGTCAGGCCTCGTCTCCCAATGCATTGCTACACAAAATCAGTACTTGTGTGCCA